>NC_142012.1:95893284-96214015 GCF_049901735.1 Notechis scutatus | reverse complement strand
GACTTGACTTCAGAAGTTGTGAGTGCTCCAACAGTGGAAGTTTTTAAGAAAAGAATGGACAACCATTTGTCTGAAATGGTGTAGGGTTTCTTGCCTGAGGAGGGACTAGAAGACCTCCAATGTCCCTTCCGTTATTCTGTTATTATTAGGTTGAATATGAAGGCATTAAAGAAACAGAACATTTTAAAAACACTTTCCATAAGCAGGCATGTCTAGAGAATGCAATTTTCATTTTTTTTGGGGGGGGGAGGGGGAGGAGTACCACAGAGTGGGGAAGAAGATATAATGAGGTCATGTCTAATTGACTACCATTTTCTCAATCAATATTCCCTCAGAGCTTTCCACTCAGCATGGCATAAGATGTGACTCCATTCATCCGAACCTGGCTTTCATCATGTTTCTCCTGAGGCTATAAGTGAAGTAATCTTTTCTGATGTCATGGCTGGCATTTTAGAACACTAGTTATAAACCTTCAGTATATTAACATGCAAGGCTGCTGACAGGATTATGGTACAAAGGATTGGGAAAAGAACAGCATTCAGAACACTGAAGTAGCTATGGAGAACTTTCATAACTTTAAATTGTCTAATGACTAGTGTTAAGTTTAACCCCTAGCGCTGATGAAATATCACAGTCGCTACTAAAGAGATCAGGGCCTGACATTTTTTTTAAAGGCAGCCATACATTTTGTTGTCACTGGCTCACAACCAGCGCTATATTTTGCATATAAAAAAAGCTATCCTGTCCTGCTACTGTATCTTTGCACATAAATAAAGCTGTCTTGCCAATCCAAGTACTGACTGAAAAAGAGCAGCAATAATGGGAAATAGTGTGTGCAACTTAAGACACTTTCCCTGTTTCCAGCTGGTATATGACAAGTTCAAGGGCAAAAATCCAATTCGTCATTAAAATGATCAAAGAACATGACACGTGCCTAATATTCAATCAGAATATTATATGGGTAACCTAAGCGTGGCCTGAGGCAAAATAAAGTTTATTAAGAGATAGTTTCTCCTGCTTCAGATCCTGTCGAATGTGTTTGGAAATCCTGAAGTTACAACCCTAATATACTTGTGTGGGTACCAACTTTGAAATATTGTTATTGTTGTTTCGTATGATTGTACAAAGTGTTAGCATGAGGCAGTTTCTACAAACTGCCCTGCTTGCAACATTAAAACAACCGCATGTTACAAGAGATTAACGCAACCGTGTCAGTTGTTTTTATTCAGAGTTTACACCTGTGATGGTGAACCTATGGCATGCGTGCCGGAAGTGGCATGCAAGAGGTCGCCCAGAAGAGCCCCATTGCGCATGCGTGCATGCCATCCACCCACCAGCTGATTGTTGAGTATCTGGTGTGCATGTGTGGGGGTTGCGTGGGAGACATGCGCGCATACACAGACATGTGCGGTGCGTGCGTGGGGACTGAGTGCGCATGTGCAGGGGGCGTGGGCCCCCCACGTGCATTTCCTTCTGGGTGCTGACACGCAGGTGCACATGCACGCACAATTTTCGGCACAGGAGCCCAAAAAGGTTAGCCACCACCGGTTTACACTGTTACTTATATGATGGTAATTGGAAAATATTTCTATGCACATGTGGGTTAAAGCTGGGTTAAAGCAGTGTCAAACTCGTGGTGTCACATTGTCATCACGTGATGTATCATGACTTTTTTCTCCTTCACTAACCCAGCATGTGATTCATCCGGCCCAGGGGCCACGAGTTTGACACCCCTGGGTTTAACCTTTAAAAATGATAGGTCGACCCTTTTGGAGGACATAGCTGCTTTAATGCTTCAAGAACAATTGCTTTATTCATGCAACAGACTTTACAAATTGCCTCCAAGAATGCTTTGCTAAGCTGTATTATTTATGACATTCCTTATATATTAAAATACTTATGAACTAATAGACACAGAACTTCAATGTCGCTATCCCAAACTTGCCCGCTTGATAATCTGTAGCATGTTGCTGAAAGGTTAGGCATGGCCTTTAGCACCCAAGGTTGCAGACCCATGCAGTACAAGACTTGTTGTTATTGTTATCATCACAACCATCCTCCTCTTCATGACAACCGCTGGCATGATTTTGGGCAATTTAAGAAGGGCAGCAATAAAATGAAATATATCCAAGGGCAAGAGAAACTGTGAGGCATCTGAAGACCAGGAGGAAAGACTGAAGCAATTGTATTGTTTTGGATAAAAAAGAGATTAAAAAGCAATATGGTAGCCATCTTCAAATACTCCAAGTGTTGATTGATAGAGTCAATGTGATGGAGCAAATTTGGTCACCACTGCTTCAAAAGTAGTTCAATTTAAATAAAATACTATATTGACTAAATAGTAGCAACTATTATTTCATTATGAAGCTTACTCAGTAGAGGAACAGATGGTCTCAGAAGATGAGAGCCCATCATTAGATATGTTTTAAGCAGAGACTAGATGGTCACATTTAGAGATGACATAATTATGTTTTTTGCATTAGTGAAAATAGGATTGGGTTATCTTTAAATGCACAGCTGTAACAAATTGTGAACCAAAACAAATTTCCCTGAAACATTCCCGTTTTTTAACCTGATAACTGCAGAAATAGAAAATACAAAGCTTTGCTCAGATGTCACACTAGTTTCTTTAGATAGTTAATTTAAATGATTGAAAATTGTATTGGACAGCTCATATTGATTTTGTACTAATCATATGTTTTCACATTTTTTCAAATTAACCCAGTCATATGGGAAATCTGTGATATCAAATTCTGCGAATAATGCATTTTGGCTCTGATAGACATATGGAGATACTATTTTTTTTAAAATGAATTTGACAAACAAATACATTCGTTTAATTTAAAAAATTAAAACGTAGAATCACAAGTATTGTTTCTGTTTTCTCCTTTTTTGAATAATCTTTCATATTTGCTTTAAGATAATTATTGTAAAATACAGTTAAACTTTCTTATTCATTTCTGGAATTCTCAGCAATTAATTAGTTATTTATATTCATTTAATGCAACATGATTAGATAACCAATCACTTTGTTATCACTTTGAAACAATTTTCTCACCCCAAATATTCCTTCATTTCATTTGCTACTTTGTCTTAGGAATATTTTCTGCATCTGTTCTTGTTATTAAAACTTGCTCTGATTTTATTTCATATTTTAGAAGTAAATATAATTTTTATATAATAAACATTATGTCTTTCCCCTACAAACCTTCATAATATTTGTTCTGCTTATCAAATAAGCAGAACAAATTTGCACCAAGACAAATTCCTTGTGTGTCCAATCACACTTGGCCAATAAAGAATTCTATTCTATTCTATTCTATTCTATTCTATTCTATTCTATTCTATTCTATTCTATTCTATTCAGGCAATTTAAAGAGATCAAATTTGAATATATTCAAACCAAGGTGTAGTTAATTTAATTTTACATTTCCTTTTGATGCAAATCTCTTGAAACCTCAAAAAGAATGTTGTAGAATTTTTAAGATTAACATTACAATCCATGCTTTTATAGACCAGAATTCATTTATCAGAAATAACCTAGAATGTTTTACTATTTGTCTTCTTCAGGTGTAGGGAAGTTAAACTAATTAGACATTTACATGGGAAATAAAAAACACTAATTTCTTTTCCTTACCATTGAGAGTAAACTATGTGCAGGAATTGCCTATGCACATAAATAGAAACACAGTGGAAACAAAGAATATTATCTTTTCCTTTATACATCTAAATCTACTTTAATTGAAAGCTATGGCACAATGTATTTTAGGGGACTGAATGCTAAAACATATGAAGAACTGTTGCAGGAATTGGGTATATCTAGTTTAATTAAAAGAAAGACTAGGGGTGACATGATGGCAGTGCTCCAATATCACATGGGCTGCCACAAAGAACAGGGGATCAACCTATTCTTCAAAGCACCTGAAGGCAGGACAAGAAGCAATGGGTGGAAACTAATCAAGGAGTGAAGCAATTTAGAACTAAGGAGAAATTTTCTGATAGTTAGAACAATTAATCAGTGGAACAACTTGGCTCCAAAGGTTGTGGGTGCTCCAACACTGGAGGTTTTTAAGAAGAGATTGGATAACCATTTGAAATTTCCTGCTTGAGCAGGCGGTTGGACTAGAACAGGGGTGTCAAACTTACGTTGTCATGGCAGCATCACATGACATATCCAGACTTTCCCGCCTTTGCTAAACCGGGCGTGGTCGTGGTCAGCACATGACGCATCCAGCCCATTTTTTGACACCCCTGGACCAGAAGATCTCCAAGATTCCTTCCACTTTTGTTAATCTGTTATACTCAGAGGACATCCAACCTCATTGGGCACATCCATTCCCAGAGAATGATTTGCATATCAATTTTTCTAAAGAAATTTTAAAGACACCACTTGTTTCAAATCAGCTGCTTCACTTAATGTCTCTTTTTGAGACATTATTTTAAAGAAATATGACCACTTTAGAATAGTTAAAAAGTTTTTGACTGGTTTCTGGGTCTCTGTTTTCACTTATCTAGAGGTAGCTCCCAAGGCATATACCACAGAACCTATTCCTGAACAAAGACGTATGGTCCTGATTTGCCTTATTGTTCTGTATGGTTTGGGAGTTGATCTCTTCATTTTTCATTACCATCTATACATTAAATTTTATACTTTTTATTCTTTACCCTTTATACACATTTTATTTTATACTGCATCTGTCATGTTGCACAGCATTTTGCATTTTATTTCATAGGACTGCAAACCATGTTGAGATCTATTATAATACAACTATATGAACGTATTAAATAAATAAATAAATCAAGGGGGATTGATGCCATTGAATCCATGATGCAATGAATCCAAAAGGAATAAGTCTTTGATGTACGCTTGCCAGGCTAATATGGAGAATATTTTATCCTGTCTTCCTTCTGATAAACAGGATTGTTTCCAGTGTTATTCTCTATCCATTTCAAAAGTCTGAAACAATAGAAGATATCCCTTGGGGGAATAATCCACAGTTGGATGGATTTAATGAGATTTGAAATATTACATTAAATGCTAAATTCAGCCTGCAGAAATTTTTCATGCCTTTGTTACTGATTTTTGAAAATATGATTACCCATAAACCTTAAAAAATATTTTATATGTTCCAGGACAATGCAGTGATAGACAGATCCAAGCTATCACATCTGTCTTATGGGCTCATTTTAAATATTGGCAAAAGAGGTTAATCTATTATTGACAAACAAAACATTCAGGTGCCATGGATGCTCCTGGAAAGATAGTCTAACATGAAATAAGGAGAGCTGAAAGGGAAAATCACTGTTTGAAAGGCTTTGAAATAGAACAAAAGCGCTTTAAGTCAAGTCAGTGTAAGCAAAACTGAAAAAAAGTATTATGGGACAATACAAGCCAACATCACTTCTAAATGTTTTACCCAGAATTGCTTTTGGGTTGTTTCAATCATGAAAAAGTTGGAGAAAAGATGTATACTCAAAGGTAAGTGGTATATTTAATTCAGACTTGATTAGATTCCAGGAATTTGCAAGCCATAATCTAACATTTTAAGCTTCTGATTTAGCACCAATTGAGATACTGTAAGGATCAGAATAAATTATATCAATTATATTATCAATTATATTATCTTCCTGGGCAATTTCCATCTCAATTACCTAATAGTCTGATAATTAGGCTAGATATGTTATTTATATTTTAAACTCGTATAGTATAATGCTTTAAAATTAGCATAGGGGAACTGATTTGAATGAGAAGAAGGGAATACAGTGTATACTAGTGAATAAGCTGAGTATTTACAGTGCTAAAATGTACCCCCCCCCCAAATTGTCCCAAAGATGCTGTTTCAAGAGGCAATTGAAAATTCTAGTTTTTATTTCATCTATGTCCTCAGGGTCACCCAAGTAGTGCAAATGGGTGTGCAGCTTGGAAAGGATCGTGTCCTTTCAGCAGCTCCAAGAAGACACCACATCCATTTGCACTACTCAGGTGACCCTGAGGACAAAGATAAACCTCCAAGTGGACACAGATAAACCTCCATGCCCATAATTCTTAGGGTGTTAAGGATTCAAGCAATGTTCAATCATTGCTTGAACTGTTTTCTGAATACCTCTAGTGATGGTGTTAAATAATTCCTTAATTCCTTAATCTCAAACACATAATCATAATTTCAACTGAGAAATTGACTACCCTAAATCTAAAAATGCTAGGGAATTCTTGAAAGCTTGACATCCAGACAAATCAACCATCAACAGGCACATAGAGGTAAACACATCATTCCAAAGAGGCGATACAAGAGCTAACGAAGTAAACGTAAGAACCAGAACACATCATCACTAGCAATAATACCTAGATAAATAGGGGTTAACATAAAACAATCAAGCAGCAAACAATACCATAATTGAGGAACTACCAACTCAGATAAACAATCAAGCAGTAAACAACAGCCTAATCAAGGAACTACCAAAGAGAAAACAACATCCTAACCAACATTGATAGGTCAAGCTACTTTATATAAATTGAGAAGAAACTCCACACTCTTCTGGCACAGAAGATGTCATCTACACTGTAAACAAAATGTCTGAAAACAACCAAGCTCAAAGAAAACCAATGATTCCCACTTATTCTCATTTGCACAAGCTCCTTATTGTATATTTCCTTTATGCAAATGTTCAATGCATTGACAGCATCTGTTTTTTAAAAGCTTTGCTCTTGATGATGCTGTTATAGTGGTCCTATAGTTTATTGGAACTATCAGTTAATAAGCAGCATCTTGACTCATTAGCTCTGGACTAATTAACATTAACATCCTAATGATATATTATTCTGCATTATTCTTTAGATAAATAATGAAGAGGAAGGGAGGAGGCATATTTTAATAGCCACTGATTCTCAAGGCTCCATCCTAGGGCAGCAACTGATGCATTTTCCTAATTTGGGGTGGGGGAGAAGGGATGAGGGTCAAACTTTCTTTACATACAGAACACATTAATGGGCTAGATTCAAGTTATTAACTTTGAGTAGTGGGTAGCCTAGAGGCAGATATTTCTCTCCCTGGACACGATGAGAATGTATCAGCTGAATATAACTCTGCATTGATGACAGGAAGGGCATCCGGCCAGTAGATACTCCATTCAGTTGCCCAGGCACTACCCAGCAAGGTATTATGGTATCATTAAAAGAAGAAGATGATGATTCAAGTTGTTAACTTTCTTTCCCTTGGGTCTTCCCTAGTCATTTCTAGATGACAAAGCAGTTTGGAAAAGGAGGTTTTGATTTCCTGTGCAAATCCTGTAAAAGAATGTCCCTTATTTAATTATTTTGGCATTTGTTACTTTCATATTGAAAATCTAGTGGAGAACTTGCTGGATACTTAACTAATTCCCACAGCTGAAGCCAGTATTTTAATTGTTGCAAAGTAAAATATGTGACATTTCCTGAGGAATGAAGCAGAGGTGGTATTCAGCAGGTTCTGACCAGTTCTGGAGAACTGGTAGTGGAAATTTTGAGTAGTTCAGAGAACTGGTGGTAACCTTCCCCCGGAGTGGGGAGGGAATGAAGATTTTACAGTATCCTTCCCCTGCCACAGCCACAAAGCCATGCCCACAAAGCCACATCCATGGAACCGGTAGTAAAAAATTTTGAATCCCACCACTGGAATGAAGGCGCAGTTTCTCTAAAGCTTCTGCTTCAATTTGAATTGTTGATACACAACTTCTATTAGAACTAATCCAACATACGTGGAGAGCACCATGTATGAAAGGTTTCTTTTCAAGTTTTGTTCTTCCTCCCTTTTTGTATAGAGATTCTGATTGATGTGTCTTAAGTCTAGCCTGGAGATAAGGTAGATGATTATTTTACCAACAGAAAAAGCAGTAAAAAGTAGAAACAAAACACAATAGAGTGGAATAATTATGTTTCTGCCAATGCATGTTTTTGATTTTTTTTAAAGCCACGGCAGAGCATAAACTCTTTGGGAATTTTTATGCTATTGGTCTTTTAAGCATTTATCACTGGAGGGCAGTAATGTCTGAATAGAAGATGAAATGAGAGCAAAACTTTAGATAAATAATACATAAAATGGTGTATGGATTTCCATTCTTCTGTCTTCAGTACTGTTTTCATCAACACATTGTATACAGCAATTGATCATTAGGAGAAGCTGCTTTTCAAAGCTAGCCTGGAGCCTCTTGATCTTTACTTATTTAATAGTTTCATCATCACCTGGAGCTCAGAGGACTCCATCTATGACAGCAGGGAAACAACATATAATAGCTGGAAATTGATTTGTCATTTTTCTTGAGATTTTGCTGAAACTTTGAGCCATTAGAGCCTGCTTGAGATTTCCTGAGGTTTTTCTTCTGAGAGTGACACGTTCCCTTTCATTTCTCAACAATAATAGCCTTCCCTGTATTTATGCACCTGTGTTTCAAATACACCTTAGCAAAATTGACAGGTGAATTGTCACGCAATTAAGTCATTAGCAGTTGCATCTGTCCTGGTATGCACACAGATGCATTTGC
The DNA here is from genome assembly GCF_049901735.1 of Notechis scutatus. NCBI lineage: Eukaryota > Metazoa > Chordata > Lepidosauria > Squamata > Elapidae > Notechis > Notechis scutatus. Next base: position 96,205,498 of record NC_142012.1, on the reverse strand, counting down.
AAATTAAAATTCATTAGCACCACCACATCACAGCGTAGGCTTATCTCGACAGTTCTTGTGTGCTTCTGTTCTTTTTTCTAACATCTGAAAAAACTTATGATTCAGTAGAAGGCCACTGCACTTTACATGCTGCAAAAAATAAGTGAATGAATAAATGAATAAATATCTGCCATATTCCTCATCCTCTATTATTTAAAAAATAATTTCCTTTTGATATTTTCAGAGCTGCAGCATTTCCTTGATCTGGAAAAAAATTGCCATTATAATGTATATGGCACTTGTGTTTCAGGAAATTAGATATAAAATTGGAAAACTGAAAAGTGCTCTGTGAAATAGTGAAGAGGATACTCAAGGGGAATAGGATATAATGATTGTTTTCCTCTCAATCCACCTGTAATGCCCAAGGTGATACGAGAGGCCATTCAGATAAATCCTAATTTTAAAAACTACTTACCATTAGAGGCATTTCCCCTAAACAGTAATATTATATCGTATACTGAATATTATTGCACCAACAAAGCTCCCTTATTCTTTTGTAACCACTTACGTTTTGGGTACAACATGTATGATATTCCAATATTTTTTTTAAAAAAATAAGTAAATGGTGGTTAAAATATATTTTGCTGCTTGAATTGAATTCAAGCAGATCCATTTTAAGGAACTTGCTTCACAATTCAAACATTAACTCCAATCTTATGTCTCCATATACTGTACTTTTGTATATTCCACTCCTGTTCTATTACACCTTGGGTAATATTTTCATCAACAGCACTGCAAAACAATACACCTTATTAAGTATTCTTGAAGTATTCTCCTCTTGTATACCCTATACTTAATTTGTTCAGTGAAATATCTGACTAGCTTCCAGTACCTTGAATATTTTAAATGATTGCAGGTGTTGTTGTTTTCTGCCCTTTGTTCTTTGTTGCTTGAATGTGACTTTCTTGTTGGACAATATAATATAAGGGTAAGGGGATTTGTGAGAACAAGGGGTCAGTTGCTAGTATAATCCCATATTTATGAGATGAAATTCACTGGCGCCAGAAATGAACGTTGGTAGGAGTAGATTAATGTCTACTTACAATGAAACCACAAATGGAAATTCAACAGTACAGTAAGGACATATTTTAGGTCTTGGAAATTTCTGCATGAGGTCATTCTTGAAATCTATTTTATTCAAAATTTTAATTGCTGAAGAAAGTAAGCATATGCTGATGTTATTTTCAAATGATACAATAGGACAAGACATTGGACTTTTATGGCTGGAGTACTTGCGGGATATAGATGAAAATGATCATGTAAACCCATGCTATTATCCATTGTGTCTTTTATTAAAGATCATAACTATAATATAACATCAAATCCGATACAAAGTTGAATCTAACAATTGACAGAAGCTGTGTTGACAGAGTAGCTTGCCTATAAAGTCACCAAGAGTTGGGCATGACTAAATGGTTAAAACAAAAATAATAATGATAATAATAAAAACTAATACAAACTAAAGGAAAATAGAAAGAAAAGGAGTAAAGGAGAACAAAGGAAAGACAAAGGAAAGAAAACAAGAAAACAAATCATAAGAAATAGTAAAGAAAATGAAAAGAAATAGATAAGAAATTCTTTCCAACCTTCACCATAATAAGTACAAACAATTTTAATAACTTTTCATCTCCTCTTAAATTACAACAAATGATCTCTTCTTCCCATGTGCTATCTCTTATTCCTTGTGTGTCCAATCATACTTGGCCAATAAAGAATTCTATTCTATTCTATTCTATTCTATTCTATTCTATTCTATTCTATTCTATTCTATTCTATTCTATTCTATTCTATTCTATTCTAATCTATAAACAAGTCCATAAAGCATTGTCATTTCAGTCCTGGGGTCAATAAAAGTCCATTAAAGGTTACCAGAAATAAGAACATATGTATTTTAACCTTGATCAAATAAACCAATTTTACAATACTTCATTTTACTTCTAACAATCTTAATCTTTAGTCCATTCAAATAATGTCCTAGAACTTTATTTCCTTTCCTTTCTTCTTTCTTTCTTCTCATGAGATTCTTGAAAACTTTAACAAATCTTTTTTATAAATCTGATATAGAAAAATTATGCAGGTCACTTATTGTTTATACATCCCTTTTATCTATTAAAACATCACCTGGTCTCTTTTGCATGTCCAATGTGACATATTTTTCTGTATTGTTCTTGCTCCATGTGTCTTTTTAACAGAACACCATGTACTCAAAATAACCCAAGTCTATATATATATAGTTATATCTGGAGAAGTGGCAATTCCACCATAGTATTTCCACATGGGGAAATTGAGGAATAATCTCAGTATGACACAGAGTAGAGCATGAAGTCAAACAGTAGGGTATGAAATCAAATAGAACAAATTAGACAATTTCATCATTTGAATAAACCAAGAACTGAATTTCATAGATAAAGAATGCATGAACTCATTAGAATGTGGGTGGGAAAAGAGTAATCAGACAGAAGCAGAAAAAAATCTGATTGTTGGAGTTATATGACAATAAATTAACTTTTAATGAATGTGCTGCCTATCTCCAATGAATTTAATGAATGTGCTGCCTACCTCTAATTATATATGTGATTGCTTTTCTATAGGTGTTTGTTTTCCACCAGAAACAAGCCTTCGTTTGTTCACAGCTTAACAAACTGGAATCCTGGGGTGGTGGGGAGGACAAAATTGGGGGGGGGGGGGGGGGGGGGGGGGGGGGGGGGGGGGGGGGGGGGGGGGGGGGGGGGGGTGGGGGTGGGTTGGGGGGGGGTTTTGGGGGGTGTTTTTTTTTTGCCCGGGGCTTTTTTTTTGTGGGGTTTTTTTTTTTTGTGTTTTTTTTTTGGGGGGGGTTTGTTTTTTTGGTGTTTTTTTTTGTGTGTTTTTTTTTTTTTTTTTTTTTTTTTTTTTTTTTTTTTTTTTTTTTTTTTTTTTTTTTTTTTTTTTTTTTTTTTTTTTTTTTTTTTTTTGTTTTGTTTTTTTTTTTTTTTTTTTTTTTTTTTTTTTTTTTTTTTTTTTTTTTTTTTTTTTTTTTTTTTTTTTGTTTTTTTTTTTTTTTTTTTTTTTTTTTTTTTTTTTTTTGTGGGGTTTTTTTTTTTTTTTTTTTTTTTTTTTTTTTTTGTTTTTTTTTTTTTTTTTTTTTTTTTTTTTTTAATATGGTTTTCTAAATATTTTTGTGGGAGGTAAAATCTGGGGTGGTGGGGAGGACAAAAATTGGGGAGGTAGAACACATTGCTCCATGCTAACATCACAGTGCCAGGAAAAACTGAGTCCTTATAAAAAAACAGTGCTTCAACAAGTTATATTGGCCAAAAACCAGAAGCAAACCATGATTGATAGCAGGTTAAGAAGGGATATGGCTCAGATGCTTCCAAAAGCTTGAGGTGTGAGACTAAACAGAATAGCTTTTCGTTTAACTAAGCTTGAGTGCACAATACTTTCCTTTTGCTCCTGGTTTTCCATTCTTAAGAAAAGTGATAATCCATCAGCCCCTTTCCTCCACCAAATTTGCTGCTCATAAAAAATACTAAGGTGGGAGCATTTGGATTCTGACCTTCAATCCAGCTTTTACGATAGGCTAACTCTAATTAATACAATCACAGTTTTTGAAGGAAGGGCAGGTGCTGGTTTACCTGGCACAACAATTGATTTATTTTGTGGAAAAGTGTCCTTGGTGGTCTCCGAGCTCACTTGTTTTCTTGCAGATGTTTCATTACCCTAACCAGGTAACTTCATCAGTGCTAGTAAGGACTGCTGTTTGCTGTCAGTTTATATTATAAATATATGATTATTTTCTTATGTTATATAATATTATATTATATAATAATATAATATAGTATATTATAATATTATATATTATTATATATAATATATAATTATATTAGGTAAAGGTAAAGGTTCCCCTCACGCATACGTGCTAGTCATTCCTGACTCTAGGGGGCAGTGCTCATCTCTGTTTCAAAGCCAAAGAACCAGCGCTGTCCAAAGACGTGTCCAGGGTCACGTGGCCGGCATGACTAAATGCCAAAGGCGCACGGGACGCTGTTACCTTCCCACCAAAGTTGCCCCTATTTTTCTACTTTTCTACTTGTATTATTACATGCTTCCGAACTGCTAGGTTGGCAAGTAACAGGAGCTCACTCCGTTACGCAGGGGACAAGTAACGGGAGCTCACTCCGTTATGCAGCAGTAGGGATTCGAACCGCCAAACTGCTAACCTTTCTGATCGACAAGCTCAGCGTCTTAGCCACTGAGCAACCAGGTCCCCTATTATATTATAATATATTACATTACATTATACTATGATATTATATTATTATAAGTTATGTTTCAAATATAAGAATATAAACTGACAGCAAGCAGCACTCCTTACTAGCACTCACAATGTTACCTAGTTAGGGTAATGAAACGTCTGCAAGAAAACAAGGAGCTCAGAGACCACCAAGGACTCCTCATGTCAACCCTGAGCTACAAATATTCCCCTTTGAGAGTGACCTCGGTAAAGGCACCCTAAAACAAGGGCTTTGTTGTTACAGCTGTAAAAATTAAACCAAGTAAGTGGAATGTGAATTGTGAAAGCAAAATGTGTTTGCTTTTCATTTCACTAGGAGCTTGCTAGGAGCTCTTTCCACCCACATTTTTGGCCATCTTTTACGGCAGTAAAGTGGCAAGTTTCAAACAATGAAATATATCATTTCCCTTTAAAGGGATTATTTAGTTCACCTCAAGCTGTCTGACTTGCATCACATGAGAACAGCACAGGTGGTGTATTCTTGTTTTGGGCTTGCCCTGGAGCCCCTATGACCTGCCTTAATTGGGCAGGAACTTGGGGAAAACCAAACTTGCTTTCTTGTCCTTTTTGATTCAGTGATTCAATAATTGGTTTTGATTGATTAAAACATTGATTTGCAACCATGGGCTTTAACAAAATTAATAATTGTTTTTTTTAACTACTCCTTGGATAACTATACTTCCCTGGCACTAATAGCCAACATGTCTAAATCCAGGATAAATAAAAAGCATCCCATCTTCAGGTTTTGACCTAATAGTTCAATTTTGTTAAGCCTGAAAGCTCAGAATTGCATGCATTTGATTGGAACAGGAAAAAATATATCCCACAGGTAATTTCTAAGCATACTTACCTAGAAGATCTGTTAGGTGGCTGTGGCTATGGTTGCTATGATACCCATCCCTGTCATTGTTCTACTGTAATAAATATAACAGACATTAAGCCTCCTTCAAAGCTGTCAAAGATTGATAACATTAAAGGTACATCACCGCAGACATTGTCATCTGATGAAGATTCCCATTCATCATAAGAAAAAAAAAACAATTCCAGGAAAATTGACTCTCTTTCCTAAGCTGTTATGCAGAAAAATACAGGAAAGAACTAAGAGCTTTCTTTCTTTCTTTCTTTCTTTCTTTCTTTCTTTCTTTCTTTCTTTCTTTCTTTCTTTCTTTCTTTCTTTCTTTCTTTCTTTCTTTCTTTCTTTCTTTCTTTCTTTCTTTCCTCTCTTTTTCTCTCTCTTTCTCTCCCTCCCTTCCTGTGTCTTATGAATCAGTGGTGGGATTCAAATTTGTTTACTGCTGGTTCTGTGGGCGTGGCTTGGTGGGCGTGGCAGGGGAAGGATACTGTAAAATCTCCAGTCAGAGGTGGTATTTGCCAGTTCTCCGAACTACTCAAAATTTCCACTACCGGTTCTCCAGAACTCCAGGTCAGAACCTGCTGAATACCACCTCTGTTATGAATCTGACCTTCTAACATAGCAACATTCATATATCATTATTGATGCTTATAAGATCTTTTCTTATAAAAAAAAATGTCCTACAGGCTTAGAGATGTTCTGTGCCCATCTTTCTTTTATAAAATGTGTGCAACTCCATGACTGATTTTACAGTAAGTTTGAGAAAGGCTGCTCTAGAGAATCAGACTGAATGACAACAGTCCTAAACATATTTCTTAGCTTGTTCTTTGGAACAATGCCTTATTAAGGCAGAAAACTCTTTTAAACCCAGTGGGGCTGACTTTTGAGTAAACATGCTTTCAATTTTGCTGTTAGGGCACATCCAAACAGAAGCTTTGTAGTGTACCAGAAGCAGTTTCATATATTTTTTTTGGGGGGAGGGCAGTGTTTGGCAGCTGAGCTGATTTATTTCTGACTCAGAGATGGCATATCTAAATTAAAACACACACACACACACACAAAGTAAAACACATCAACAATCTTTCTGATTGCAACATTGAAACTCTGCACTCTTCACTGGAAAAAAACTTTTTTTGTTACACATTCTTTTGCCTTCTGAGTTGGCATTTAACTCCCTGGGTCTTTTGAAGGGGAAAGGTGATTTGATAGCTACACAAATCTCCCTTCCCAACTGCTCAGAGATTTCAGATGTGTACCTTTTATAATTTATTTTGAGCTAGCCTCTTTGAACGTGCCTGCAGCTGCAGTAGGGCAGAAAGAGGAAATGTCTATTTACCACATCTATTCTAAAAGAAAGTGCATTGCTTGCAAAGCTGCAGGGTATCCTCTCCCCATGTCTCCCCAGGCAACAATCTCCTGGATCACCATTTCTCAACCTCATCAGTTTTAAGATATGTGGACTTCAACCTGGAGTTGAGAAACACTGCTACATATTCTGTAGATACTAGTATAATTTCTTTCTCTTTTTGGCAGAGAGGAGATTTTAGATTCTCCAGGGCTGTCCATTCTTCCCCTCTATGTATTAAGCTATCTTTAAGCAAATGGAGTAGAGGAGAGGAGAGTAGAGTAGAGTAGAGTAGAGTAGAGTAGAGTAGAGTAGAGTAGAATAGAATAGAATAGAATAGAATAGAATAGAATAGAATAGAATAGGAAGGGATCTTGGAGGTCTTCTAGTCCAGCCCCCTGCTTAAGCAGGAGAACCTATACCATCTCAACAAGTGACTGTCCAATCCCTTCTTAAAAACCTCCAGTGATGGAGCACCCACGATTTCGGGAGGCATGCTGTTCCACTGGTTAATTGTCCTCACTGTTAGGAAATTTCTCCTTAATTGCTTTTCTCTTTGGTTAGTTTCCAACTATTATTCTTTCTTGTCCTGCCCTCTGGTGATTTGTAGAATAACTTGATCCCCTCTTCTTTGTGGCAGCCCCTCAAATACTGGAATACTGCTATCATGTCACCCTGTTTCTCCTTTTGTCTAGAGTAGCCAGACCCAAAACCAGACCCAAATTTGTTCAGAGCATACCTTCTGTTCTCATCTACTCCAACAACATGTAAATATACCACAATTGCACTACTGGGAAAAAATTGTTGGAATGATATACTCCCCAGCACAGGGACTAAGAGGTTTTGAATGCAATCTGTGGGCACCTCCACGAAGAAGGACCACGCTACAGTAGAATTATCTGCCAGGAGTCTATTTCTGAAAATCCCTCTGGAGATAGAATAGAATAGAATTCGTTATTGGCCAAGTGTGATTGGACACACAAGGAATTTGTCTTTGTTGCATATGCTCTCAGTGTACATAAAAGAAAAGATATATTTGTCAAGAGTCAAGAATCATAAGGTACAACATTTAATGATAGTCATAGGGTACAATAAGCAATCAAATCATGCTAGGAAACAGTCAATAAAAATCATTAGGATACAAGCAACAAAGTTATAGTAATACAGTCATAAGTGGGAGGAGATGGGTGAAAGGAAGGATGGGAGGATTAATAGTAATAGTAATGCCTACTTAGTAAATAGTTTGACAGTGTTAAGGGAACTATTTGTTTAGTAGAGTGATGGCGTTCAGGAAATTTACTGTTCTTGTGTCTAGTTGTTCTGGTGTGCAATGGTCTATACCGTCGTTTTGAGGGAAGGAGTTGAAACAGTTTATGTCCAGGATGTGAGGGGTCTGTAAATATTTTCACAGCCCTCTTTTTGACTCCTGCAGTATACAGGTCCTCTGCTGAAGGCAGGTTGGTAGTAATTGTTTTTTTCTGCAGTTTTAATTATCCGTTGAAGTCTGTGTCTGTCTTGTTGGGTTGCAGAACCAAACCAGACAGTTATAGAGGTGCAGATGACAAACTCAATAATTCCTCTGTCGAACTGTATCAGCAGCTCCTCGGGCAGTTTGAGCTTTTTGAGTTGGCGCAGAAAGAACGTTCTTTGTTGTGTTTTTTTGATGATGTTTTTAATGTTAGGTGTCCATTTTAAGTCTTGTGGAGAGAGATCTTTGGGATCATCTACTTCTGAGCTGTTCCTTGCAAGGAAAGCAAAGGGCAACTTCCTGTGGTTGATTTCTAGTTGGGAACCTGGTTAGGAACTGATGGATTTACAGTACAATGCCCCCTAACTGTGGTGTAGCCTTAATGGACATTTGACCCCCAATTCTCTCTTATTGAATATCTGTGGACTTAATGACTTTACAATCTATGAAAGATGGTTTGAATGGCAGTGAATATCAGACTCCCCACGAGTGCCTTCTTTTTTTAAAAAAATTATAAGAAGAGGAAAAAACACATTACGTTTAAAAGGATTTTAATTTAAAAGCAAAAAGCTCAATAAGATTGTGATCCAAGAAAGTTTTACACAGATAAATGGGAGAATGACTAAAAAAAGAAGAATATTTTTTTCCGGATGAAAGTGCCTTTGAAAATAGCAAAATTAATTAGACCAGCATATTAGGTCTTCATGGAAAAGCAGATTGTTTCTTTTGATAATAGGTAAAGATAAAGATAAAGTCCAGTTGTGCCTGACTCTAGGGAATGATGTTCATCTCTGTTTCTTAGCTGAGGGAGCCAGCATTCTATGAAGACACTTCCATGGTTATGTGGCAGCATGAATGTACACCGAGGCTCACAGAACACTGTGACCTTCCCATTGAAATGGTACCTATTTATCTACTTTTAGCATTCTAGGTGCTAAAGATGGAGAAAAGCAAAATAGAAAAAAAAAGGAGAATCCTACCTTTTACTTTTACCAAAATAATCAGCATACTTTCACTTTCCCTGACTAGCAAAATCAAGAAAAGCTAAATTAGGAAAAGGATGTAGGGGTTCACTAGAAGAGATCTACATCCCTAGGAGCAGTGGAGAAAAAGTTTAGATGAGAAGAGCATGACTCAGAGTGGAACGGAGAGAGGATGTAATTACTCTTCTTGTCCCCGTGTCTGAGAAGGTAGAACACACACACACAAAAAAACAGAAATGGAAGGGAGGGAAATCCATTTCCCACAGAAAACACTGGGAGCCACAAAACCTGGGTAGGCGTGGCGGGGGGTGTCATGTGACTGGGTAGGAGTGACATTGAGTTGACCATGCCCATCTAGGTTTTGTGGCTCGAGGTGTTTTCTTTTCTATGGGAAACGGGTCCAAATGGTTCTTTGAGTGTTTAAGGTTGCAGACTCCTGGGTTAGGTCTTTCAAGAAATCTGTGCATCATCATCATCAACAACAACAACATCAACATCAACATCAACATCATCATCATCATCATTTTTGCCTCTATTCTATTGTGCACCTTGCTGTCAAAAAGTCAGCATTTCAAAGAATTAGCTTAGTCAGAGAGTGCCTTGAATAAAATACAGGATTAACATTGCAGGTGGAACATATTTAACTCACATTCAAACTTTGAACTTACTTTGTATTTTGACTTAGAGACTTTAACTCTTTAGTTTAGATTAAGGAAAAGATTATGGAATATTTTAACTATGAATATAAGAATGGCATATAGACTTTGAGGTTGATGTTTTTATGGTGCCTTAATAAACTAAGATGCATATGAAAAATAAAGAATCTATCTATATACATTTTTGCTTAGGTTAAATATTTTATTTATTTATTTTATTGATTTGTCAATAACTTACAAGATAATAAACATAGGTATAAATACAGGAAATGGGTACAACTAATTGGGGACAATAGGACGGGGATGGTAAGCATGATTGTGCGCTTATGCACCAGAGGTGGTATTCAGCAGGTTCTGACCAGTTCTGTAGAATCAGTAGTGGAAATTTTGAGTAGTTTGGAGAACCGGCAAATACCATCTCTGACTGGCCCCGCCCCCATCTATTCTCTGCCTCCTGAGTCCCAGCTGATTGGCTGGGTCTTCTTTTGTTGCGCTGCACAGGAGAACAGAGCTGGAAAGCAGGTTAGTGGGGTGGGGATGGAATGGGGATTTTACAGTATCCTTCCTCTTTCATGCCCCTCAAGCTACACCATGCCCACTAAGCCACACCCACAGAACTGGTAGTAAAAAAATTTGAATCCCACCACTGTTATGCACACCCCTTACATACCTCTTAGGAAGGGGGTGAGGTCAATAGTGATTAGTTTGAGAGAAAAGGGGTGTGGGTTTGGGGATGTGACAACAGAGTCAGGTAGTGTGTTCCAGGCATTGACCACTCTGTTGATGAAATCGTACTTTCTGCAATCAAGTTTGGAGTGATGTACATTAAGTTTATATCTATTTTGTGCTCTTGTATTGTTGCAGTTGAAGGTGAAAATGTCATTGATTGGTAGCACATTAAAACAAATTATTTTATAAACTATGCTTAAGTCAAACCATAGGCAGCATAGTTCTAGGTTGTCCAAATTCAAAATCTCAAGCCTGGTGGTGTAAGGTATTCTGTTGCGAACAGAGGAGTGTAGTACGGTTCTTGTGAAATACTTCTGGAGTCGCTCAATTGTTTTAATGTCTAATATACAGTGTGGATTTCAGATAATTTGAAGTACTTATTTCCAGTGCATTAATTTAAATTATTAAAAGCAGATGTCTGCTTAAGAGAGTTCAAATGGTTTAGATAATATTAACAAATATTATAAATTTACCATCAGTCAATTGCAGAAGGCAGCTTATATCTAATGCCATCATAAAACATCAACAGCTGCCTATTACCAAGTCCTTGGGAGGGACTTAATAGATGAATAAAAAATGCCAAATTCAGCCTGAACATTTTTTACAGTTATTAACTGTGTGCTATTGTAATAGTATGAAAGTTGCATTTTATCCATAAATATGGGTGGTACATTTATATTTAAATTTTCCAGATCTTTGTCCTAATGTATAGTGTGTGTTTGGTATAAATACAGACTATCTGTCAATATTTCACACCAGGGCAACATTTCCAGAGAAATACGTAATTCATTTAGAAAGTTAATCACCGGCAACTGTCAAAAAAACATCATTGTATTTAGAGTATCATTCTGGTCACTGGTTTGTTATTATGGCTATGTATCTGGATTATGCTCAAACCAAAATTATGAGTTTGGGGTGGACAGAGGCAAACCGCTTAACACAGAGGAAAATAAAACATGTCAAAGATCAATCAAATAGTTTTCATACAAGTTTTGCCATGAAACCAGTTGCTTCTAGGTATGTACATAGGTAAAATAGACTACCAAGCAGCTTGCTTTTATTTGTGAAAAGTGAGTGAAGTGGGATGTTTTTTTTTTCAGTATAGAGAATATTAATGGTTTTGTTTTGCCTGCTCACAGTTACCTAAAGGGTAGTTTTATAAACCATCAGCTCTAGAGATTAAATAATAGCAAAATATTGTCTATGTGGCACAGTAGTTTTCCATCATAGATGAGAGAGGGACAGGGAGAGGAGCGAGAGGGACATGGGGAGAGGGAAGGAGGGAGGGAGCGAGAGCGAAAGTGAGTGAGTGAGAGAGAGTGAGTAAAATATTCTTTATTGGCCAAGTGTGATTGGACACAAAAGGAATTTGTCTCAGGTGCATAAGGTCTCAGTGTACATACAAGCCAATCATAAATCATAAGATACAATAATAAATCAAAATGACAGTCATAAAATAACAGTATTGTGGACATCCAAGAAAACAAACTAATAGATCATTGCAAAAATCAACCCACATTCTCATTCAAAGCCCAAATGATCAAGCTCAAATTATCTTACTTAGCAATAGCAATAGCCCTTAGACTTATATACTGCTTCATAGTGTTTTACAGCCCTAAGTAGTTTACAGGGTCAACATATTGCCCCTAATAACCTGGGTCCTCATTTTACCGACCTCGGAAGGATGGAAAGCCGAGTCGACCTTGAGCCAGTGAGACTCGAACTATCTAGCTGCTGGCAGCCGGCAGTCAGCAGAATTATCCTGCAGTACTGCATTCTAACCACTGCACTACCACAGCTGTTAGGCATATTAGCAAGGACCCTATTCTCTGAAAAATACTCTAATGCTGGGAAAGGTAGAAGGAAAATGTAGAAGAGGATGATCAGCAGCAAGGTAGATTAACTCAGTTACAAAGGTAATGAGTGTACCACTGGGAGATACAAAGAAATAACTTTAGGGATAGATCGTCAGGGAGAAATTCTACCTATGTGGTTGCTAGGAGCTGAAAGCAATTTTATGGCACATAATCAAAAAAAGCAGCAATTGAAGATTCTGTAATCACTACTCTTTTGTTTTTTCAGTTGTGTTTGTATCTTATTTGGCTTTGGATCCTGTCTAAAATACACTAAATTGTAGTTGTCTTTTCAATCCACTATTCACAAATAAAATCTACCTGCATAAACAAGATACCTCGTCAGTGAAGAGATCCCTACAGATGAAAATGTAATTAAAAAAATATTAGAGTGTGCAGAAATGAATAAACTAATGCTTAAAATTAAGGGAAAGGAAGCAACTGAATACTTTCTAACCTGTGACCCATTTTCTCAATGGTTAGCCAATAAAAACAGAAGTTAGAAACATGGAAATATAAGAGAAGGACTAATGTTATAAGGAAGGCTTGCTAAAATGGATAAGCAAATATCATTATTATTATATGACTAATACCAATGCAGTGAACATTACTGTAAATATTATGATTATTATTTCCTAAAATGATTAATTTCCTAATATGACTAATACCAATGCAATGAACATTACTGTAAATATTATGATTATTATTTCCTAAAATTATTTGCACCCAGACAGCACACTGTTTGTTTAAAAAGGGAATTTGTATTATTATTAATAGTAACAGTAACAACAACAACAACAACAACAACAACAACAATAATACAAGACACCTTGTAGTGACCCTACTGAGAACAGAATGGGACATGCAGAACAAGGTATGCGATAAATACAGTTTATGTGGGGAGAAGGGCAAAATGACTATAATGGGGTCGTGCATAAAACAGTTTAATGATAATTATTGGTTCAATTAAAATCTCTTAATTTTTCAGTGTATTTACACACAATCCCTACCCGGATTAGACTAGCATTTATTGTAAAAATAAAGATAATCCAGAATCATTGACCATCATTGTCATGCAATAAAGCCTTTCACACCAGCATAGCACTTTATGGATTTTTTATTTTTTTCTACAGAATGGCCCCAAGAGTTCTGTTTTATATAGAATTCTTTTACAGAGAAAGACGTGAACATAGTAATCATGATAAAGGTAGTCCTTGATTTAGGACCACAATTGAGCCCAAATGTCTATTGCTAAGGGAGAGAGTTGTTAAGTGAATTTTGTCCAATTTTGCTACCTTTGTTGTCGGAGTTGTTAAGTGAAGCACTGCAGTTGTTAACATGGTAACACAAGTGTTAAAGGAATCTTCCTTCCCATTGGCTTTGCTTGTCAGAAAGTTGCAAAAAGCAATCACTTGACCACAAGGCACTGCGACCATCATAAATATGAGTCAGTTGCCATTTTGATCTGAATTTTGAGCATGTGACCATGGGGATGTGACAACAGTCATAAGCAGAGGTGATATTCACCAGGTTCTGACCAGTTCTGGGGAACCAGTAGCCAAAATTTTGAGTAGTTCAGAGAACTGGCAAATACCACCTCTGACTGCCCCCCCCCATCTATTCTCTGCCTCCTGGGTTACAGCTGATCAGCTGGGTTTTCTTTTGTTGCCCTGCACAGGAGAATGGAGCTGGAAAGCAGGTCAGTGGGGTAGGGAGGGAGGGAATGGGATTTTTCAGTAACCTTCCCCTGCCACGCCCACCAAGCTACACCACACCCACCAAGCCACGCCCACAGAACTGGTAGTAAAAATGTTTGAATCCCACCACTGGTCATAAGTGTGAAAAATGGTCAAAAGTCACTTTTTTTAGTGCCACTGTAACTTTGAACAGTCACTAAATAAACTGTTGTAAGGACTATCTGTATTTGTACTTGAATTTCTTCTGAATGATTGTGGAAAAGATGGGACTGAGTCAGTTGAAGTTTCTTCTTAGGAGAGGCAAACTCAGTCCAGATGTTGAGAGCTCTGGGGAAAGGTACCTCAAACAGATCTCACCTTAATTAATTCACTGTAAATGAAATCGGAAAAGTCCTATTATTATGGATTTACTCCAGTTTGGTGATTAAAGCACCAGGCTAGAAACCAGAAGATTGGGAGTTCTATACCCATCTTAGGAACAAATCCAGCTGGGTTACCTTGGGTCAGTCACTTTCTCTCAGCTCCAGGAAAGTGGCAATGGCAAACCACTTCTGAAACACCTTGCCAGGAAAACTACTTGTCCGGGCTGACTTTGAGAATTGGACACGATTGAAACGAAGCATTAAGGATACCTTACTAAAATCTTTGCCATTTGCTTGGTCTTGCCAACTTGGAGGACCGTAACCTTCGTGAAGATAATTGTTGGTGTAACTTTAAAGAGATCTCTTTTACTGGATCTGAATGTTATCCTGTTTCTGTCTGGATCCTTGTAACTCCTCCCTCAGTTTCCCGTTTTCCAAAATTTCCCTATATTCACTGTCCCTCTTGGGGGGGGAAGTGATCACTTGATCCCTTAGATCAGGGGTCCCCAACCACCGGTACCGGTCCGCAGAACAACTCCTACCGGGCGCTGGCTTGCTGGCGCTGCCATCTTTTTGATGAAAAAGTGCTTCCGGTGAGCTTTTCCGGTAGAAAGCTCACTGGAAGCACATTTTCATCAAAAAAGATGGCTAGCATCTCGATGAGCTTTTCCGGGTAGAAAGCCATTTCTACCGGAAAAGCTCACCGAGCGCGCCGCTCATCATTTTTGATGAAACGTGCTTCCGTGAGGTCACCGGGCACGTTTCATCAAAAAGATGGCGGCGCCCAGCTGATGCCGACTGGCCGACGCGCCCCAGCTGATGCCAGTACCGGGCGCGGCGTAAAAAGGTTGGGGATCACTGCCTTAGATTGTCTTACTTTCCATTTTTGACTTCTATTGTCCTTGAATTAAGGGAACGAAAATAGGGGAATACCAATGCTAACAAGAGATAAAAGTGAGAGAGGCTATTTTTATTCTTCATAAGTATTTGGACGAATGTATTTTCTCTCTCCCACTGATTTTTGCTTTCTGACACCGAACTCTTTGCGCTGACAATTTGGTTATGAGCAGAATAGAATGATATCTACACTCAGACCTACTGCAAAATGCTTTCTTTCATATTACATTGTCATTTTTATCTTACCTTTCCACTTCTAAATGACCTTAAATTCTATCTTCAATTATACAATAGAGATACATTCTGAATTATAACATGCAAACAACACACCAACATAAACACAACTTGAATTTTAAAACACATGTATGCATGTTCTTCAGAGATATTATAATTTGGAATGTAAAAATCATTGGATGACTCTATTGCCTTTCTCCTCTCCATCCCCCAGTCTCTTTTCCTGTTAAAATAAAATAGCAACAGCACTTAGACTTAGTGTTCTACTGCCCTCTCTGAGTGGTTTACAGAGTCAGCATAATTGACCCCAACAACCTGAGTCCTATTTATTTATTGAAAGAATAATGAAAGGCAATTATATCTCGGCTCCCCTGTAAGATTTTCTGAATGGGGCAGGATAATTCTAAATGAAACATTTAGTTTCATTTAGAATTGGGGCGGTATCTTTTGGGGGGAGGGACATATTGGAACAACAACCCTGCGAGGTGGGTTGATAATGAACAAGTGATCCAAAATCACCCAGTCAGCTTCTGTGGCAAAAAAAAAAAAAAAAGGATTTGACCTCAATTTCCTGTTTGCAGCCCAGCAACTTTAACTCTAAATCAGGGGTGTCAAAGTAGATTTCTTCAAGGGCCAGATCAGCATTGTACTTCTCCTCCATGGGCCTAGGGTGTGTGTGTGGGGGGGAAACAAGATGGATGCCTCCTGCAGCACCCTGCCGGCCAAAACGAGGCATGGGGGGCCACACGCAGCCCCCCCCACCCTGTTTTCAGCCTGGACGGCCTCCTGCAACACTCTGCTGGCCAAAATGGGTGTTGGGATGTGTGCAGCCCCCCCCCCATGCCCCATTTTGTCCAGAGGCATCATGGGCCGGTCCTTTGCTATTTCTAGGCCAGCCCCAGGGCTCAGATTTAAGCACCCCGCTGGCCGGATCCGGCCCTGCAAGCCTTGAGTTTGACACCCCTGCTCTAAACAAACTTTGAATGGTTAAGTCTAGTTTGAGTTGAATGTGTTCTGCAAAAGATCTCAACAACAATATAGAGGTGACTTGCCATTGCTTTGGGGGACCTGGATGTTGTGATAGTCTCTCATCCAGCAGAGCAGGGGTGGGATTCTACAGCTTCGCACCTATTCGCTAGAACCGGTTGTTAACATTCTAAGCAGTTCGGAGAACCGGTTGTTAGAAGAAATTACTGGCCTAATCCTGTAAGGAAAGCAGGAAGGAAACATTCTGGTGTTGCCTACAGAAACTGCCTCTCCGTTAATCCTTATTACATTCTTGGCAGGACTAGACTTCCTGTCTCAGGAACTTCTCTGGAGTTTTTTCCCCCTCCTTTGCTGGTATTTTGCTTGTGTGGAGTGACCGTTCAAAGTTACAATGGCACTGAAAAAAGTAATTTATGACTGTTTTTCACACGACTGTTGCAGCATCCCCACAGTCATGAGAGATCAGGCGAGGAGATGCATGCCTCGATGTGAGTGATGTTGAGTTGGCCATGCCCACCCAGTCACATGACCACCAAGCCATGCCCACCAACTAAGCCACACCCACAGAACCGGTTGTTTAAAAAATTGAATTCCGCCCCTGCAGCAGAATAGCTTTCAGGATGAGCCAAGGTTGGTTATGTTCTGCCGTCTAGCTGGGTCTGTTCTAGAAGCACCTCCAGCTGTGGCAGACTCATTGAACCAGACAAAAAACAAGCAAAGAGAAAAGCCTATTGTGATGTGTGACCAAAGTGTGTGTGTGTGTGAGCATGTGTGTGTGTGTGTGTGTGTGTGTGTTAGCGGTGATACATGATGTGAGAAAAGAGCTATTATAAGCATATTCGGAGCCTACCTTTTTATACCTGTGAAGTGCAAAAATGAAACATCACCAGTGGTAAAAATAATTTGCAAGCATTGGATGACTGCTCCTAAGTAATACTACTTGTTCATCTTATTATACAGTAACTAGCCTGGATTGTTGCTATTTTATTATAAAAGTAGCGGATGTGGTGGCGCAGTAGCTTAATGATGCTGCCACTGCCAGCCAGAAATGGTCTGTACTCCAGCGGTTTGAGCCTGGCTCCGCAAGATGGGGTGAGCTCCCGCTGCTCGCTTCCCGGCTGCTGCCCACTGAGCAGTTCAAAAGCAAGCAATATTGTGAGTGGATAAACAGATACCACTTTGATGGGAAAAACCTAGCTGCATCTGTGTGTGCAGAGAGCAGAAGTCGGTGCTGGACCTGGTTGGACTAGAGGTGGTATTCAGCAGGTTCTGACGGGAGAACCAGTAGTGGAAATTTTGAGTAGTTCAGAGAACCAGCAAATACCACCTCTGACTGGCTCCGCTCTCAATCTATTCTCTGCCTCCTGAGCCCCAGCTGATCGGCTGGGTCTTCTTTTGTTGCCCTGCACAGGAGAACGGAGCTGGAAAGCAGGTTAGTGGGGTGGGGAGGGAATGGAGATGTTGCAGTATCCTTTCCCTGGAATGGAGAGGGGATGGAGATTTTACATTATCCTTTCCCTGCCACGCCCACCAAGCCATGCCCACCAAGCAACGTCAGCCCCACCAAGCCATGCCCACAAAACCGGTAGTAAAAAAATTTGAATCCCACCACTGGGTTGGACGTGAAGCAACACGACATGAGGCGAGGCGAGCAAGACTGGCAGAGGAGCCCAGCAGAGCCAGCAACCTGAGCGCCACTAGTCAGTAGTGTGTAAGCTAGTTGTCCCCCTTGTGGTACACCAAGGATAGGAACACAAGCGCCGAACAGCAATTTAGGCTGTCAGGACTGCATTGTGACTAGCATCTGTAGATTTCCCTGATATTACAACAGTTCCTTTAGTGACTGTTTGAAGATACAATAGCACTGAAAAAGTTGACGTACGGCCGTTTTTCACACTTATGACTGTTGCAACATTTTATTTATTTATTTATGTTATTTATTTATTTTGTTAAACAATATGGTAGAAATAAGGATAAACATAAGTTTAAATATAAGAAATGGGAACTAATAATTGGGGACAATGGGACAGGGACAGTAGGCACGATTGTGCACTTATGCACGCCCCTTACAGACCTCTTAGGAATGGGGTGAGGTCAATAGAGGTTAGTTTGAGGATAACGGAGTGGGGGTTTGAGCAGGTGACAACAGAATCAGGTAGTAAGTTCCAGACATTGACCACTCTGTTGCTGAAATCGTACTTCCTGCAATCGAGTTTGGAGTGGTTTACATTAAGTTTATATCTGTTATGTGCTCTTGTGTTGTTGTGATTAAAGCTGAAATATTCATTAACTGGTAAGACGTTGTAACATATGATTTTATGTACTATGCTTAAGTCTAATCTTAGACAGCATAGTTCAAGGTTATCTAAGCCAAGAATCTCAAGTTTGGTGGTGTAGGGTATTCTGTTGTGAACAGAGGAATGTAGAATTCTTCTGGTAAAATACTTCCGGACTTGTTCAATTGTATTTATGTCAGATATACAGTGCGGATTCCAGACAGTGGAGCTGTATTCAAGTATTGGTCTAGCAAAGGTTTTGAATGTCCTAGTTTGCAAATCAGTATTACCAGAGGAGAAGCTTCATAAAATTAACATACCCGTGGTCACATGATCAAAATTCAGACGCTTGGCAACTGGCTCATATTTATGATGGTTGCAGTGTCCCAGGGGACATGTGAACCCCTTTTGCGACCTTCTGACAATCAAAGCCAATGGGAAAACCAAATTCACTTAACAACAGTGTTACTAATTTAACAGCTGCAGTGATTCACTTAACAACTGTGGCAAGAAAGATTGTAAAATGGGACCAAGCTCCGTTAACAAACGTTTTACTTAGCAACAGCAATTTGGGGCTCAAAATTAGCCAGACAAGGAATAATGGAAAGAAACTGAACAAGGAAAGATTCAATCTGGAAATAAGGAGAAACTTTCTGACAGTGAGAACAATCAACCAATGGAACAGCTTGCCCTCGGAAGTTGTGGGAGCGCCATCACTTGAGACTTTGAAGAAGAGATTGGACTGCCATTTGTCAGAAATGGTGTCGGGTCTCCTGCTTGGGTGGGGGGTTGGACTAGATGACCTATAAGGTCCCTTCCAATTCTGATTATTTGTTATCTGTTAGGAGTGTAACAATTGTGGTCATAAGCTGAGGACCACCCGTGTGCCTTACGCAAAATAGATAATTAATATAATTATAAAAATTATAAAAAGCAGTTTCAGGAGAAAAGCAAGTGAGAAAAAAACCCAGAAAATGGTTTTAAAGCTGTGGTTACATATCCTTTCATCGAAAATGACTTAGAGAAGTCTGGAAGACTGACTTCGGAAGGAAGAATTTGTGACTGTGTGTGCATGAACGGAAGTGTGAGGGAGTGTGAGAAAAAAATAAACTGCTGTAGGGACAGACAGAGCTTAATTCTCAGTGGGATAGCAAAAATAGGTATTGGGATTGGGGTCAGGCACTGCAAAGGGAATGGGAATTGTGGGGTACTAAAAGCTGAATCTGAAGGGCAAAATCCAAGAATTCACAGCTGAGGGATTTTCCAAACCACCAAGAGATGTAATTGTTTAGAAGCCCACAGAATGAGTGTAAACAATTTGGTTTACAGGCCATGCCTGAGCTCACATTCCCTTCAAGAAGGAAACTCTATTTTATTCTATCAGTCATCACGATGATGCAATTTAAATGAGCTTAAAATGTAAAACAACACATGCTCAGGATATGTTTTGCAGTCAGGAGACGTGAACTAAAAATTATTTTGCGCTCTTTGCTGTAAGAGCTCAGGAATGTCGGTGTAGTTGGGAAGCGTGATGTTATGATTAGGGCAGCAAGAAGACGGAAAAATGTTAGTTATGTGCTTTATGGGTATTGAAAGAAGGAGGAAGGGGTGTCAGGCCATTAAATCCAAAGTCTAAAATTATCTTGGTGCCCCACAGAAGATGAATGAAAAGCTTCAGTGTTCAGTTGCTCGTATTTTTATCAATGTAAATTGCAGAGAAAAATCTGAGTCAGTTTTGTTCAGCTGACGGCTGAGAAATGGGGAACAAATGTCATAGAAGAATGCTAGGATCCCAAACTGAACTAGAATGCAAAAAATATTTCTATTCCTGCCAGAAATTCATTCATTCATTCTCATTCTCTCTTTCTCCCTTTCTCCTTCCCTCCCTCCCCCACTCTCTCTTTTCATCCAGTTGAAAAGGCGAGGATATCTGGGGGGATAGTGGCATTCATTTGCCTAATGCAGAGCTGTGGGTGTCTCTTGGTAGAGATAAAAATTGAGGCCAGAAGGTTGCTCCATCCAAATCACTGATCTGAATATTTCTCTGCATTAGGGAAGGAGGTGAATGACTTTTATTCAGATGGAGTGGAAAAACTCAATGCGTTGGGTTCCATCTCTCACACATTGTGAGTAGGATGCAGTAGGAACTCTTCTCTTTCTCTCTCTTTCTTTCTTTCTTTCTTTCTTTCTTTCTTTCTTTCTTTCTTTCTTTCTTTCTTTCTTTCTTTCTCTTTCTCTCTCTCTCTTTCTCCTCCCTCCCTCCCTTTCTCCCTTCCTCCTTTCCTCTCCTTCCTTCCTTCCTTCCTTCCTTCCTTCCTTCCTTCCTTCCTTCCTTCCTTCCTTTCTCCTTCCCTTCCTCTTTCTTTCTTTTTTTAAATTTTTTTCTTTCTTTCTCCCATCTCAACCAAGTGACTGTAGATATACCTTCTATGCAATAGTGGCTAAGGACAATAAAAATTCAGCATTGTATAACTCAGGTATATAGAGGGAAGACTGTACATAGTTATCAATGGCAAGCATACATTGGCTCCATTCAAAGCATACTTAGAGTCACACTCATTGTGAGCATTAGTGTTCCATTAGGAGCTATGTCAATAAGAGCTGATTAAGTTACATTGAATTCAAGTAATTGCTGAATTAATGGCAAGGAGAGGAAGAATTTCCTAGGATGACAACCCATGAGGAGGTTGCAGTCCCCGCCCCCCCACCATTGACATCAATTTATTTGTTGTATTATTCTTCAGACTCAGCTACAGGAAACTCTCCTTGTCAAAAATAAGAGATATTCTGAGATAGGACATGGAAGCTTTGGGAGAAGGGACATGACTTTCAAGCTTGAATCAGAACAGGAAAAAAATGCTACAACAGCTAACACCTGCAAGTAAGGGAACAAAAGGCATGCAGGGTATCAGTGTGCAAATGTCATGATATGAAGTACATGTGTGGGATGACCTCATGACACAACTTGGTTTTTTTTTTGTCTAGTTGGCTCAAAATGTTGAGCTAGAAGTTGCGTAATCTGTGCTCAAGCTTGTTACGCAAACATAATTCCTACAACTTGCTGGTTAGAGTTTTAGTCCAAGAATCTGTGTCACCCATCTACTCATTCAGCTTCAGAGGTGACTTTGCAGTAGTCACTAATCCTCTTCCTAACCAACTTCTGGTGGAAAAGAGAGTATAAATAAATTACCCTATATAACTATAGAGTAATCATTACCCTATATAACTATAATCATTAGACTATATAACTCCAAGAAGTTATATAACCAGCCAGCAGGTCAGGGACTGGAAATGGGATAAATAGGGGTATTACATGCATTTATTAATTTTATTTGTACTTGTGTCCTTGCAAATTTACATTAGGACTACCCATCCCTCATTTTCTTTACATTAGGACTACCCATTCCCCCATTACAGAGGGGGTGGGGTGGAGTGCCTTTGGGATGTTTAGATAACAAATCAGATCAGTTCTATTTGAGTACTGCTTATGAATATGGATGATGGGAGTTGTAGTGTGTACAATGATTATGAGGAAAGGGGAGAAATTTAGGAGTTTAGGAATATTTTGAAACTAGAGGGTGACAAAGTACTACATGGAAAGATTTCCACATAAGGACAGCAAGAGCAAGAAGGTGTACTTGTTTCAATAGATCTTTGGCCAAAGGTGGGCCATGCAGCTGTATTTTGGGTCTCAGGAGTTTCTTAGGATTAAAACAAACAAAGATCAACCTCTTTCATTGCCCCATTATTTACTTGTACGAAGAGGGAAAACATCCCCCCCTTTCCCCTTTCTGTTCCTTCTGTTTGTCTTATTTATCCGCTCAAAGAAGCTCAGCCTGCCAAGTCTAATAACTGTGGCTGGCTCCTAATAACTTCCTTGAGTGAAATTGAGAAAAAAAAAAAAGTAAATTATTAATGTGACTTTAATAATTCACATGGAAACACAGTGTTTGCATGTAGAAAACTGACCATGATAATGACGAATGATTTTTAATTAAATCGTATCAATTAAAACTTGCAGAAAACTGAGTATCTCCAGTACTTTCTTGTATGCTGATATACAGGAGTGCAAAGGGTTGCATAACTGAGAGAAAGAGCAAGTGTGTATTTCTCTCCACCCCCCGTGTGTGTGTGTGTGTGAGAGAGAGAGAGAGAGAGATTTCCCTTCAATTCTATTTACACATAAATCATAGCCTTGGGATTTATAGGGATAATTGAAACAACCTATTTTAACATTTGTTTTTAAAAATTTCATTTATTTCAGAAACAAATAAGCAGAAACTTAAAATTTGGAGGTAAACTCAATTGGGTTTGCAATTCTCACCAATCCAATCAATGGGTATTATGTTGGATATGGGAAATGCAAGTTTACTTTCCCAGCCTCTTCCTTTGGTAATATCACTGTTAAGAAGATGCAAGCACCAAGGGATGGTAAGCACCTGAACTATATTTCCTTTGATTCATAGTTTGTTGAATTAGATGTAGGGGTCTAGTTCACACATAATCCTGAAGTCATGATTTGCATACAGTATATGAATTGTTGGATTAGCACACGGACTGATTATGTTCCATGAATTTTTGTCCACATTTATCAGCCACATGGATAGGTTTTCTCCAGGAAGATCTGTCCCCAATCTTATCCTTTAGGTCTTTCAATATTGTATCCCTCACCATGTAAATCCATTGTGACGTTGGTTGTCCACTTCTCTTTCTTTTCATCGTTTCCAACATTATAGACATTTCCAGAGAACTAAGTCTTCAATTATGGAATCTGAAGTAAGTTAATTTGAAGTTCTTCATTTGTGCTTTGAGTGGAGAACTCTGTTGATTTGTTTAGTGGTCAATTTGTCTGTTTGACTGTCCGTTATATTCTCAGGTGTCTTCTCTAACACCAAACTTCAAAAACATCAACACATTTCCTATCCTGCTTCTTCAAAGTCAAACTTTCACTTCCATAGCATATAACAGGAAAACCATTGCATATACATTTCTGCTTGTTTCATATATAAAAACATCCTGGCATCTGAATATTTTTTCTCCCAAGCTCAAACCCCACCATTACTTATTTTTCCACCCTTTTTTTTTAATTTTTATATATTTATATTATTTTTTTTTTTTTTTTATATTTTATTTTATTAACATTGCAATCAAAAAAAAAAATAAATAGGGGGGGGGGGGGGGGGGGGGAAATACTAGTGTTTAGTGTATTTCTTGAATACTAGTCCTTTGATTGTTGATAATCATTCCTAAAATGCACCAAAATCTCCTTGAATATCTTCATTGTCAACATAAGGCTGGTGGCTGTATCTGCTGTCATTAGTTTCACCTTCTTTATATTTAATCTTTTTGCATTTTTTTTCACTCTGGTCCTTGCCTTTCATTACTAGAGCTTCCAAATTATTTATATTAGAGTAAGTGTATCAGAGTATGTGCCATCAACATAACACAGATAATTAATTTTTCTTCCTTCAGTTTTAAAACACAATACTATTTTCTATTCCAGCTTCCTTTAACATGTAAATATATATTCAGCACATATATTGAATAAATAAGGTTTGGGCCTTCTCAGTTTGGAGCCAATCTGTTTTGCCTAGTTCTTTCTGGATTGTGGTTTCCCGACCTGTGTATAGGTTTTTCAGGAGGACAATGAGATGTTCTGGGATTCCTATTTTTATAAACACACTCCATAGCTTGACATGATCAACACAATCAAAGACCTTTCTATGATCAATGAAGCACATGGGGTCTTTTTAAAACTTTGGCTTGTCTGATATTGTTAGCAATTTTTACTGTTTGTTCTGACATCTAGTTTTGCTTTCTTTTGTTTATTATTATTTTTTAAACTGCCAGTCTCTTTTCACATTCATTCTTAGCAAGGGTGTTTACCAGCCCTTGGTGCTTGCATCTTCCAAACAAAGATGTTACCAAAATAAGAAGGCGGAGAAGTAAATTTTCATTTCTCATATCTAACATAGTATTCACTAATCAAACAATAACAGAATAACAGAATTGGAAGGGACTTTGTCGTTCATCTAGTCCAACTCTGCTACCCAAGCAGGATACCTTACACCATTTCTGACAGATGGCAGTCCAGTCTCTTCTTGAAAGCTTCCAGTGATGAAGCTCCCACAACTTCTGAAGGCAACTTCTATTCCATGGGTTGATTGTTCTCACTGTCAGAAAGTCTCTCCTTATTTCCTAGGCTGAATCTCTCCTTGATCGGTTTCCATCCATTATTCCTTGTCTGGCCTTCAGGTGCTTTGGAAAATAAAAATCAGATCATTTCATTGGGAAGCACAAACCCAATGAAATCATTTGATTTCATTCCACAATTCCCAAACAATAGGTTCAGGACTTCAAAGGGATTTCTGATGTTCTTGAAAATGGTAAATTTACATGGTCAACATCATATCTTGGAACCTGGTTGGCCTTCTTCCGCTGCTTTAGCTTAATTTAGAAGCTGCTTATAAGTATTTGTGATCTGTTCCACAGTCAGTCCCTGAACAGATCTTTCTGCCAAAGAGCTATTCTACCTTTTGGTATAATAACATAGTCAAATTGACTTCTGTGGACTCCATCTGGTGATTGCCATATATGTCGACATTATTTTGGCTTTCTGAAGTCTGCTAACAATGGAGAAATAATTGGTTTGGCAGTTCTCCTGCTTCATTTTGGTTTCCCTGGCCTTCTCTCCCACTACATTTTATCACTTAATATTTCCAACGATGGCATTGCGGTCTCCAACCATAAGCAGCACATCTTGTTTCCGTGGTCTGTTGATTTCAAATCATAAAACTCATTAACCTCCACTTCTTCTGCATCACAATAAATACAGCATAAGCATACGAAAGCAATGCCATTCCTTCTTCGAGTTTCATGTCATGTGTAGTAAACCATGTGTGACCTTCCAACTGAAAGTATCCAATTCCTGTCCATATAAATTTGCAGATGCCTATGATATCAGTGTATTATTGATTCATTCCATCTTTTATTGCATTGGGTTTTCCCATGCTCGTGCTTCTTACATTCCATGTTCCCATTGTAATTCTATCTCTGAAGCTTCAGATTTTGTTATCCTGCATGTCAACATTTGCAGCCAGACCTCCATAAGTCTTTAATCCAGCCATGCTTAATAATATTAATATTCCAAAGGATCATCAGCTCTTCCTCAAAGGAATGTTGTGTGCCATCTAACTAAAGGGGCCCACTATCTGTCAATCATTTTATATTGCCTATCCATGTGGTTTTCTGAGAAATATACAAGAGAAAGTCTTTCATGCATGTGAGAGAATGCTTTTGCCATTATCAATAAAGTGATAATATACTTCTTGCATCTTACTATTGTGGGAAGCCATCCCCACTCCTAGAAGAATGAAATATTTTGAGGAATATTTTAAAAAGGCAGAATATTATATTTCCCAAAGGGAGAAATGGAAAACATGTTTTTAGAGGCAGAAAGCAACCACAACTTTCTTAATAGCCCCAGCAGATATTTTGTGCCCATTAAGAATGATTGGGCCAGTCTATTCAGATACCAAACTGAGGAGGCTACCTTTTAGAAATGCAGATTTATTATCCATTCAAGATAGAATATTTTGAAACAAAGGCAGAATGGTAGGATTAACCCTCATTCAAGATCCAATACAGGGCAAAGCCATTAAGCCACAATAGGAATTGCCCAACACCCTTTTAGAGCAGTCCAAGCTTCAACCAGACTAAGCTCAGACAAACATCTAGGATTTGCATTTCCTCTATAGAGCCAACTATGACCCCCACATGACCCCATATGAATCTGACAACAGCTAGTAGAATACATGTTCTTGCACAGGAACAGGAAGCTCAAGTGCAAAGCTTAAAGAATATATAAAAACCCGTCACTCTCAACTCCAGTTTGGCAGCTGCACCAGAACCATGTGCTTGGTGGTTCTGTTCATCATTAAACTTTCTTTCCAATCAGCCTCCATGCTTCCAGTGTCTTTCTCCTGGCTTGGAACTGAACCAGATGAATATTTCTTCCAACGCTATATTGCTGTTGCCCAATATAGGTACCTAGTTGCTTTAGTTATACAATAGGGATGACTTTCATCCTTTGGATGATTCTGCTATTATTATCTCCCCTTGGAAAATATTTCCATTATTATTTTGCTCTCTCTTCCAGAAATACCCTTGCCAGTACTTAAGAGGGCTAACACACAGCAATGGCTATTTTTATTTCTTTTTAGTTAGTGCTATGTATTGACGTGGCAACAGGCTGGTGGGTGTAGAATCTCTTAGATGAAATGGATTATCTTCATATCCTTCCCAGCCCAACCTTAGATTTAAATTCTGAAATAGATAGAATGGTTTGTGAATGGTGTTCGTCGAAGCCAGTGTCATACTCACTTTAAAATTCTTGTTTTCTGGTGATTTCCTAGCCCATTCCAGATGCCGACACTAGTCTACAAAGCTTTATACAATTTAGGCCCAAACTACTTTCCAGATTGTATATTTCCATATGTGCTGCCATCCATATGTTTGTATCAATGACCAATTTAGGTCCCTCTATAGTGGGCTTATACTGTATTATGGAATAAAGTACCATTTCCTTTAAATAAGCCCTCTTCTTTAGCTGTCTTCATGGATATTTTTATGGCTCCTTTTATGGAGCTATTGATAGCATGGTTGGCATGTACATTTTCTATGTGCATATACCTATGTACATACATAGATGAAAGCTATTGTTTAGGATTACCCAAGAATCAAATCACTGTCATAAATCACAGTTCCAGGTGTACACTTGTGGGCTTATACAACTGGTGGCTACATGCAGGCTTCAACTGTTTAATTAATTAGTGTAAGTACAATTCCACTAATGGTGCTAATTGAGGTTTACAACTTACTAATGGCTTCAGTATTCCTTCAGTTTATCTGCTGCATTCGTATCTGTGGGTGATTAATAGCTGCTGGTTTCTGCTGAAGCAATATAATTTGTTATTTGGTATTACAAGAGAAATAACAGTTTTATTGAGGTTTTTCTATGCAAAGGAGCAAACTCCTGCTCTACTAAAATGCATTCCTTCCCTCCTTTCTTTTGTTTTAATAAAAACATTTGTTTATTATTATTTTTTAAGGAATGACACACCAGACAATGAATGTTCTTATTGGTCACAAATCTCGTGTACATATTATGTAGTAACATCAGAGATGGTATTCAGCAGGTTCTGACCAGTTCTGGAGAACCGGTAGTGGAAATTTTGAGTAGTTCGGAGACCCGGCAAATACCACCTCTGACTGGAGATTTTACAGCATCCTTCCCCTGCTACGCCCACCAAGCCATGCCCACAGAACTGGCAGTAAAAAAATTTGAATCCCACTACTTAGTAACATGCAATAAAGAAGCCGTATTTGAATTAAGGCTTCACTGCACAACTAATGCAGTCTCAGTCCTTTGTAAAACTTTGGTTCTCTGGATATTTTTGTAACATAAAGTCCAACTTTCTTGATTTCTGAAATCCATGTCTATCCGTTTCTATATATCTGCCTGCCTGCCCACCTGCTCAGTCTGTGTCTGTCTGTCTGTCTGTCTATCTATCTATCTATCTATCTATCTATCTATCTATCTATCTATCTATCTATCTAATATCTGTCTGTCTATCATATAACTGTCTATCTATCTTCTGGCTATCTATCATATGTCTGTCTGTCTGTCTGTCTATCTATCTATCTATCTATCTATCTATCTATCTATCTATCTATCTATCATATATCTGTTTGTCTGTCTGTCTGTCTCTCTCTCTCCATCCATCCATCCATACTTGCCTATCACATGTATTTATTCCCTAGACAAGGTATAAAATTCCCACATGAATATTGACCCAAAGTTTCCTGTAAAACATTTATACGGAATTTAGAATACTAATGACAGTTGTTTTCCTCCATTACCAAACAGCAAATAAAGGTAGATTGAAGGTATTTTTTTTTCCAAATATCTATTTTTACAGAATGAAGCACCATCTTCATTAATGTATTTCTGTCCTTGTCTCCTTTTCAAGAAACTGTTTGAAAGAGACAATCAGTTCTGACAGCTGAAGAATTGTTTGGCTTCAATATTTTCACCCTTATATTGAAAGATGATAGCTGAGTTATTTGAGTTAAGGCTTTACTGCACAAATAAATAATACAGTCCTTTGTAAAAAGTTTGGTTGTCTGGATAAAGTCCAACTTTCTTGGTTTCTGAAATCCCAGGTTAAGAATGCATGATGGAAGATAATTCAAGATATGTGAATGTACTTGAATATACATTCTCTGTATTAAATGCAAATGCCCTGGAACAAAGCAGATGAACATGTATTTATAATATTTATTAGATTTCTATCCTGCCTTTCCTCTCTAAGCAGAAATTCTAGGCCTCAAGGCAGTGCATTGCTCCTTATTTTTTTTTCCTACAACAACGCTTTTATCAGCTGGACTGTGAGAGGGAATGATCTTTATTAT
Organism: Notechis scutatus; assembly: GCF_049901735.1. Lineage (NCBI taxonomy): Eukaryota > Metazoa > Chordata > Lepidosauria > Squamata > Elapidae > Notechis > Notechis scutatus. The sequence goes on along the minus strand of NC_142012.1, from coordinate 96,176,373 downwards.
CTTGTAAACAATTGGCAAATCAAATAAATAAATAAATAAACAAATAAACAAATAAATAAATAAATAAATAAAATCAGCTGAAGGAGGAGGAAGAAAAGGGAGAAGGAGTAATTGTGGAAAAATCCTATAAGCCCTTCTGCTTTCTTGGGTAACCAAATTTAGGGGAATGTTCCAATACATTAAATAATTCACAATTTTGCTGCTCTTTCATGATACCTCAAATTAGTTTGGCTAAGAGTAAAGTAAGGCCTGGTTTCCTCCTTCAGTAAGTTTTATTATCTCTGAAGATAAGGTTACAAGATACAAATGCCAGGCAGCAAGCTAGATTATTTATCCAAAGGCCCTTTGGGAGGCCCTGCCAGCATAGACAGAAATTGATTTTTGTGACATGAAATCAGAGTATGAAAAGTGGATAACCTATATCTTAGTTTACCCTACTTAATTCTGATGGAGTTTCTACCAGGGGAATAACAAGCTCTTTTCAAAGTTCTTAATGATTTCGTTCTTTTGGTCTCATTTGGTAGTAAAATCTGTTTTGTGTATTGAATAATGTAAAAACACTCTCAGTTCTCCCTTTTTGTTGGAAATGGCACTAGGCAGTGGCCATTTTGCAAGGTTCTAAAAACTACTACAGGTAGTCCTCAACTTATGGCCATAACTGAACCCCAAATTTATGTTGCTGAGTGAGAAATTTGTTAAGTGAGTTTTGCCTCATTTTACAACTTTTCTCACCACAGTGGTTAAGTGAATCATGGCAATTCTTAAATTAGTAACACGGTTGTTAAGTGAATCTGGTTTCCCCACTGGCTTTGCTTGTTAGAAGATCACAAAAGGCAATCCCATGAGTCTGGGACACTGCAAACGTCATAAATATGAGTCAGTTGTCAAGCATCTGAATATAAATCACATGATCATGAGATGCTGCAACGGTCATAAGTATGAAAAATTGTCATAACTCAGTTTTTTTCAGTCTCGTTGTAACTTCAAACAATCACTAAGTGAACTGTTGTAAGTTGAGGACTGCCTGTATTCCAAATTTGTCCAACCTATCTGACCTAAGAGAGATCCTAATACATTTATCTCAAATGAGTTGCTCAATATGTACTAAAGCAGTGGTGGCTAACCTTTTTAGGTTCCTGTGCCAAAAATTGTGCAAGCGCTTGCACGCTTGCACTCACGTGCCAGCACCCAGAAGGCAATGCGCACCCCCCACGCCCCCTACTCATGCGCACGTAATCCCCACCCCCGCCGCCCCTTACCTGCATCTCACAGCTGATTTTTGGCCGTATTTCCAGTATTTTCGGAAAAACAGGAAGTGATGAAACAGGGCTAGTTTTCGGCCTACAAAGTCTGCAGAAGCCTGCAGAAGCCTTCCTCAGGCCTTTGGGAGGCTGAAAATCAACTGTGAGGTACGTGCATACCCAGTGAGGTACGTTTGCCTGCAGCTCACGTGCCGGCACAAATGGCTCTGTGTGCCACCTGTAGCATGCATGCCATAGGTTCGCCATCACGGTACTAAAGCATCCAAATTTATGGAAAGATGATGTTAAGAAATATATTAGATTAAAGACATAAAGTGATGCACCCAGCCAATGTTGATTGTGTTATTCCGAAACATTCTTTCTAACCTGAGTACAATTTTAAATATTGAGCGATATTTCTGAATTTATATAATTTATTACAGCCTTACTTCTTATTAAAGAAAGTGGCATGTTGATAATATTCAGTCACAATTGCCTTAGTTTTCTCCTCTTCTTCTGTATATTGGTTGTGGAATTTATACCACTATTGTCAAGCTATCTTCTAACTTCCCACTTTTGCATGCTGAATTCATAATCATTCAGCATCCATTCATCACTGAGCCTCTTTATTTTTTTTTATTTACTACACACACACTTCTCAAATATTCCATTCCCAGCGCATTCAACTTTTACATGCTTAGCTCACACTTCCACAGAACAAAGTGGGCAGAAGCATACTTATCTACATAGCCATTCACTTCAAAAAAATATTCATTCCTTACAGCATACTATCTATGATTTTTTTTCTACCAGCATTTGAACTCCTTAAAATTTCTTCACCCATTTTCTAATCTCCATATTTGTACAAATGTTACCTACTCCATTTATCATCTAACTCAACAGATATACAATAAACTGTCTTTCACACATTCAAACATTTCTCAATTACCTGATAAAGAGCAAAAATCCAATTTACATGACTCTTGCCTGATGCAAAACTGCATTGCACTTCCCAAAATTTATCAACATTTGCACACTTTAGAAACAAACTAAATTTTGTTTAGAAACAAACAAATAAATAAATTGTGCATGTACCCACATGTATTATATAACACAAAGACCCAACACAGTCTAGTTCGGATGTATTCATGTGGTGAGAAAAACGAATCTTGCGAGTTTGCCAAACGGATGGCATAGGGAACAAAGCTGTTACAGAATCTGGTAGTCCTGCTAGAAATACTTCAAGATACTTATTATCAGAATTTTGCCAAACACATTTCAGAAACGAACTTCTTGATAGTTTTTGCCTTTTATTTTGCTACATTTCTTTCTGTATTGAATGGCATTCTTTCGTTCATCACAACTTTCTTTATTTTAATGTTCCTTCAGTTGTGCCATCTACATCTGCAGCCTCCTCATTTTTCAAGAACATTTATAAGGTCTAAGTTTCACTTTTTGGCACAGCGCAATCATTGCCGCAGAGAACCTAAAATACTCTGTCTGGTGTTCCCCCACTATACGTTCTCCTTTATCACTTTTATGCTTCTTTAGCTCTCTCTGTCCACTTTCAAAGCCATTTTCTGTTTTAACCTGAAACTTAACCATGCCTCAGCCTCTTTCCTTGCATTTGTGGCAACTATATTTATTTATTTATAAAATATGTATTTTGATGAATCTTATGTGTGAGGTTGATGAGCATAAAAACATAAAATCAACACATAATAAAAGTATACCAACAATCAGTTAAGATAAAATGATTGAACAGAACAATATGTACATCCAGTCTTGTATGTTACAGGCACGCTAATCAGTGGTGGGATTCAATTTTTTTTACTACTGGTTCTGTGGGCGTGGCTTGTTGGGGTGACAGGGGAAGGATATACTGTAAAATCCCCATTCCCTCCCCACCCCACTAACCTGCTTTCCAGCTCCGTTCTCCTGTGCAGGGCAACCATAGAAGACCCAGCCGATCAGCTGGGACTCAGGAGGCAGAGGATAGATGGGGGTGGGGCCAGTCAGAGGCGGTATTGGCTGATTCAATGAACTACCAAACATTCCTTTTTGTAATTACCTTTAGAATAACTTTACATATTTTTGTGATACTCTGTAGTATGTGTATGTCTGTTTCCAAGTTATTTCCTCACTGTCTTGCTTTAAATCCACTTCTCATTCATTTTGTTGAGAGATTACACTGTCTTCTAATATGTTTTCTTTTTTTTTTAATAGCAATTTTAATAAAAAAATTGCAACTACAATGATAAAAAACTAATACAAACTAATACAAAAATAGAAGGTGCAGGAAAAAAATACAAAAAATGGAAAAGAAAGGAAAAATAACAATATATCAAAGGAAAGAAAAAGAAAAGAAAAATGTAAAGAAATGACTACTCTCTTCATCAAATTTTAATAACTTCCACCTTCTCTTAAAATACAACAGATGATATTTTCCTATCACTTATCTATAAACTAATCCTTAAAAGCCTCATCATTTGAGTCCTGATTGTCAAATGTCCATAAAGGGTTATCAAATATAATAACATATCTATTTTAACTTTGATCAAACAAACCAGCTTTATATTCCTTCCTTTAGCTTTTAACAATATTGAACTTTAATTCCTTAAAATAATGTCCTAGAGCTCAATTTCTTTCATTTTTTTTTATTTATCTCTTCTGACAGAATTCTTCAAAGCTTTAACAAATTTCTTTTGAAAAATCCAATATAGGAAGATTATCCAGGTCATTTGCTTGGTTTGCTATTTGTATATCCCTTTTAATTATTAAGACACCAGCTGAAAAGCAGTTAACAAGCAATTCCTGAAAGTGATTAGAAAAAGAGGAATGTGAGCCCAGTGTCCTTTTGTAGGTGGTGACTGTGGTTTATGCAAGATGACTGTTCATCTCACACGCCTCAAAACCAATCAGAGACTGCATGGCTTGTGATCTCCTCATAAGAAACAGCTGCCTGGAGCACTTGTGGATGATCTCAAGTCCTTTCCTTGTCTGGAGAGGAATAATGAAGAGCTAAACCAGGGGTGTCCAACCTTGGCAACTTTAAGACTTGTGGACTGGCTGAGGAATTCTGGGAGTTGAAGTCCACAAGTCTTAAAGTTGTCAAGGTTGGACACCCCTGAGCTAAACTATTCTTGCCTCTTCATTCTCCCCCAGTTGTCAGCCCTGCTTTTCTTCAGTGTGCCATTCTTCCCTGGAAGTCTCCTTTTTTAAATACATTTTCAGACAGGATTCCAGCTTTTGCTTTCACTTTCTCAAGCAGGTCTTTAACTTCTTTTCTTTTGTGTCAATATTTTCTCCAAGATCCATTCTAGATATTTTCAAAAATGGCCCTTCCCATATTCAGAAACAATCACTTGTTTTCTTCCCATTTTATTCATTAATTCATGCTCTTTACCATTTACTCCTGTTACTTTTCTAGTCTTCCATATGCTACGCCACTAACAGATCGATACTCCCTTATAAATATTGCTCTGTTCAACCTGTCATTGCTTTGGTCAATGATGTTTTTCAAATAATGCTGTTGAATAGGTTAGGCAAAGAAGGGACAAGGTATCAGCTTCAGTCATATTTTGTCACACCCACCAATCAAATTTGGTATATTTTAACCATTATACCATAAACAGAACCAAAGCCAAACATTCACACTCTATTTCATGCAAACTGTAATCTCTAATCTAGAGATTAATCTGCAAGTGAATATACCATTGTTACTTCCATTTGCTAGAGGGTACAAACAGTGCTTTGACATACACTCAGGATGCCAGATATCATTCAGAACAATAAATCAACAATGTACTGGCCTTTAGATTATGGACTGGAATGTTGTTGAAGCAACATTCAGAAGGTTAGTTCTGAATGTTGTTGAAGTTTAGGTCTTAACCCTAGTTAGGCAGGCTGATTGAACAATGATGATGATGAGATGATGATACACATTGCTCATCTCTGCCCAACAATTTTGGAGTATCCAAAAACTGACAGAAAAGTTATACCAGTGGGAAGAAGGATGTGCAGATGCTATCGGAATATATAATAAAAATATAATTATAAAAAGTAATTGGACAAGAATTGAGATTTTGTGTTCAGCACACACTGAAATTAAAGAAATTAAAGAGCTCCATATTTTTGAGGTGTAGCTTGTTGGTAAAGGTGCCACATAGATTAATGGTTGAGCATATAAATAAAAGTTTAATTAGGTATTTTAATTAATTTTATGAAGTCTATTTTCCCCAGATATATGCAAATGATTTTCTTTTTAAAAGCTTGCATTCACAGTTCAGCACTTAAAAAGAGTTTGTCTTATACTTATTGAATTATTGAGATGGTTCCGAGTTAGTTACAGAAAACTTGACACTAGAGGGCACAATTGTTCCTTGAGACTATATATCCCGCCCTTCAATGAACCTAGATGCTGATGGGTGTGATACATATTAATGCTTTAAACCATTTAAGGAAACATCACATGCTTTAAAAAAAAAAGACGAGAAAGAAACTTGAGTATTTTTTATAGAAAAAGTAAGGAAAAAAGAGGCCATCCACTGATTAAATGGCTAGAGATGTATGCTGCATTTAATGCATTTGTAACAGAATGTTGACATTTAAGAAAAACAGTGCAGAATTTATAATTGTGTGCTTGAATGGCAAAAAGGAAATGTAAATCTTTGCTATAGTGCAACCTGTTATTATGAATGGAGATAAGACACTTAAAATTCTCCCCTTTCATGCTGTTATATCAGTAATACTGTCACTAATGGAATGCTTAACAGGTAAAATGAGATACAACCTGTGCACACTAATTGTGCATTTTTCTGGAAATGTCACTGGAGTTAGTACAAGCAAAGAAATAAGGGAGACATGTATTATAGAAAGTTGGCCTTGTACCTTTAACGAGACTAGCATATTTTATAATAAAATATGTAATTGTTATGAATAAGCACACCATAAATTTAATTTGGGGCTCTTAAGCTAATTGGAGGTAATATTCAGTAACTCCATTCCTGAATTTGGAGTAAGGTTAGAAAATAATTAGCTTTATTTCTCAAGTTGTAGCAGTAAATGTATATTTTGATTATGTCATAATAAAAACATTTAAGACACAAATATTATACTAGTGCAGTGTTTTAAGTTATGATGCTTTTAAATTTTTGTTTAGAGGCGAGTAATCCTTAGGGTTGAGACACTTATTTCAAAATTCACCCATGTTCACCCAGGTTCACCTAGGTTGAGGGAAGGGATGTTCAGAAGAAACCCTTATGCTCCTTATTACATGTGGTGGAATTGAGGTAGAAGAATGAAGGATCTTGACCTTGGGTCAGTCACTGTCTTTCAGGCCAACTCACTTCACAGGGTTGTTGTTGTGGGAAAAATAGGAAGAGGAAGATGTGTTGTAGAGGTGGTATTCAGCCAGGTTCCGGAAAACTGGTAGTGGAAATTTTGAGTAGTTCAGAGAACTGGTAAATGCCACCTCTGGTTGGTCCTGCCCCCATCTATTTGCTGCCTCCCGAGTCCCAGCTGATTGGAGTCCCAGCTGATTGGCTGGGTCTTCTTTTGTTGCCCTGCACAGGAGAACGGAGCTGGAAAGCAGGTTAGTGGGGTGGGGAAGGAATGGGAATTTCACAGTATCCTTCCCCTGCCATGCCCACCAAGCCACACCATGCCCACCAAGCCATGCCCACAGAACCGGTAGTAAAAAAATGTGAATACCATCACTGTGTTGGTTATGTTCACTGCCTTTAGTTATTTGTAAAAATAATAAAGGTGGGAAATAAATAAACAAACAAACTAATTGTCTTTTTTGTAAAATTAATGTTAACTAATGACATTCATAAAAACATTGACATACAAGCAAGCATAATGAAAGACTGATGTTTCACTGGGGGGACAGTGAAGAAGAGCAAATGGCGGAACAGCAAAGAAGAACAAATGGTTCAATTTAAAATTTCTCTTAGTCCCAAAGTGGAGATGTTCAAAAGGGCATCAAAGAAATTAAGATGGCAACCCATAACTATGTAATTGAAGTCATGCCCTCCTTTTGTGTACACAATACATACGAAAAAGGTCTAGGGCTTCAATCTGTGGGATCATTTTTGCCCAATTGACTTTTTTACCCTCTGATATATATGTCCTTGCCTTCATGGCCCAGGACCCAGATAATTCAGAGAATAAAGAAGAGGCTCCAGCAGAACCTGGAGAATGTCAACTTAAGGAGACATAAAGCCAAGAATCTTCAAATACAGGTACCATCTCAACAGCTGAAGCCATGAGATGATTTGGATGATGTAAGGCAGGCCTGTCAAACTGGTGACTCCTGGGCCAGATGCGTCACACACAGGCCACGCCCACCCCAGCTCTGCAAAGGCAAAAAAATGATACCTCACGATACGTCACATGACACGATCAAGTTTGACACCCCTGATGTAAGGTCTCTCAGCCCTTGCATCTGGTGAGTAGAGCAAAAAACAGAGCAACGTTGTTCTATTAGGCTTATTGTCAAGCAAATGGGTAAAGCTTTTGATGGATGACAGCTGGCTATAGCCTGATATAAGAAGTAACTCTGAAACCTATTCTTTTTGCTGGAAGCAACACTGATTTCCAGCTGTTGTGTGACGGTTTATACAAGAAACCATAAAACTTTGGACTACCAGATTTAGGTTAGGTCTTGGAAGTTTGACCTATCCTGGCTTATACCTTTTTGTACTCCTATTTGAGAGCAATTCATTCAGGCAAGCACTTGAGACTGTTTTGGTTTGCATGTTATTATCTCTTGATCTTGAGTAATTCAAAGATAATATAGCAACTATGGGTGAGTTGGTAATTGAGACTTTGAAGTAGGACACTGTCCCCAATTTTCATTTCTGAAGATCCAAGGAATTGTGTGTTGGTAGCAAGAAACACCATGATTTGACAGCAGCCCACCCAGTCAGATATTTAATTAATGCTTGCTTCTCTAATTCTTTCACGTGGCTATTTTTGATTTCTGATAGCTGTTTGTCATTTGCTGATGGGAGATATGAATTATGGATAATCAACCTGTATCATCAGGGAGGCCCAGGATTAGAACAGAAGTTTAGCAGTTAAATCAACATTTGTTCTGAACTGTGCCTCAGGATAGACTGGCCAGATCAATTTACAAATATTGTAATATACACATAGCAACTTATTGTAAGCAAAGCATTTTCGTCATTACTGAAGACAGGACTATGCAATGAAGCTGAATGAAGTTTATCCAGTATATAACTCAATCACAGAATATGCTTCCACAAATTGTAAGTGTTAGCCACCAATGCTGATTTCTTTAAAGGGGGTGGGGTGTTCTGATAAATTCATGGAAGGTAAGATTATCACCACATACAGCAATTAAGAAAAATGCCTTTCAAAATTTCTAGAATCAGAAACTGGCTGCGTTCATACATTGCATTGGATTATGCATTGTTGAATAAACCACAGGATTTATACAGCATGCTGAGCCATAATCCAAAGCCTGGGTTCTCACAGCATGCTATTCTGCACTAGACAAACCAAGTATGACTTAATGTATACGTATCCAGTTCCAGAACATTTCTGAGTGACTGTTGTTAGAGAGCATGTTTCCTGCAGAGCTACTCAGAATATCTAGTTGAAAATGGAAGGTGGGATAGGCTTTGTCCGTGCAGAATTTTTTCCCCAAACGTGCATTGGGGATTCTGAAGTTTTGACAAAAACAATAGCAAACTAATATATCTGTATCTGATGATGATGTATGATTTAGAACAGTAGATTGCAATAGGGGTGGCACTGAATCCTGCAGGTGCAGTGGCTAGAATGCAGTATTGCAGGGTAACTCTGCCCACAGCGTAGAGTTCGATCCTGACCGGCTCAAGATTGACTCTGCCTTTCCGTCCTTCTGAGGTCAGTAAAATGAGGACCCAGATTTTTTTGAGGGGGGCAATATGTTGATTCTGTAAACCTCTGTAAAGCTGTAAAGCACTATGGAGTAGTGCATAAGTCTAAATGCTATTGTTTTGCTATATAGTAGAGATTGACAACATGTGGTCGTCTAGATATTATCAAAACCCAGTTCCCTTAACAGTAGTCAAAGAAAATTACCTAATCCCTGCAGGATAATTCAAAATTTAAAGGCATGCTTGGCTTACCTTCTGTTCTACACACTTTATTTAGATGAATTGAGGACTTCTTTTTTTATTGTGAAATGCCATTATCTCCCTATTCCAGATTGTTTAGGGAAATTTTTTTTAAACTATTTTCTGTGCAACATGACAGTTGTTGTACAAACAGCCTAATAAAGAAGTTCTGTGAGTAGATTTCAACATCAAATTTCGTATTGAACAACTGTGGGGAAAATCCCACTAGAAGACTTGAGATGAAAGGTCAAAAGAATCTCAGTTTTAAAGAGGGGGAAAAAAGATTAAAAATCTGACTACTGTTTCCTGCTCATACCTGTGTGTAAATAAATTTTGAGCCCTTACTACAAACAAAAACAAATACTGAAGCTTTGTACACTCTAGTCTAGGGCTCCCTTTAATAATCTTAATCCAAACAATGTATATCCCATCAAAGGCTAGTCATATATCCCATTACATTTTGTTCAACACCTCCTGGAGTAACTTCATGTCAGATGTATGGCCATATAAATGTTAAAAATAATAACATTACTAGAAGATAGTACTGTATTATTAAAATTGTTACTTCAACATTTCACCACTTTTAAAGTTAAAAATAGTATTATGAGATTTTGAAGAATTTAAGAATCATTACTGAAACCGAAAGCTATTATGTTCATGTTGAAAATTAGGTCTGTGACAATACTGACTTTGTATTTACTTTTCATAATGCTTTATAACCAAATTCCACACTAGTTTACTTTTGGCCAGCCATCAGAATCTACAGAGCCATGAACGGCTTCCACAAAATCTGTATTAGCTTGGGAAAAGACACAGCTGCTTTCATGATTGAGAAAGAGATAGTTGGTTTACCATATATTCCAAAGTAAAGGTGGTCCTCAAGTTACAACAGTTCACTTAGTGACCATTCAAAGTTACAATGTCACTGAAAAAAGTGACATGACCATTTTCACAATGGTGGTGCAGTGGTTAGAGTGCAGTACTGTAGGCTACTTCTGCTGGCTGTTGGATGCCAGCAGTTTGGCAGTTCGAGTTTCACCAGGCTCAAGGTTGACTCAGTTTTCCATCCTTCCGAGGTGGGTAAAATGAGGACCCAGATTGTTGGGGGCAATAGGCTGACTCTGTAAACCGCTTAGAGAGGGCTGTAAAGCACTATAAAGCGGTATATAAGTGTTCTTGCTCTTGCTATTTTTCATACTTATGACCGTGGTCACAGGATTTACATTTGGATGCCTGACAACTGGTACATATTGATGATGGTTGCAGTGTCCTAGGGTCATAGGATCGCCTTTTGCAACCTTCTGATCAGAAATTGGGAAGCCAGATTCATTTAGCAACCATGCTACTAATTTAACAACTGCAGTGATTCATTTAACAAATGTGGCAAGAAAAGTCATAAAATGAGATGAAACTCACTTAACAAATTTCTCACTTAGAAACATAAATTCTGGGCCCAATTGTGGTTGTAACTTGAGGACTACCTGTATAACAGAGTTGGAAGGATCTTGGAGTTTTCTAATTCAAATCCTTGCTCAAGCAGGACATCCTATACCCATGATGGCGAACCTACGGCACGCGTGCCATAAGTAGCACTCAGAGCCATTTCTGCCGGCATGCGAGCTGCAGGCAAACTTACCTCACTGCACATGCAAACACCTCACAGCTGATTTTTTTTCCGGCTGGTTTGAGGACCTTTTTCAGCCTTCCAGGGGCTTGGGAAAAGCCTCTGCAAGGCTTTTCAGGCCAAATTATAGGCCTGTTTCATCACTTCCTGTAATACTGGAAGTGAAGAAATGGGCCTATAATTTGGCCTGAAAAGACTTGCAGAGGTTTTTCCCAAGCCTCTGGGTGGCTGAAAAAGGCCTCAAACCAGCCAAAAAATCAGCTGTGGGGCATAGTGCGGGTAAGGGGATGCGGGGAATTGCACACACATGCGCAGGGGGCATGGGGAGGGGGGCGCATTGCATTCTGGGTGCTGGCACGCAAGTGCGTGCGCGCTGGCATGCGTGCAATTTTTGGCACAGGAGGCCAAAAGGATTAGCCACCACTGTCCTATACCTTTTCAGACAAATGGTTGCCCACTCTCTCCTTAAATACCTTCAGTGTTGAAGCACCCACAGCTTCTGGAGGCAAGCCATTCTACTTATTAATTGTTCGAATCATCAGGAAATTTTAGATTGGTTCTTTCCTTCATTAGTTTCCATCCATTGCTTTTTGTGGTGACTTCGGGTACTTCTGGAGAATAGGTGGACCCCGTCTTGTTTGTGGCTGCCCCTGAGATACAGGAGCTGCTGGTACTGTACCACCACATTGCCAGCAGTTTCCTATAGAGTATCATTGTGGAGAAGCAAGCAGGGAAGTAACAAGGAGTCTGAACCATGAGGAACTTGGCTTGCAAAGAAAAGGCTTACGTGCAGCCATTTTGTGTTCCTGCTGAGAAAGTGGGTAAATCGAAGGAGCTTGGGCTACTATCAGCCCTTAGAGATAATCCAGACAAACAAGAACTACCATAAGTACTAATATTGTACGTTATGCTTCACTCTTCATTTTACAGTCCGTAGGAAACTAGGAAGCAGAGGTGGTATTCAGCAGGTTCTGACCAGTTCTGGAGAACCAGTAGTGGAAATTTTGAGTAGTTAAGAGAACTGGTGAATACCACCTCTGACTGGCCCCATCCCCATCTATTCTCTGCCTCCTGAGTCTCAGCTGAACGGCTGGGTCTTCTTTTGTTGCCCTGCACAGGAGAACAGAGCTGGAAAGCAGGTTAGTGGGGTGGGGAGGGAATGGAGATTTTGCAGTATCCTTCCCCTGCCATGCCCACCAAGCCACACCATGCCCACCAAGCCAGAACCAGTAGTAAAAAATGTTGAATCCCACCACTGCTAGGAAGGACAAGGGACTCTTCTGGGACATTTGCCATGAACCCGTTCCTTCTGTGGACATCTGACGGATGCCTTGTCTGCTGCTGCTGTTCTTCCTCTTGTTTCTCAAGGACATTCTCAATAGGCTATTACAACTATGTCTTACTAACCCAAAGGTCATGAGCCAGTGGTTATCTCAAGATTGTAATAGTTTTAAGATTCATACGTGAAGGATTAATACATTTGAAGTATTAATACATGTGAAGGATTAATACATGTGAAGGATTAATACATGTGAAGGATTAATCAAAATCACGTGAAGCATTAGTACCACTTTATAAAACCTTAGTAAGACCACTGCATCTAGTGTTGGTCACCATATCACAGAAAAGTTGTTGAGACTTTGGAGAAAGTGCAGAAAAGGAGAAGACGACTAAGGTGATTAAAAGGCCTGGAGACTAAAACATATGAAGAATGGTTGCAGAATTTGGGCATGGCTAGTCTAGAGAAACAAAGGACTAGAGAGGGACACGATAGCGATATTCCAGTATTTGAGGGGCTGCCATAAAGAAGAAGAGATCAACTTATTTTCCAGAGCACCAGAAGGCAAGGTAAGAAACAATGGATGGAAATTAATCAAGAAGAGAAATAATCGTAAGAGCACTTAGACTTATATACCACCTCACAGTGCTTTTAACAGCCCACTCTAAATGGTTTACAGAGTCAGCATATTGCTCCCAACAATCTGGGTCCTCATTTTATCCAACTTGTAAGGGCGGAAGGCTGAGTCAACCTTGAGCCTGATGAGTTTCGATCTGCCAAATTGCAGTCAGCAGCAGTCAGCAGAAGTAGCCTGCAGTACTGCACTCTAACCAATGCACCACCACAGCTCAAGCAACCTGGAACCAAGAAGAAACTTCCTAACAGTGAGGACAATTAACCAGTGGAACAGTTTGCCTTCAGACGTTGTGGGTGGTCTATCACTGGAGGTTTTTAAGAAGAGACTGGACAGCCACTTGTCTGGAATGATATAGGGTCTCCTGGTTGAGCAGGGGGTTGGACTAGGTGACCTCCAAGGTCCCTTCCAACTCTATTCCGAATTGAAAATTGAAATCTTCAAGTTAGGGAGGTCAACAAGTGATTCTAGTACTTTTATGAGTTTTTCCCTGCCCAAATTTGTGATAAAGTGATGAAAACAAGTTTAACTTCTAAACTGCAAAGTGGGGGGAGGGGTGAAGCCGAAACAATTTTAAAAATCAATGGGGGGAAATTTCTGGGTCACAGTTGCTGAACACAGAGCATTGGCAACATGCACGGTGTATTATAATTACATCTTTATTTGGATCTGGTATGTCACGATTGGGGAATGTGGCTCAGTGTATATGCATATATAGAGGGGATGTTATGTTAAATATTGCCAAATTTGGAATTCTGTGTAGGCAGTGGAGGAAAGGAGACGTTTCTCTTAAATCCAGGACACAAATATGAAGAATGTGGGACTGTGGAGAACCAGAAAGACAGAAGTTTACTATGTTTGGTTCGAGACTTGAAAGATCAATCATGTCAACTGGCATTCTATTTCTGGGACATTATCTCCAGGTTTAGAATGCATTTGCATTAACAGCTAACCAGATTAATAATTGGGACTTTTGTTCTTTTCTTCATGCTGTTTTTCATAAGTGGCTAAAGGAATTAAAAGGAGATAAAAGAAAAATGGAACATATGCATAACACTTGCAAATGTGCTTTGAATAAATAAGTTAAGCAGGTATATCAGAACTGATTTACTCAGTAAGTTGTCTTATGGCTAACAAAACTTGTTGTACACAAGACTTTTCTCTTGCTTTTCCTCATGGGTACCTAGCTATAGGAGTAGTAATTCCATCACTACTCATGTGGTTACTTTGGCCCTTTGCTTCTTTGTGGTCTTTACCCACATTTGTTCTTCTATGGCAGATAACAGTTGCTTAGAAACCAAAATTTCTCTGCTATACTGAATCCAGAAACATGAGAAAGTTAAGAATAAAATAATGGCTCACAGAAGGATGGAACAGAGAGACGAATGGATTGTTTAGATTGGGAGGAGGAGAAAAAAAATAAACTGATACCATCTCTGTATGTTTTGTAGTAAATTAGCTAGAATTTTGTTTTGCAATTGTTTGATAGGATCAAAAACAAGGAAAAAAAATCTCCCCTCTTAGTTTTATAGCTGGAAAAAAGCAGGATGGACAAATGTTTTATACAGGAAAAGTAGGATGGACAAAGATGATGTTAAAAATTGGTTCCTGGGCTGAATATGTGCTTTAAAAGTAGCTGCTTTTTATTTTTAACCTTATATTCTCTGTTCCATTTATCTGGATGGGGCAAGCCTTCAAATATTTCTGTGACAATAAATAAATCAGAGGTAGGTTTTAGCTCAGTGATGGCTAACCTTTTCAGCTTGGTGTGTCGAAAATCGGGAAAAAGTGTAGCCTTCCTCGGGTCGTGTGTCACTTCAAGAAATATCAATAATTTGGTAATATTTGCAGCCCTAATAAAGAAAGAGTTATATTTTTAATATATTTATTATATTTATTAGTTCAAAAAGCAAAAAACAAATAATGATTTACCTTAGTGACTTTTCTGTTGCTGAATTGCATTTGCTAAATCTTCAATTGCAGTACGCACCTGCAGCACTCCTGGCAGAGCTCAGCAAGTCTGTGCTGTGGAACAGTAGAGAGTTGAAGGCTCCAGAATGGTAGGACAGGGAAACACGGCCTCAGAAGAAGAACCCTGCCAGGAGAAAGAAATTAAAGTCAAGATGATGTCCAAAATAAGGGGTTTTTTTGGTTTGTGTTTTGGAGATTTTTTTTTTGGAGGGTTTGCATGGTGCTCTGTGAGGATGGTGAGAAGCAAGAACTGCAAGTGGTGCTATGGAGGCAATTAAAGCTTAGAGGAGCTGGAGAGGGGCTGCATGCTGCAGACTAGACATCCAAGCGTTTTACAGTGGGAGAGAAGAAGGGAGAGCCACAAAGACAGAAATGCAGATTTTAGTATTAATTGCACTTACAGGACAGCCACCCGGTGCTGCTTATCGTGAGCACTGTGTCTGGTTGTTGTGGTGCAGTCCTCCTGCGATGTTTATGACGGACTGGGCTGGGGTGATCACACAGGGCTGTGAAACTCGTCTCCCTGGTCTCAGGGCTGCAGGTGCAGGATGTGGGGATCGGAAGGCCACCTTACAGGGCTGTGAACCTCATGGATCTCCTTTCCTCCTGTAGCGTTCCTGAGGTAATGAAACTGACAAACCTCAGTTTATGGCGGTTAAAACTGGTTCTCGGCTGCAAAGATCTCGCGGCAGCAGTGACACCACGCCTCCACACAACAAGCAGGGAGCAGGGATTGGAGCAGAGCACAGGCAGCCTCTAAATGTGCAGGTTTTCCCCACACCAACAGGCGTGTCAGTCAAAGTGCCTTGGCGTGTCACAAGTGACACGCGTGTCATAGGTTAGCCATCACTGTTTTAGCTATTTCCATTCAATTTTGTCATTCCTTAAAATAATTAAGTATGGAACTGTTGTAATGTTAATTTATAACTGATCCAGTTTCCAGAGTAATTCAGCTTGTCTCCTTCTGTAACATACAAGCTCATCTATTAATTTATTTTATTTAAAATGTCTGTATACTATTACCGCTAAAGAAATACCTTAAGAATAAAGATTTGTAATTTGAAATCATTATAGTCAAGTGATATGTTGCTGATAGGAAGAAAAACTTTGCTAGATCTAGATCTATTGGAGAAATAGCCCATACACTTCACATAACAGAAATTATCAGTCTTGGAAGTCAGCAGAGGAAAAGCAATATCATAATAAAGAAAATATGACTAAAATACCCATTTACTGTTATTGCTGGGTTTTTTTTAAAGAATGTACTAACTTGGTTTATTGCACTGTCTTAGAGCTACAATAATTTATTATGCAACATATTCACACAGAGACACACAAAGAAGCAGTGCAATTGGTGGGATTTGCTAAAACTGACATTCTGGTGCTTTGAGATGAGTGAGGGCAGGTACTTGGTCTTAGCAAAAAATGAACTGAAAATGGCCCAGTCGTAGGCTAAAATCTGGTGTGTGTGTAAAACGTGATACATTTTACTCACCTGACTTATAACCGTATTTATGTTTGAGATCAGCTATCATGGTAGAGTAAACTGATATTCTAAAACTCCTGTTTAATTTTTTAGAAATAAAATGTAGGGAGACTGCCTATGGCAAACAGATATACTATATATGGCAAATACGTTCATATCTACAACAATTTATTTATTTAAAAAATAGTTTTATTTGAACAATACTGAGAACAACTTATAAAATTAATAGACCCATACCACAAAACTGTCCTTTAGAAAGCCTCACATATTCATTATGTCCTATATGACAAGGTTATGACCAAAGACCAGTGGTGGGATTCAAATTTTTTTTACTACTGGTTCTGTGGCTGTGGCTTGACGGGCATGGCATGGCTTGGTGGGCATGGCTTGGTGGGCATGGCTTGGTGGGTGTGGCAGGGGAAGGATACTGCAAAAATCCCATTCCCCCCTCACCCCACTAACCTGCTTTCCAGATCCATTCTCCTGTACAAGGCAACAGAAGAAGACCCAGCCAATCAGCTGGGATTCGGGAGGCAGAGAATAGAGCCCAGTCAGAGGTGGTATTTGCTGATTCTCTGAACTCCTCAAAATTTCCGCTAATGGTTCTCCAGAACTGGTTAGAACCTGCTGAATACCACTTCTGCTAAAGACCAAATGCATTGACAAAATACTTTTTTGTGATTAGTACTTCAGAACATTCTTGTACCATGGATGTCCCGCGACTTAGCATTATCTTGCAATTAAAGTAAATCAGCCACAGAAATAAATTTGACCCCCACTGGCGACATCAAAAGTATATCTTCAGGTGGTTGTGGTATGCTAGTGAAGTGTGATAGCAATAATTCTGGAAATACCAAATGAATTTAGTTGCATCACGGTGACTACATGAGGAATGAAATCAAGAAACATGAAAGTCTGTTTGAAGCAAGCGTAAGACCTGCTGTATTCAGGTTATCAATGAATAGCACTGTTCCAATATTGGAGGGGCTCCTACAAGGATGAGGGGTCAAACTGTGTTTTGTGAAGCACTAATAGGCAAGGCAAGAAACAATGGTTGGGAACTAACCCAGGAGAGAAGCAACCTAAGAACTAAGGAGAAATTTCCTAACAGTGAGAGCAATCAACAAATGGAACAGCTTGACTTCAGAAGTTGTGGTTGCTCCATAAAGGCTTTCAAAAAGAGGCTGGACAGCCATTTGCTTGAGCAGAGTGAAGGCCTCTGAGGCCCCTTCCAACTCTATTATTCGATGTTCGATGTTCTAGGAAGATATTGGAAAAAGCAGAGCAATTTGCATTACAGGGTGGCCTTAGAACTGCCTTGTTACAGTAACTGCTACTTATGGTGTATGCCAGTGGAGGATTATCTGAAACTAAATGAGGTTACGCATAGATTGAGAATAAATTGTTGGCTGTATAATTTGGCATGGAATGCTTCAATCAGTTTACATTTGGTCAGACAGCATAGATCCAACTGGATCATAAATGTCTGGAAACTATTATGTGGAAACCATTGCAGAATGCCCCAAAGTGCCTTTAACATATGCAGATGAGATTACAATAGTTATGATGTGTGTAAATATCACCCAGGTCAACAACTCATAGTGGCAGAGACTCAAACAGAACATTCCTCTCTAAGCCAAGTTGAAAAATAAAATTATACAGGAGGAAATAAGAATATGCTGAAATACCCATTTAGCTTCTTGACATTGTTTATAGGTTAACAAAGAAAGCTACAACATAAGGTGAGGTTTTGCAATAGTGATGAATATCTTCACAAGATCAAGTTCTATAAGTGGCAAACAGTAACATCCTGGAAGCTTGGCCTGAAATAAAGCATAAATTACCCCTGAAAACTCAACTCCACTTCTCAGAAAAACAACTTTAGAGAATTTGGGGAGGGGGGAGATAGATATTAAAATACTGTGGTGTTCCAGGTGGGAATTCATACCATGTTAATACACAGGCATGCAACTCAATGCCCCATATAAGAGAAATGCGGGTTATACTTAATGAAAAGGACATATTTCTCTTATATATCAACATGTATCAACATGGTATGAATTCCCAACTGGAAGTACACATGGAACACCGCAGTATTTTAATATAGTTGGGGGACAAAAAAGAAAATGAGATTCTGTATTGATCCTGGAAAATGGTGAGACTAGATCTGTTGTTTATGGCAGCAGAAAATCTATCTTCTCCCTTTTGGTCTATTTTTTTAATCTTTTTTGTGCGAAATAGACTTAGTGATATGTAGCTGATCTCAGACAATAAAATGTAAGCTTAATTGTCACTGCAGTGATAAAAATTAAGAGCAATACCATTTGACTTATATGCAGTTTCATAGCACTTTTTAGCACCCTAAGCAGTTTACAGAGTCAGCATGTTGCCCCCAACAATCTGTGCTCTCATTTTACTGACCTCAGAAGGATGGAAAGGAGAGTCAACCTTGAGCTAGTTAGGATCATACTCCTGACAGTTGGCAGAGTTAGTCTGCAATACTGCCTCCTAATCACTGTGCCACCATGGCTCTTATTTATTTATTTGGTATATGGCACGTATTAGCCAAGGATCATGGAGGTGGCTGCCTGCCTCTGTGAAAGGAATTTTTTGGGTGGTGTTTTCTTTACCTGTGGGATTCCTGAATGCCAGTACAGACAATCGGGGGAGGCTCCTTTCTTGTCCCTACATGGTTTATTTGCTCACGGGAATCGAGCTGCTGACTTCAGCGGTGCGCAGGCCCAGCATCTTACCACGTGAGCCACCAAGAACTCTTATATTCTTAAACTACAAGCTACAATTTACCCTACAAGGATTCATATTTTTTTCTGGACACAGTAGGAATTTGAGCATTAAAACTGCTTTCCCTGCTATCTCCAAAGCAATGGAAAGGTAGAAACAGTTGTCAAAATGTCCAAAACAATATTGGAGAAAGAAAAGAAAGCTCCGTCTGATTCATAGCCAGCCATCCTTCAGCATTAGGACATGTTTTCAGAGGGATTAGATTGGAGTCCTGCATAAGGTCTGATGGATCAATGGAACTAGTTGCTACTGCCAGAAACCCACAATTGACAGGCTGAAATTTTAGCAAAGGATAAACTCTGATAGGTTCATTATTATGACAGGACAATGAAAAACTTTCCAGACATAAAAGCAACTGAGCTAACATGCGAAAATCCTATAAAGGAAGATAGCAGAAGCTGAGAAAGAAAATAGAAGTCCAAAGTCCAAAGTCCAATTGTCTAGCTCAATCGTTTGAAGTGGTAACCTCAGAAGGAAGGTTCTAAGGTCAAATTATAGACAACTGCAAAGCAATTATCCAACTGTTGATGAAGAAGGACTGCGAAGAGAGAATGATCGAGTAAAATCCCAGGGAAGCCAATAAGGATGCTTCTGTGATTGACTCTTATCCTGTAGTACAGGGGTGTCAAACTTGTGGCTTGCAGGCTGGAAGCACCACATGCTGGCCCCTCCCAGTTTAGGGAAGGGGAAAAAAGTCCCAATACATCACATGAAGCTGCCATGACGACGCGAGTTTGATACCCCTGCTATAGTGTGCCTTTGACCCTCTACTCCACTTACTAAGAGACAGAAATTTGTTGGTGTGTTAACTTGATTTGATGCTGCCTGATTCCAAACAACAAATAAGCTTAATTCAACAGCTAATAGAGATCATCATTCCTAGAAATTAAATAATCATCTATGCTGAACCACATATTAGCATTTGATAAATAAATGGTTTTAATGTAAGGGACTTGTGTGTGTGGACATTTTGAAATTATACATTTTATTCATATAGGAAAATATACAGTAGATGTATGTTTGTATATGCAATTGTGTATTTGTGCAGACTGGGTAGCGTTTTGGATTTCATTTCCAAAAGGTACTTCAGATTGGGGGAGAGGTGAGCACAAACGTAACACTGATCTATAACTGTTTAAAAGAGCTTTGTCTTTTTGTAGCTACCTGTCTGTTGTGAGAAAAGGTACAATTTGCCTTAAAGATTTATAGACAACTGCTGTGTTCATCCTCTGAAGTACCTTTTAGGAATTCAGCTCTATGTTTGTATGTTTTGTGTGTGTTTGTATATGTCTGTGTGTACATTTGATTTCGGTAAACATGTGACAGGAGATATGTCAAATAAATGCAATGAGAGCTAATGTGGCTCAGAGATTGAGTTAGCACTGGGAAGATCCAGGTTAAAGTGCCTCCTTAGAAGCCATCTAGGTGATTGTAGACACCTAAAATCCTTTCAGCCCAACCAACTATGCATTATTATTTTGATGAAATTAAATTGGAAGTGGGACTGCTACATTGGGGTATCTTGAGTTCCTGGAGGAAAGGTGAAATATAAATTTAACAAATAAAATCATGGAACAAAAAGAACGTCAGGGGAACTAAGAAAAGATCAAAATGGGAACATACTGAATGAAGGAATGGCTATCAGGATACACTGATGGACTAATTGTTTCTCAATGCCTCATAACCAGCAGCATGGGGGGATGAAAAGAATGGAAAGAAAAGGTGAAAATTAAGACAACGCATAGAATAAATAACTATTTTCACTTTATTCTGAGTCAATTTTGGAATGAAACATTTGGAGGCTGTGAAAAATAAGCATGACATGTTTAAAGAGGTAGTTGCAACAGACTTTCCCAGAATCTAATAGTGTCTAATTTCATTCCTACGTTTAACTTCCTCCTTTTAAATATTTTGCATTGCTCCTGGTTTCTTCTTGGGCCAAATTAATTCTTTCTCAGGATTGCTTGAGTTATTGTTCAAAGCCTAAACTAGGGATGTCAAACTTGTGTCGTCACAGTGTCATCACGTGACATATCGCGACTTTCTCCCCCTTTGCTAAACCGAGTGTGGGCGTGGCCAGTGTGTGACGCATCCAGTCCGCAGGCTGCAAGTTTGACAGCCGGGATCTAAACAAAACCAGTTAAGGAGTTTTGCTATAAGGAGGCCTGCCATAGATTCAGAAACTATGGTTATGTTTCTGAGTAAAGAAACTAATGCATGACTTTGATCAGATTTGGCTATGTAAAGTATCCGTGTTGAGATTGAATTGCTTAAAATCATTTCCAGAGGATGCTAAGCTTGGACTAAAAAAAAGTGTCACTGTTTGGCTTAATTATCTTCTATTTGGAAATCAGAACCCGTGTCTAGTTGCAAAAGAAACCTGCAATCTGCATGAAAATTGTAGTGATATTCCTGACTCTCGGCATTGCATTAACATTCATGTCATTCATCTTCATTTTGAAATGAAAACTGCAACATTCCTAATCCTCTAGATTTGTTTTTGTTTTTTGCAGGGCTGGTGTGCATGTGCAGATTTTATGCGGTAATATTCTATGATCCAATAGCGTAGTGTCTGATTGACTGAGGAGCTGAGGAGCTTCAGCATTAGCATGTATGTCAATATCTGTTGGTTTTAATAGGGTTGCAAGGAAGGAAATGAGATATAAAAGTACAAAGTTCAAGTATGAATAAAGATTTCAAAGGCATCAGCTCCAGACTTTTGTGCTAAGAGAGTAAATGAATTGGCAGCGTGAAACGGTGATGCGATTGTGAATAAATCTTGGGCCTATGTGAGGCACCCTGGGTAGCCAACCAAGGAACAATTGTGATAAAAAAATGGCTCACTTTCTAGTAATGTAAAATGCTTTGGCCTAGACCCCAGCTCATTAGGAAAAAAGCCAAATCTTGAGAAAGAAATTAATTTCTATTTTGGCTAAGATTTATACAAGAGTTAATGTAATTCTGTTAGGCTTCTTGAATCTGTAGAAAAGGTACTTGTGGCATAATCATGCTAAAGAACTGAAAAACAAGCCAGCCAGTGTATCACATTAATATAAAGGAGGAAATGTTTCAGTGATGGTTAACATTCCTGTCATAAGTGGGATTTGAAACTGCTTGTCTTTGACTGATATTCTTGCACATTTCACTTTAACCAGCATAAAGTGGCTTTGTCTTAGAATTACTTCTCTCTGATGCTTATGATGCATCCTTGCAGATAATCTTAAAAATGCATTAAAAATAAATTACCAACTCCCTTATTCACTCCAGTTTCTTTTATTTGTGTGTGTGTGTTTTTTTAAATTGATGCTATATTCTGCCATGGGATGTCTGTTTCCATTTCCTTTTATAACATACTTGATAATATTATTCTATTGCCTTGTAATGCAAATCCATCCAGGCTGAAAGATCTGGATTCCCTGTCTGGCACCCAGAGACAACTATGTGCCTATGAATATTTGTCTTATCACCCACTGTCCCATCTGAATGTTTTAATTTTTTTTCCTAATTTTAAAAAATTGTGGACAAGCATACGATAAAGCAAGGGACCATCCTTAAACAAAATCTCTATTCCCAGCAATGAATGCTAATCCCACCTAGGCTTAATAGCAGTAGCTCTGAGAGGGATCTTGGACTCTTAACAGACAATTAGTTAAATAGGAGCCAACAGTCTGTAGCAGCAGCCCAAAAAGCCAATGTAATCCTAAATTGCATTAACAAAGGGATACAATCAAGATCAAGTGAGGTACTAATACCACTTCATAAAACCTTAGTAAGACCACATTGTAGAATACGGCATCCAATTTTGGTCACCACACTATAAAAAAGATGTTAAGACTCTAGAAAAAGCGCAGAGAAGAGCAACCAAGATTAGGGGACCGTAGACTAAAACATATAAGGAATGGATGCAGGAACTGGGCGTGGCTAGTCTAGTGAAGAGAAGGACTGGGGGAGACATGATAGCAGTCTTCCAATATTTGAGGGGCTGCCACAGAGAGGAAAGGGTCAAGCTATTTTCCAAAGCACCTGAAGGCCAGACAAGGAATAATGGATGGAAACTGAACAAAGAGAGATTCAACCTAGAAATTAAGAGAAATTTTCTGACAGTGAAAGCAATCAACCAATTGCTTTTCTTCAGAAGTTATGGGACCTTCATCACTGGAAGCTTTCAAGAAGAGACTGGACTGCCATCTGTCAAAATGGTGTAGGGTCTCCTGTTTGGGTGGTGGGTTGGACTAGATGACCTACAAGGTCCCTTCCAATTTGATTAATCTGTAATTTAATACGTAGACTATGAGGAAGGACCATTTGATACATGGATGTTGTATGAATGATCACACCCACTAGCCCTGTGTGAAAGTGCCCTTGAAATTTCTCAATCTTGAATTGTGTCCACTGACTTGCCAAAATTAGCATCCCTTGCTTTGCGAAAATTAACCACTAACATGGAGGAAGCAATTATTTCTTCTTTTACAGCAAAGCCCCTTGAGATTAATAAATTTGGAAGAGCAATGAAAAGATAACAATATTATTCTTTTTGTTATTTTGACAACTGCTGTCACAATAATGGAGGAAAGAATGGTCAAGAAAAGCAGAACTGACTATAATTTCATTTTATTTTTCATGCAGTCATCTCTTGCTTTGGAATTATGTGTCTGCCATTGTTTTTCTTTCCCTTTGCTGTTCATACATTATTACTCTAATGAGATATAAAAAGCTAAGTTTATTACCAATTATAGTGTAGCACATCATTATTTTTAATCACTGTAGCAGGTGATTTCCCCGCTCTACTGTTAGCAGGCTTTGGTCTCCCTTCCTCTCTCTAGTCCTATTAATTGTCAGCCATCTGCCTGTAGTTATCCAACTTTTGTTTGTAGCAGAGCTACTAACTTAAGCAGGTAGTTAAGAACAATTCTTCACTAATAGCCTGCCCCCTTCTAAGCAAACTTTTTGAATTTAAAAAAGATACAAGAGCTTACATACTGAAATTAATTATAGTGCCCATTTTGAACTGGACAGGAATGAACAAATGGTGTAGTATTAAATTCCTTTTAGTACATGGAAAATTTGCTACAATTCAATCTTATTCTCTACTCTTATTTTCTTATTGTCTTTTTTCATTTTATATTTAAAGCAGGAAACTAATATGCTTGTGAGCATCTTACAGAGATGTTGAAGTTATGACATTAAAACCATTACAAATTTCCACAATACTATACCCAGAAACAACTGAGATATTGTCTGTCTGTTTGTCTGTCTGTCTGCCCATCTATCATCTCTATCATCTTCTATCTTCCATAATTTAATTAATTTGGAAATGCATACTAAGTGCACTGAAAACTGCTAAAATTGATTATGCTAGCTGAGGAATATCAAAGTTGAAATCTTATAGATACAACTATAGGCCACCATATAGAATAGAAATAGGAATAGGAATAGGAATAGGAATAGGAATAGAATAGAATAGAATAGAATAGAATAGAATAGAATAGAATAGAATAGAATAGAATAGAATAGAATAGAATAGAATAGAATAGACTTCTTTATTGGCCAAGTGTGATTGGACACACAAGGCATTTGTCTTTGGTGCATATGCTCTCAGTGTACATAAGAAAAATAAAATAAAAATAAAAATACATTCATCAAGAATCATAAGATACAACACTTAGTGATACTAAACACTTATAAACACTTAGGCTACTAAATAAGCAATCAAATCATACTAGGAAACAAATAAAACAATATAAATCGTAAAGATTTAAGCAACAAGGTTACAGTCATAAGTGGGAGGAGATAATAGGAAGGATGAGAAGAATAATAGTAAAATAATAATAATAATAATAATAATAATAATAATAATAATAATAATAATAATAATAATAATAATAATAATAATAATAATAATATAGTAATACTATTACCATAATAATAGTAATACTATTATTATTATTAAGAGACCTGTAGGGGGCATGCATAAGCGCACCAATCGTGCCTACTGTCCCTGTCCTATTGTTTTTTTATTTTTCTTATAAGTATCTATCTCATGTATTTAAAACTATATTTATTCTTATACCTGTATCTTGTAAGCGATTGACAAATCAAATAAACACTGAAAAATACTAAATGTTAGTAAATAGTTAGACAGTGTTTTGGAATTAGTTGTTTAGCAGAGTGATGGAATTCGGGGAAAAACTGTCCTTGTGTCTAGTTGTTCTGGTGTGCAGTGCCCTGTACACGTTTTGAGGGTAGAAATTGAAAGAATTTTTGTCTAGGATGTGAAGGGTCTGTAGATTTTTTCACAGCTCTCTTTTTGACTCGTGTAGTACATGGGTCCTCAACGGAAGACAGGTTGGTAGCAATTGTTTTTTCTGCAGTTTTAATTATCCGTTGAAGTCTGTGTCTGTCTTATTTGGTTGCAGAGCCAAACCAGACAGTTATAGAGGTGCAGATGACAGACTCAATAATTCCTCTGTCGAACTGTATCAGCAGCTCCTTGGGCAGTTTGAGCTTTCTGAGTTGGCACACAAAGAACATTCTTTGTTGTGCTATTTGATGAAGTTTTTGATATTAGGTGTCCTAAATATCTTGAGTTAGGATACAACCTAGAAATTTGAACGAAATATGAGTTAAATTCTTGATTTTCTATTTATAGTTGTTATTATTACAAGTTTGTTTACTTTTTCTTAGCATCATGCTTTAAATGCATAACTTAGAATTTCAGAATGTTGCTTTCATAGCTGCCTACAAAGAGATATTTCACAAGTTCATTCTAGCAACAGAATGGTAAAAAGAGATCAAATGCATACATGTCTTCAGAGGATATAATACAGTCTGAATAGATTAAAATATGAACCTCTGTAGAGCAGTGATCCCCAACCTTTTTTATGCCATGGCCCGGTACCGGCATCAGCTGGGCGCCGCGGCCCGGTACCGGTGTTATCTGGGCGCCGCCATCTTTTTTTGATGAAAAAGTGCTTCCGGTGAGCTTTCTACCCGGAAAAGCTCACCGGAAGCACTTTTTCATCAAAAAAAGATGGCGGCGCCCAGCAAACCAGCGGCCCGGTAGGACTTGTTCCACGGTACTGGTCCGCGGACCGGTGGTTGGGGACCCCTGCTGTAGAGAAGAGAACCAGAGACATACTTTCAAAAGGCCAAATGTAAATCCCTTCAATAAAAGATATAGTATACACATGAAAGTGTGAAAGAATAGGGCAATTTAACAAGTTTTTTTTGTTATTTTAAGGAATCAACTTAACTCAAAGTAACTCTCTTTGAATGGTATGATCCTGAGGGGTTTAGGATTCTTCTACAAGAATAAATAAAGCTTACTGAAGGCTGATATAGCATTATATCAACAAAAGATCTAATAAATTAGGACAAAGAACGCAGAAAGTTGAAGTGGAGAAATTTAAGTTAGTGGTTATTGAAATAACAAAGAATTGTGGGTTTGCCATGTTTTCTTTTTTTGCACATGATAATAAATGCAAAGAGGCCATTATTTTATTATGATTAAATCTTTTGAAATGGATACAATTTCTTTAATTAATATGTATGGCCTAATTTTGATGCTTGTGACATATGCCAGGATTGTGTAAGCCACCTTGTCTTTTTTAACCTATGACTTTTGGATAATTGATGGGCATTTTAATGTAATGAGTCATTTTCTTAATTGCCAATTAGAAAAAAGTCATTAGAACAAGAACAATTAAAGAGAAACTCTATTTTTTATTGTCTTCATTTGTTACTCATCCCTTCCAGATATTTTGAAGAAACTGAAATGTACCAGGTATTCAGTGAATAAACTGTTGATTTTTTTTTTTTTTTGGCCAAGGGAGATCTAATTTAATCCCATTTTTATTTGAGAGATGTTTATAGTGTGGTTTTTCTCACTTTTCCATTGTTTAATCTGAGTTGGAAAGTGAGTGCATGCAATTAGGCAGAATACTAAAATTAATTATTTCAATATGTGCAAGTAAAAATTATATAACAATTCTCTTTGGAGAACAGATGTTGGTATTTGTTGATAAAATTGAATCTTCCATACCAAAATTAATATATTTAGCCGATGAGTCTTGAATCTTTTCTAGGTATAGTATTATTTGAATTGATGCCTCTGAGGGTTATTAAACTATAAAAATGAATTTTCTTTAGCTAGATTGGTTTGACTTCGGCTGTAAATACCTAGGAATACCTAAGATTATTAAACTTGTAAAGTATATGTTCATAAAAATATTCAGTTTTTTGTTGTTGCAGTGTTTAAAATGTTAAGTTCAAGAAACTCCCTTCCTTCTGTTTTTGTTTTGCAAAATAGCTTCAAATGTCAGTTGGGAAAGAAAACTTTAAATTTCCAGATTTTTCTCATAAAGGGAATTTTTCTGTCTCACATTAGGGAATCGTAAGCCTTGTCTTGAAAATTTAGTTGTTCGGGTATTTTCCCACGTCATAGTAGTGGTGCTTTTAAAGTTGTAGCAACGTTTCAGCAGAATCTCATCTGCCATCATCAGGCTTTTGTATAGTGTTCGTCTGTGAGTTAGACTTTTACAGTGGTTTCAGATTTAAATTTGGGGCAGCCTATTGCTGTGCCAGAATGGTTTTTTTCTTCATCCTGATTGGTTGAGAGTCTTGGTCTGTGTTTATTGGTCTTGGAGTTTGCTGTGTTCTGCTTCTAATATCTTCTGTCTGTTGTTTGTTTTTTTTTGGCTCTTTTTGTATCTTGATTGGCTGGCAACATTGTGTTACTTTATTGGAGGCCTTTAGTGCAGCTTGGCTTCGGGTAAATGGACGGCTATCATTAGTTAGGAAGCTGGGTTTCATCTGGGTGCCTGGTTGGGGTGTGTTTGAGCTGGAGGTATCAGGGGGGATCTGTTTGTGCCCAGGTGTTTGCCTGGCTTGTGGTGTGGAGATTTTTTTGTTTGTGAGTGCAGGCTTCCAAATGATTGACAGCCTGGTGGAATCATCTCTTCTGTTCATGCTTTCTGGTCTTTTTCAATCTCTATGGCTTCTCTGATGATTCTGTGGCTGGGATTTTCTATAGTGGCTAGGGTTTTAATGGTGCTGAGGGTTATTAAACTATAAAAATGAATTTTCTTTAGCTAGATTGGTTTGACTTTTTGACTGCATTTTTGTACCTATCCAGGAATACCTAAGATTATTAAACTTGTAAAGTATATGTTCATAAAAATATTCAGTTTTTGTTGTTGCAGTGTTTTGTTAAAATGTTAAGTTCAAGAAACTCCCTTCCTTCTGTTTTTGTTTTGCAAAATAGCTTCAAATGTCAGTTGGGAAAGAAAACTTTAAATTTCCAGATTTTTCTCATAAAGGGAATTTTTCTGTCTCACATTAGGGAATCGTAAGCCTTGTCTTGAAAATTTAGTTCCAGCTATCACATATATATATATGCTATCAGATGAGATTCTGCTTAAGAGTATCTTGGCAATGTTTCGGTGAGGTCCCACTCGCCATCCTCAGGCTGGTGCTTTCGGCTTCGTGCCAGTGCAAGCAGTGTGTGATCGGAGCTGCCGTCTCTCTATAAATACTGGTGGAGGGGCTGGTGTGCTGGGCTGGTTGGCTGCGCTGCTGCCTCTTGATTGGTTGATGGAGTTGATGTTGGTATAATGGGCTGTGTGATGGCCTTGAGAGTTTTGTTGTGGAGATATCCTGGATCTTGTGCTATAATCTCCTAGGTTGTTTGTTTTATACTGATCTTTTTTCCATTAGCTTCCTGTGTTGTAACGGCTTGGGTAATGGGTTGTGTGATGGGCTTGTGAGTTCTTTTGTTGTGGTATCCTGGGTCCTGTTGTGGTATCTCCTGGGTCGTTTGTGTTTTGATCTCTTTTCCATTAGCCTCCTGTGTTGTAACGGCTTAGGTAATGGGTTGTGTGATGACCTTGTGAGTTTTATTGCTGTGGTATCCTTGGTCTTGTGAGTCCATCAACCAATCAAGAGGTTGGTTGGTTTTCACGGCTGTGAAAGCCTGACTCACAGATGAACACAATACAGAAGCCTGATGATGGCAGGTGAGATTCTGCCGAAACGTCGCTACAACTTTAAAAGCACAACTATAATGACAATTTATCAGTGGAATGACTTGCCTCCAGAAGTTGTGGAACATTGGAGGTTTATAAGAAGAGATTGGAGAATCATTTATCTGAAGAATCATTTATCTGAAATTTATCTGATTGGAGAATCATTTATCTGAAATGGTATAGGGTTCCATGCCTGAGCATGGGGTTGGTCTAGATTCTAGAAGACTTCTAAGGTCCCTTCCAACTCTGTTCTTCTGTTATATATCAATCTTTGGAATGAGAGGGTTGAAATCAAATACTTTAAGAAGTATGGAATTTTCCTATTTTCTGTATTATGTAGAAGGGAGGCAAGTCAGGAAACTTCATACCATCTGCAATTTGGCCTCTAGGATTGATTTTGCTGTTATGGAGAAATCCAATTCAGAAAACAGCAAGCAATCTGGTTTTTTGGAGAATCTGGGTGGGCTATAGACTGCAAGTAGTTATCATGTTTTTTAAAAAGTTAGCTCATTTTAAGAAATAAAATAAATTT
The DNA here is from genome assembly GCF_049901735.1 of Notechis scutatus. NCBI lineage: Eukaryota > Metazoa > Chordata > Lepidosauria > Squamata > Elapidae > Notechis > Notechis scutatus. The sequence goes on along the minus strand of NC_142012.1, from coordinate 96,146,653 downwards.
AGTAGGCAATGGATATTGATATTTGATATTTCTGATTGGTGTAGCCTTCATTATTCCAGAGAAATAGGTGCAATGATTGTAGAGATTATACTTAATAAGATGCCTTAAAAAGTATAAAACAATGGCAAAAGAGTTTTGCTCTTCAGAATTAAATGGCGTTTGTTGGGATGGCCAGTACTTAAGCCAGTGTTTAGATAGAAATTTTAAAACAATAGCAAAGAATCATTAAAAACCTACATGGTTCAGGGACTGAGTAGCTTGAAGACTTCTTGTCTGAACTGAATCTGTCCATCCAATGAGATGAGGGAGCAAAGCATGGCTGAGGGTTTGCCTCCAAGGGAATTCAGCAGAAACGATTCCCCGTAGCTAAATCTTTTCACTTGTCCCAAGCTCAGGGGTTTGCAGGAGTTCGGGAGAGCCCCTAGCTAAGATTCTGTGCAGTTCAGAGAACCTCAAATCCCACTCCTGGCTGGCCCCGCCCACCCCACCCCTCCCAGGAATCCCCGCGTGGCCCATTTTGGATGCAGGGTACGTGCGGAGGCTCGAAGAGGGCAAAAAACGGGTCTCCTGGAAGTTTGGGGAGGCTGGAAATGGGCTCATTTCCGGTCTCCAGAAGCCTCCGGAGCACGGAGAGGGCAAAAATGACCGACCACCCGTTGCCATGATGCAGGAGGCCAACTAGACCACACCCTCCACAGCCATGCCCCTCAGCAACCAGGCAGAGAACCCTTTCCTAAAATTTTTGAAGCCCCTGCCCAAGCGATGGAATGTCCTTAGGTAAATGGGAATTCTAGACTTCATTGCCTTCATGAAAAACCCAAACAGAGGACAGGAAACCCAAGACAGGTAGTCCAGACAGAACATGGCAAAAGTAAATGACTCCAGGTTGGCAACGGATTGAAACAAGTAGATGACTGCAGACATGTCCTTGGAGAATCTATTCAGAGGCAATTACAAAAACATACTTTAAGCTTGGAGGAAAAAAAATATATTAACAAACCCAGACTGGCTATGCTCTAACTCCTGAACGTAAGAGAGAAGGGAAATCACAGGCTTTTGAAATTCTGCATTGTAGCCTGTATCAATAAAATAACATTCCATTTCTATTTGTGAATTTAGTTTCTTTGTCTGGCCTAGCCAGCAAGGCTGTGTACGTTCTCTTTATTTATATATAATGAGGGAAGTTAGTTTTGAAAAATCATGGTTTTAAAATTGGAGGAAGAAATATTGTCTTTGTCGTGCTGATAACTGGATAACACTAGTCTGAAAGCTGAACATGCAAATTATCTGTAACCTCTAATAATGAAAGTGGTGGCCTCCTTCTACAGAGCTGTTAAAACATGGCTTTTGGATAAAACATTTGGGTGACAGTAAGATCTGATTTAGCCATAGTTGATTGCACTGTTATTGGGGTTTTTTTGTAATTTATATGGTTGTCGTTTTACAATGTTTTAAACCTGGTTTTTTATTACTGTATAGCCCTCAACATAAGCAAGAACAGAATGGCAAAGTGTCTACCATTCCAGTTCCTTTTGTCTAAATGACCAAGGCAATGTCATGCCACTGATGCATGTTCAAAAGGAGTAGAGTTGGTCTCAAGTCATGACATCGATTTCATCAGACTGATCTCTCAGATACACACATTATTTTCATTTCCTCCATGCACACTTGGGCATAAAAATATTAGTAAATAAATACATATATAAATAAATTACTTGATGTTTGATTAAAAAAAATAGGTGATGTTCACCATTGTCAAATAATGTCATATTGTCCCCAATTATTAGTACCTATTTCATGTATTTATACTTATGTTTATTCTTATTTCTATTATATTGTAAGTGTTTGACAAATGAAATAAATAAAATAAAATAAAATGTTTTGATTTAGAGGTAAACTTTAAATCTTTCAATCACTGTAGTAAGACAGGTAGAGCCTGGGGCAGAGTCAAGAGAGAAATTAGCCTGGAATCATTATGTTCCCACAAGTGGTCTCAGTCCAGCTCCTCTTGAATTCTCTTAACTCTTAGCAAACACAATGTAATGCTGGTTATAAATGGATTAGATTATTGTGAATAGGCATGAGCAATAAATCAGTTTAATTGGGATTTATTGTGTGGTCCTGAGTCTTTGTACCTGACAGTTATTTTGTCTAGGTGTTTGGGATGAACAAATGCCTTAATGCCTCCATGTCAAGTTGCCTCTGGGACTTCTCCAAAACACTGTGATTGAAGCATTAGTGTAAGTAGGGTGCTCCCTTGTCCAGAAGTGGTATTCAGTAGGTTCTGACCAGTTCTGGAGAACCAGTAGTGGAAATTTTGAGTAGTTCAGAGAACCAGCAAATACCACCTCTGACTGGCCCCGCCCCCATCTATTCTCTGCCTCCCGAGTCCCAGCTGATTGGCTGGGTCTTCTTTGGTTGCCCTGCACAGGAGAACGGAGCTGGAAAGCAGGTTAGTGGAGTGGGGAGGGAATGGGATTTTGCAGTAACCTTCCTCCTGGAGTGGGGTGGGAATGGAGATTTTACAGTATCCTTTTCCTGCCACACCCACCAAGCCACGCCACACCTCGCCCACCAAGCCATGCCCACAGAACCAGTAGTAAAATATTTGAATCTCAGCACTGCTCCTGTCATATAGTCATAGATTTGTTATTAATTAATCTGTTTTGAATTAACCTGCATCCCTAAGCCAAAGAAAATACGCATTTGTCAAATTGCTGTGTGGCAAGCAGTGTGTATTAGGGATTAGGCAATATACTTTACAACAAAGAGACAGTTAATCAGCTGCAATTGGTGACCTCATCTGGTAGGAAGTAGTTTATCTTAAGACGGAAACTAACACATTTTTCTTTTTTATTATATATGCTCATTTCCAACAGTCTTTGAAAAGAGCAGCAATCTTAGCAATCATCATTTGTATATGAATTATAGATGGGATAAGCTTTCAGTATATGTTCTTATATCCTGAGTTGTCTATTAGTTCCAAGACACAAGTGGTATGTGATGTTTCATACATCTCATCATTCCTGACCTTTTATGCATCTTATGCTGTTATTGATTGAAAAAAATATTTTTCCACACACACACACACCCCTCTGAATTAGCATTCAGGAACTCTGCATCAGAAAATGTAGTTTCCGCGATATTTGAGTTAATCAGAATGGGATTATTCTGAAGAGGGAAAAAAAATGACATCAGAATAGCACACACTGTTTTTCCCCCAGCAGTTTCTTGGGCTTGGTGAATTTTACTGAAAAATACTGTGACAATAACTGTTCAATGTGTGAACCTTTCATGTAGAGAGAGAAAGATATTACTGTCCATCAGTGGCAGAAATGAATTATGAACATTATCTCTAGTTCTTTAACTGTAACTTTTTATTTTTGAGCAAATGAACCAATTCAGCTGCAATTTATTAACCATTTATAAGCTGATAATTGCACAACTTGCAACTCCAAAGATCTCCTATCTTTGTTCACAAATGTGTTAATTGTGTATTAGAATCTTTACTAAATCATTTATAAATGTTGAACAGCAAAGAAGAAAGTCCTAGAATATGCCACTCAACACTTGACTATGGAGATTCTCAATCATGGTTGTCCCAAAGATGCTTTTTTTCCAAAGTCAACTGGACTTTCTTTGTTTTTCCCTGAAGAGGTTTTGCTTCTCATCCAAGAAGCTTCTTCAGTTCTGACTTCAGAACTGAAAATGTCAGAACTGAAGAAGTTTCTTGGATGAGAAGCAAAACCTCTTCAGGGAAAAACAAAGGAAGTCCAGTTGACTTTGGAAAAAAAGCACCGTTGGGATCATTCAACAGTTCTTTCCAGTCTGGCTTGCTAGGTATGATTATTCAATCAGATTTGTATCCATCTTATGGTGGCATAATCCAGCTCATATTTTCATATCTTCTCCCATTTTATAAGAGGCTTCATCAAAGACTTTACTGACATCAAGATAACCCATGGCTACCGCATTCCTGTGATCAACTAAACTGATCACTCTATTAAAAAAAACACGATCAGGTTGACTTATTTGATAAAACTATACTACCTGCTACACAGCCATGGATTCACTCCTAAATAATTAAAAATAAAACTTTAATGGTCTGTTCCAGTGTTTAATGTGGTATCAGCACCAAGACAACATGCCTATCTAGATTCTCTTTGTTTTCTTTTATGAAGGGAAGAATAATATTTGCCCTTCTCAAGTCCCCCCACAGCAGAGGTGGTATTCAGCAGGTTCTGACCAGTTCTGGAGAACTGGTAGCGGAAATTTTGAGTAGTTTGGAGAGCCGGCAAATACCACTTCTGAATGGAGATTTTATAGTAATCCTTCTTCTGACATGCCCACCAAGCCACGCCCACAGAACTAGTAGTAAAAAAAAATGGAATCCCACCACTCCCCACACCATCCTCTGTGATGTTGCAAAGATCTCAGAAAGGGCTTTTAAGATGACATCTGCAAGCTGTTAAGGTCTTGGAATTTAAGAGCTGACTAGCAGTGAAGCTGACCAGGTGTGGCTGATGCAATAAGAATGACTCAGCATAGCATGGGTATTTCCCTTTAAGACTGGGGATGGATTCTATCCCTTTAAGATGTGTTTATATAAGGCAGCCATTAGAGGGCGTGTTTTCTCTCCTTGTGTCCGGTATTCACTGCAGAGTTCACCATGTGTAGAGTTAAGAAGTTTGCTTACTTCTAAGGTATTTGCCTACCATGTATATGTCTATATATAATTGTTGTATATAAACCACTGTTAAATGTCTAACTCTCTGTGTGTTGTCTTTTGCTCCTGGGTTGTCTCATAATGGCAGTCACATTGCAAATGATCTGACACGAGCTCTTCAAGACTCTTGATTGTCAGTGATCTATCAGTCACACCCATACTATGTTGAAGCTAATAAGTGTATTTCATTAGGATTGCAAATTGTCCCTGGGGCAGACAAATAATACTGCACGGCACAGCAAATTGAACACATGCAAGGGAAATTAATTACTCATTAAAGTGCTCAAAATTAGATACCTGAGATAGCATCTTCATTTTTTTAAAAAATGTTCAGCCTATCCTGTTCAAGTGACATGCATCTTCTTTCAGAAGCATAATTTGTAACAATTCATCTCACAGGGTTGTTGTTGTAGGGAACATAGGAGGAGAATGTGTGTTGAATATGTTCACTGCCTTGAGTTTCAGGTAGTTCTTGACTTACAACAGTTTCTTTAGTGAGTGATAGAAGTTATAGCAGCACTGAAAAAAAAAAGACTTACGCCCATTTTTCACACATGATTATTGTGCCATCCCCAGGGTCATGTGATTTACATTTGGATGCTTGACAAGTGGCTCATATTTATGATGGTTGCAGTGTCCCGGGGTCATGTGACCACCTTTGGTGAACTTCTGAACAGCAACGTCAATGGGAAACTGAGTTTATCTTAATAATGGTGGTACTAATTTAACAATTACAGTGATTCACTTAACAAATGAGGCAAGAAAAGTGTGATGACCCAGGGTGGGATACAAAAACAACACAGGCACAAAAACAGGTGAAGTCCCTTTAATTCCTACAACTTGGCTTCAAATCTCCAAATATCCTTGACTGGAGACAAAAAAACTCCCCCACAAACAGTTGCAAAAAGGAGGAAATGCCATTTAAACTAAAAATACCTATAAATTATAAATAGAAAAAACAACACAAACCACACTGAAGCAATTAAGGGAACCAGGCAAGATAAGGGCTTCAAGACATCCACAGATATCTGAATACACACTGGGAAGGATGCCAAACTCAGATGAGAACGGACAGACTAGAAATATTTTCACACTTTGTTTCCAGCACTGGCTCATGCGCAGTCTGTCCTTTTAACCAGTTCTCACAGCTGCAGCCCATGAAGGGGATCAAGGCCCTTTCCTCCCCCGTAGACCACGCCATTCACATTTCTCCCTTATCCATTCCTCCCTGCGTGTCCTAGGATGGAGAGGGGATGGGCCTGGGTCTTCCTCTGACTGCCCAGCCAGCCTGTGCCCTTCCCCAGCTTCCTTCACAACCTCCGGAGCCACACTTCCACTCCCTGTGGGCTGTTCCTCGGCTCTCTCGGAGTCAGTCTCCAACAGGGGCATGACAAAAAGTCATAAAATGGGGTAAAACTCACTTAACAAATTTCTCACTTAGCAACATAAATTTTGGGCTCAATTGTGGTCATAAGTGAAGGACTACCTGTATTTATAAAAACAATAGAAGCAGGATACAAATTTTTAAAATTAAAAAAAAAATAGTGCACTTATATAGTCTTTGTTGTTATGACTTCTGTGTTATTCTTGTTACTGCCAGAAACTATCCTTAGGTAAGTTGTGGCTGTGTGATATTTTCGTATATATTTTCTCTGGGATCCCAATACTTTTTTTCCTGGGAAGTTACAGTACATTAATCTAAAGGCATGGTTTATTTGTTTGACATGTGATATATATTCCACTTTCTTCATATACTGCCCAAGATGACTAACAATAACCATTTCCAAAAGCCAGTGACAACTTCGTTTAAAAGTATATATTAAATTACAAAGGCAGTAAGTTAAAAGTACCACAAGACTTCCAGTGGAATCCACGTATTAACACAAGGCATGATTCAAAAATTAGTTGGCTCAATAAAATCAATACTTTGTCTTAATAAAAATATTGTTACCTGATGCTGATAGAAAATCAAAGTAGCTGAGCCAGTCATTGGATATATAGCAATAGCAATAGCACTTAGACTTATATACCACTTCATAATGCTTTACAGTTCTCTCGAAGCAGTTTACAGATATTGCCCCAACAATCTGGGTCCTCTTTTTACCCACCTCGGAAGGATGGAAGGCTGAGTCAACCTTGAACCTGGTGGGATTTGAACTGCCAAATTGTAGGCAGCTGGCTGCAGAAGTAGCTTGCAGTACTGCACTCTAACCACTGCACTGAGGCTCATATAGGTCATTAGATATTTATTTATTTAAATTATACTTGTTTACATTTTTTCTTACTTTTTCTTTCTAATCAGTTCATGCAATTAAAAAAATAAACCTCAGAGAAAATTTTAGCCAAATCTACATTGGCCAATGTTCTTTCAAGGTATCCACAAACTGCTTTCTGAACCTTTGAAATAAATTGTGCAGCACTAGAAAAGCAACCCCCCCCCAACAAACAAACAAACAAACAAACAAACTATACTTGAATTCAATTTTATTTGTTGTACTGCTAGTGGTATATCTAATTTGAAGTTATTCATTTGGAACTCTTTATAATCTGTTTGTATCCTTATAACACTGTCATCAAAACTGCTCATCTGGCTCTTTCTTGTATTTGAAAATAATTCCTCATACAATTCGACACGCACAAAAACTTTTCCATAGTTGTGAAAATAGAGAAGCTCTGGCATTGTGAGCAGAGACTGTTTCTATTTGCCTGTCTGTCCTTGATCCAAAATATGCACGCTTGGGTTTGAGATGAATCTGAAATAAACATGCATTTATTCACTTTTTAATTTGCTGAATTCATATTCACAATGTATTTACAGTAGGAGGAAAGTTTGTGCAAACTTTCATTTTGAGAAAGCTGTGAATGGAAAAAAACTGCAGATGTTTCAAACAGATTTTGGATAAAGTGCTTGGATTAATTCCATAGACTGAAACAAGTTATTCTGAGGTTGCTACCAACTCAGCATTAGAGAGATTTACACAAAACAACCATACCCTTCTGTAGCTTTTCTTTTCAGGCTAAAAAACAAAACCCATAAAATCTTCCCAAAACTTGTGCTTCATAATACATTGATATTATAGCAATCTTTCCACCAGAGTTCACTTCACAGCTTCCTGGTGGAGAGCCTTTGAGTGAATTATTGATTTCTGTCTTTAGTTCATCTTCTTCATTCTGTAGCATTTGAGACAGTTAACAATGAAAACAAATTATTTCTCATATGTAATAATAAAAATGCAAATCCAAAAATCACCACAAAATAGAACTGTTTGAAGTTGAATACCAGCTACACTTAATCTGCCAGCTTTTTCATTGCAAAGCTTCATCCAAGTAAAATGGATCTGACTTGGCACAGTAACAAGAAATAAGAAATCTTGGCTCTTTCATAGAAAAATAACCCAGTATTCAATTGCTATTATTTTATTATTTTTAAATATATAATTAAATTTATATGCTGCTCACTTTACTATATGGCTATCACCATGACTGTTTTTTTTATCTTCCTCAAACACTCTTGCCTTTCTGCATTCATTCTCTTTTTGCTGTTTGCATTGGAAGAACGGAGGGAAACATACTTAAGTGTTTTTTGTAACTGTGATTTATAAATAAGAGAGGTTAATTGGTATGCAGACAAGGAATCCCTTAATTTTATAAATCAGGTACTTATTCTACAAATAGTTATTTTAATCAGTACAGTAATTAGAATACTTTAATGGCCAAGTGTGATTAGACACACAAGGAATTTGTCTCTAGTACAGAAGCTCTCTGTTGTGCAGCAAAGCAATAGAATAATAATAATCAGAATGGAACTGGAAGGGACCTTGGAGGTCTTCTAGTCCAGCTCCCTGCTCCAACAGGAGACCCTATATCATTTCAGACATGTGGCTGTCCAGTCTTTTCTTCAAACCTCAGTGATGAAGCACCCAGAACTACTGAAGACAAGCTGTTCCACGGGTTAATTGTTCTCACTGTTAGGAAGTTTCAGGTTCCAGGTTGCTTCTCTCCTTGATTAGTTTCCATCCATTGTTTCTTGTCCTGCCTTCAGGTGCTTTGGAATTGACCCCCTCCTCCTTTTTGTGACAGCCCTTCAAATGCTGGAATAATGTTATTATGTCTCTCTAGTCCTTTTTTTCTTCTAGACTAGCCAAACTCAAATCATGCAACTGTTCTTTCTTTCTTTCTTTCTTTCTTTCTTTCTTTCTTTCTTTCTTTCTTTCTTTCTTTCTTTCTTTCTTTCTTTCTTTCTTTCTTTCTTTCTTTCTTTCTTTCTTTCTTTCTTTCTTTTAATTTATAAAGCCGCCTATTCGCCCATGGCGACTCGAGGCAGCTTACACAATGTAAACCACATTTAAAACAAAAAAACAAAAATAAAATAAAAATAAAAAAGCAATAAAAAATAACAAAAAGAATCAAGTAAATTAGTAAAGTACAATAGAACAAAATTTGGATTTTTTTTAAAAAATTAAAAATTAAAAACCAACTGATGACAGCGGGTCACACTAGCCATTTGATGGGCTCCATCCCTCTCTGGGTTCCCCAGGCCTGCTCACAAAATCAGGTCTTCAGTGCCTTTCTGAAGAGTGCTCGAGTGGGGGGCCATTCTAATCTCTGGGGGAATGATGTTCCAGAGAGAGGGAGCCACCATGGAGAAGGCCCTTCTTCTGGGTCCCACCAGGTGTATCTCCCTCAGGGGTGGGACCTGCAACATTCCCTGCCTCCTCGCTCTAATGGGTTGGGGAGATGTGACCAGCAAGAGACGTTGTGGTCTACTTTGTCAAATGCCTTGCTGAAGTCTAAATATATTATGTCTATAGCATGTTGCCGGTCTACTAATTTAGTCACTTTATCAAAGAATGAAATAACATTGGTTTGGTATGATCTGTTTTTCACAAACCCATGCTGGCTACTAGTTATAACTTTATTTCTAGATGTTCACAGATCTATTTTATGATTATTTTTCCCAGTATCTTCCCAGATATTGATGTTAGGCTAATTGGTCTGTAGTTTCCTGTTGTCTCCCCCTCCCTTTTTTTTTTTTTTTTTGAAGATGGGAACCACATCAGCATTTTTCCAGGCCTCTGGTAGTTCCCCGATGCTGCAAGATTTTTTTAAAGATATGATACAATGGCTCTGAGATAACATCTGCCAGCTCCTTCAGAACTCTGGAATATATGGTGATTCATCAGGTCCCAGAGATTTATATTCATCAAGGTCAGATAGGTGTTCTCTTACCATTACCATTATAATCATAATAATGATACCAAAAAGAAGAGGTAGTAAAGAAAATGAGAAGGATAATAATAATACTACAGCCATACTACATGGGTAAATATACTTTGAATGTAAAATAGTACTGTGAGAATTAGGTGTCTAACAGAGTGATGGCACAAGGGGAAAAATCTGTCCCTGTGTCTAGTTGTTTTGGCAGACAATGCCCTATAGTGGGATCCTGAAGGGAGGAGTTGAAACAGTTTATGTACAGGATATAAAGAGTCTTTAAATGTTTTCTTAGCCTGACCTGCAAAATATACAGGGTTTCTATGGAAGGCAGGCTGGTTGCAATAGTTTTTTTCTGCAGTCCTACTGGAATCTGTATCTATCCTGTTTGGTTGCTGTACCAAATCAAATAGTTATAGACAGTTATAGACCGGATAAATGCAGACTCAATAATTCCTCTGTAGAATTGTATCAACCATTGTATCAACTTCAACTCCCAGAATTCTCTAGCCAGCTGGGAGTTGAAATCCACAAGTCTTAAAGTTGCCAAGTTTGGAGACCGCTGCTCTATAGCTTTAAACATGTTCAGCTCCAGATTGTTCTGGCTGCACCCACAGGGTCAGTTGTTTAATCTTCCATCTATTTGCGGACTCATCACTGTCTTGAATGAGACCAATGACTGTTGTATCATCTGGAAATTTTAGTACTTTAACAGAGGTTCCCTGGAGATGCACTCATTAGTATATAGAGAGAAGAGTAATAGAGAGAGCCCACAGCCCTGAGAGGCATCTGTGTTATTTGGCAGGTACTCAATGTGATTTTCCCTAGCTTCACCTGTGGCATCCTATCTGTCAAAGAAAAAAATAATTATTTACCATAGTTTCATTTTGCTCTGGCCCTGCTCTTTTTTGGGAGGATGGATTTTGGCAGCCATGTGTGTGTGTGTGTATGTATGCACGCACGCACACACACACACACAACTATATTAAAACTATAAAAAGTCATATTGCATGATTTTGAGAAGAAAGTGTATTTTTAAAAAAATGATCAAAGAGAGGAAACCTTCCCAAAATGGTTTCAGCCAGAATTGGCAATCTTACAAAATAGAAAACAAGGACTTTTCACAGTTTTTTGAATGCACATCTCTGCCTACTTTATTATGGGGGCTTCCTTTGAGATAAATATGGCTTTGGGGAATGATAGATAAAAAGCACATTTATTCTGCATACACATAAACAAGAAGGCACATGCTTGCTCTGGCATCCATATTCCTTGTGGAATACCTTTTACACTGCCAGGGATCCATTACAAAGGAGGTGTTTTCTGTGGGAAAATGGAAAGAAAAAGTGCATGTTGTATGAAGGAGTCCTTCAGAACTTAAGCCTACTCTGTAAAATACCCCTCCATTAAATACCCCTTCCTTCTCTATGGGGCTCTGGGCCTCCCAGGCTGCTATTGTGATTGCCAGAGAGACTGGATGGGTTTTACTCAGGTGTCCGTCTTTTTAAAAAAAAAATTCTTGCTTTTATGTCAATCTTATGGAATATCAAATGTACATCTTGCACTCTATTTCCTTCTTCACACAAACTAAAGTTTTTTTTCTTTTAAAGACTTGCATTCGTGGTGCTGAACTCATGGAAGAGAGAATGCCTTCCTTGCCTAAGTTTAACTGGGTTTAAATAAATAGGATCCCCCTCAGTCCTTTCCCCCTCACTCCACTCCCCCAGTTAACCAAGCCAGATGTTTCACCATCCCAACTACTTTGGAGGAGAACATGGTAGCAATGCTGGTTGCTTGAGAGCAGGTAAGACTAGAGCAACAGGAAGCTGGGAAGTATTCAACCAGTATTCCAAAAATGAATCCAGTAGGGGCCCTCCTTCACCAGTTGTTGCCTAGGAAGGAATCACAATATTTTCTGCATATGTACAAAGACAGTCAGTCAGCCTCTGTGCAGAAATGCATTTTCAAGTCTGGGGGATACAATTCTGACATGATGTACTATCTCGAGATGATCAAGTTATGTGGAAAGGCACTATTAGAAATCTGGGAGCCAAGTCAGGTGGCAGATTGTTTCAGACGTGTCAATCAGAGGTGGTATTCAGGAGGTTCTGACCAATTCTGGAGAACTGGTAGCTGAAATTTTGAGTTCAGAGAACAGCAAATACAACCTCTGACTGGCCCCGCCCTCATCTATTCTCTGCCTCCTGCCTCCCAGCTGATTGGCTGGGTCTTCTTTTGTTGCCCTGCACAGGAGAATGGAGCTGGAAAGCAGGTTAGTGAGGTGGGGAGGGAATGGGGATTTTGCAGTATCCTTCCCCTGCCACGCCCACCAAGCACACCCACCAAGTCATGCCATGCCCACCAAGCCACCTTCACAGAACCGGTAGTAAAAAAAATTGAATCCCACCACTGATGTCAATGTAATCCAGGAGAAGGGAAGACTTTAGGGAAAATAATCATTTCAAGATATTCTGCTTTATTTAACTCACTGTAAAAGAAGCTAAGAAATTCCTGTTATACTGTAGTTTCTAAGAGTCTCTAATTTATCACATAAATTCTTATTGAAATTCATGTTGTTCTTTCTTGATCTTATCAGCTATGTCTGATAACATTTTATCTTGTTTCTCCTCTTGGATGACTGAAAACTATCAGCATGATTTTGCGAAGAACAAAAATATTCAAAGAAAAATTTAAATTTAAGCTGCTGTTCTTTTTCCTGGTTCTCTTGCCAACAATTTTAAAATATTAAATAATAATAAAATAGATGCATACTACGGTGTCTCGGAGGCTGAATCAAGTGCTTTCTAATTTTTGTTTTGAATTTTTGGAGACATCCTGTTCTTCCATCAAAATGCAAGATGTACCTAGCTCCCTTTTTGTGTGTGTGCAGGAAAGGCCAATGAAAGGAGATTAGATTTTTCCTCATAAAGCCTGCTCATGCAATCCATGTCCATTTTCTGTTTCTAACACAACTCCCCTCCCTGAAAACTCCTCCACAGAAGAAAAATATAACTCATTAAGCTTTTTTATGAGGCATAGAGCAGTGCTGTGAGCTTAAATACTGTGAACCACTGGTTTCTTCAGGGTCTTTTATTTTCATTGAACAATCCTCCCTCCGCAAATAACAACAACAACAACAATAGTAATACTCTATTGTCATTGTACATATATACACAGTATACACATACAACGAAATTCACATAACACCCAGAGATCAGACCCAACACGCACACACACGTACAATTATAGCTCTGGGATAAAAACTGTTCGGAAAATGTACGGTCCAAGTTTTAATTGTTCTGTATCTTCTGCCAGAAGACAACAGTTCACAAAGATTGTAAGCAGGATGGGAAGAGTTTCTGAGAATGTTGTGCAACTTTCTCAAACAGCGAGATGAGAAGATGTCATCCAGGGCTGGTAGCTGGAACCCAATTATGTTCTGGGCAGTTTTAATTATTCTCTGTAGAGCTTTTTTGTCTGCTAGAGGGCTGCTCCCATACCATGCAAGAATGCCGTATGTCAGGCCACTCTCAACGGTGCTGCGGTAGTAGGACAGAAGTAGATACTGAGATAGATTTATCTTCCTGAGCATTCTTAGGAAATATAGCATCTTTTTTTTTTTTTTTTGTAAATTTTATTTGAGTTTTCACAAAGAAAAAAAAATACAAATAAAACATCTTTTTTTAAAGTAGCGTAATCCCGGGGTTACATTTCTTTGTACAGACACAAATTCAACTTCATGCTCATTTTTATGTTCTATTCCATATCTTATTACTGTTTTACATTTTCTGCATAGCTTCTCCCCTCTTTTAATTTTCTCAATTTTATTTTAATTATCTCATCTCAATTCAAATCATTATATTTATATTTTTTGTCTGTCTTTTTTCAATGATGTATTATCTTTTCTCATTAAACAAAATTTCTCCTGTAGTTACTGACTGGAGTATGACGCCTTTATATCTTTTAAGTTTATCCATTTAACTCTTATTTAGGCTTCAATATATACCCTAAGGTTATAACATTCAATATAATACATAACTTCCATTCGGATTCTGCTTGGTACATTCTTAAAATACACACTATATTCTTAAAAAAAGAAAAAATTATAAATGTATGTAATTAAAACAACACATTCCATTCCAATTCAATTCTATCATTAATATTAATATTCATTAAAATCTTAACTTCTTTAACATTACTTTTCAATTAAATATCATACTTCTATGGGAACAATTATAAGCTTTCCATAATTCATTCCCCCCCTCTTCAGTTATATTTTATAAAACATTAACTAGTTAAAATGTTCCCGTTCCTTCCTAATTCAATTTTCTCATTTATTTTATTTCACTTATTTTATTAACAAATATTTCACTAAATTACACTATTTTATCCCTCATTTTAATTATACATTGTTTCCAATTCTCTAAAGTTATTTCTATTACTAATATAACAATACAATCATATACCTTTACAGAATCCCTTTTTCAGTTAGATTTTCACCCATTATCTCTAAATTGGTCCTGTTTCTCTATACCTTGTTCCGGTCCTTTGTAACTTCTTTTCCTTTCCTTCTTCCCTCTCTTCTTCTCTCTCCCCTTTTTACCCCCTTGTCTTTCTACCTCTATTTCTCTCTTCTGTATTCCCCTTTTCTGTTGCTTCCCAGTATTATACTTATTTTTTGAATTATTTTTCTTTTCTTTGGTTGTTTTTTAAGTCTTAAATTCTCCATTCTCTTTCCCCCCTTTCCTTTTTCTTCCCCACATAAATTACTTGTTCATTAAAGATGGCTTCTTCTTTGTCCTAGTCTTCTTGTTTTGCAGTCTTTTCTTGTTGTTTCTCATAGTTCCAAATCTCCATTTCTAAGAATTGAAAGATAAGCCAAAAGAACCCTTCCCTTCTTGTGCATCTTCTTTGTACTTTTTAAGTTCCATTTTCAATTCATCCAGAAGTGGTGCCATTGTATAAATTTTTAAACAACCACCCGATTAATTTTAATCATTCAAATATAATAACCAAGAATCCAAAGATCACCAAATAATCCAAATACACACAAGCTGTTTCTTTTTGCTCTTTTTTTTTCACTTTCTCTTCCTGGGGTTACTGTTTAGTTACAAAGTTTCAGTTAAAATGTATCTTTTAGAAATCTTGTTGAAGTTTTACTGTAGATTCTTTTTAATTCCAGGCAGTCTCCTCCCTCTTCCAGATCCTGCCCTTATTCTTTTTCTCTCCCTTCCTGCTTATGGAAAAAATTTTTTAGTGTCCAGAAATCTTTATTATCCCTTTCACATTTTGTTTTATTTTCAGCTTAATTGCCTGTTGATGTCAAAGCGGACTTTAAAATTTGGGGCTCAGTTGTGGTCACAACTCGAGAACTGCCTGTAAATAGACAAAGTGCTCAGCAATAGCATAGGACAGGACAGGACAGGACAGGACAGGACAAAGCAAAGCAAGGCAAAGCAAAGCAAAGCAAAGCAAAGCAAAGCAAAGCAAAGCAAAGCAAAGCAAAGCAAAGCAAACAGAATAAAAAAAAATTATTGGCCAAATGTCATTGGACACACAAGAAATTTGTCTCTGGTACATAAGCTCTCAGTGTACATACAAGCAACAAATCATGATCATAATCATCATAAAATACATTCATCTTAAATCCATAAGATACAGTACTGAGTGACAGTCATAGGATACTAAATAAGCAATCGACATAAATTATACTAGGATAATAAATAAAACAATTAATATAAATTGGAAGATACAAGCAACAAAGTTATAGTCATAAGAAGATAAGGAAACAGATAATAGGAAAGATGAGAAGGATAATAGTAATACAGCCCTACTAGGTAGTTTGACTGGGGGGGGGGGGGGGGGGCGGCCCCTTTTTCCTAGGGGGTTTGGGGGGGGTAAAAAGAGATGTGGGTGGGTGGGGGGGTTTTTTTTTTTTGGGGGGTTGGGGGGTGTGTGGTTTTCCTCCTTGTCCTATTGTTCTTTTGTACAGTGTTGTGGGCCAACATGTAGCTTATGTTGCAGAGTGATGGCACAGGAGAAATAACTGTCCTTGTGTCTAATTGTTTTGGCATGCAATGCCCTATAGCATCATCTTGAGGGAAGGAGTTGAAACAGTTTATGTCCAGGATGTGAGGGGTCTGTAAATATTTTCACAGCCCTCTTTTTGGCTCGTGCAGTATACAGTGGAAGGCAGGCTGATGGAAGGCAGGCTGATACAAACTGCTTGACTATATCTTTCCAGAAATTTGATCCTCTCCCCAGTTGCACTGTAAGCCCAATCGAATGCTACAATGTATAAATATAAAGAATATGTCCTACATTTGTATATTAAACAGTCTCATTCAAGTAAAAAAATTATTTCTCCCACAACTGAAAAACCAGTAGGCCATGGATGGGGAACCTTTTATGGCTCACTCAGGAATTCTGGGAGTTGAAGTCCATAAGTGATAAAAGAGCCAAGTTTCCCTACCCCTGGTTTAGGCGAAGCAGGATCCAGATGCAGAATCCAAAGTCATCCATGATTTGCTGGGAAGGGATAGCAGAGATCTAAATGAGTTTGGACCTGATACTGAATAAACAGCTGCACCAGTTTCTTCTGATTGTATCAGGTCTGGGCCCAAACTTAGCAAAATCGAGACAAGTTAACTTGAGACCCAGAAAGATAAAAACGGTCAGCAGCCTTTTCTGTTCAGCATCTCCGAGGGCTCAGCCTTCGTTTTCCAAAAGCCATTTAAAAAAAAAGGGGGGGGGAAGCTTCCTCACTCCCACCCCATTTTCAAGCAACTGTTGTTCTCCCTAGGAAATGGTCCTCTTTCCCCATAGCTGCAACAGCCCAACATGTGTGTGTGTGTGTGTGTGTGTGTGTCATACTCAATTGTTACAGGGGACCCCCCCCCCTCAAACGTCCTAAAGCAGGTGAACTGCTGACAATTGGTTCTCTCCCATTTTCCCCCAAGCTCTGTGTCATGAGCATCCAGGTGATTGGAAGAGCTTACGGTGGGTAACTCCAGGTAGCTTGGAACAGCCTAGTAACGGACTGGCACCGGCCACTTTTCACGGTGCGAGTGTAAATAATCCTATTAAATATCTCTTCTTGGTCCTGCAGCTAAAGCTTCGCCTGCTTTAGGCAGGCTTAGAAAGTCTTGCCAGTGCCGTTCTTCGCTTGGCAATGCTTGAGGAGAATTAGGGGCTAGGAGACAGTTGATATTCTCATCTCTCTGCTACAGGTGAGGCTGTCAGAAAGACTTTTTGGCAGGCACGCAACGCCTTCCCCTCAGCCTCTCCGGCACACGAATGAGAGACGCGGCTGTACTGCCCAGGGGAGGCGAAGTCTCTCGGTTTTTTTTTGTTTTGTTTTTTTGGTACACACCACCCGCTGCTGGCGGATGCGCACATATGGGTGGCGCGGCAGGGCAGGTCCATCCTGGGCACGGAAGTTCTGCCGCTAGCCCAGCAGCCCTGCCCGAGGTTTATTTTATTTTATTTCTGGGGAGGGCTACCGAAATGGGAAGCGCGCCTCAGCCTTGGGGGGACGGGGGGGACGGACGGACTTGGGGGAGATTCTCCGCCCCGCCAAAACCAACGGTTCGAAAGCCGCTTCTCTCTCACCCCCCCCTCTCACCCCCCCCCCCACTCCTCCTCCGCCTTCCCCAAACACCTCCCTCCCCTCCCCCTTTTGCAAACGTGGCGTGCCGTTTGGGCGGGAAATGCCTGGAACGCAATAAAGCCCACCCACTCACCTCCCGCTGGCAGGCTGGCTGATGGGGTGAGGGGGAGAGGCGGAGAAGCCGGAGGGGAGCCGAGCGGATAGCAGCCCTCCGAAAGAAGTGTGGCGGGGGGCGCTGAGGGAAAGTGCATGTGCTACGGCATGCTGCGGACGCCCATCGCTCGCTCCTTTGCCTGGCTTCCCTCCTCCCGCCGTCTCCTGGGCGCTCGCTCGCTCCCTCGCTCGCTCTCCCTCTCTCCAGTCCTAGCTTGACGCAGGCGGCAGCTCGCGATCGCCCTTTGCTAGCCCGCCCGTCGGTGAAGCTGGGCGCCGGTGGGGCGCCGCCGAACCAGGATGGTGGGGCTTCGCCTTTCCTCCGCGTAGCTCTGCCGAAGCGAAGCGAGGCGAGGCGGCGGCGGATTCTTTGCCAAGCCGGGCTGGAGGCGTGCACTGAAGGGCGAACGGGATCTGCTGGCGGCGGCGGCGGCGGCAGCAGCAACAGCAGGTCGCTCGGAGCAGCGATTGGCAAAGTTGGCTTGAAGTGGGACAAGCGGCAGGCGGCGGCGGCGGCGGCTACTCGGCGGGGCGGGGGACAAAGTTGCGACGAGAGGAGCGGGGGGCGCAGGCAGGAGCCCCAGGGAGGAGGAGGAGGAGGAGGAGGAGGTGGTGGTGGTGGAGGAGGAAGAGGTGGAGGTTGAGGATGGGGACGCTGCGGGATTTACAATATGCCTTGCAAGAAAAGATCGAGGAGCTCCGGCAGCGAGATGCGCTCATCGACGAGCTGGAACTGGAGCTGGATCAGAAGGACGAGCTGATCCAGAAGCTGCAGAACGAGCTGGACAAGTACCGCTCCGTGATCCGGCCCGCCACCCAACAGGCGCATCAGCAAAGCTCCGGCACCTTGCAGGGCGAGCAGAGGACCAAGAGGCAGGCCATTTCCGCCGAGCCCACGGCTTTTGACATCCAGGACCTCAGCCATGTCACCCTGCCTTTCTACCCCAAGAGCCCACAGTAAGCCGTTGTGTCCGTGTGGCGTTCCCTGTGGTGTGGTCGATCTCGCGCTCTTCCCCTTGTCTCTGTCTCTGTCGCCCGTGCTCTCCCTCCACTCCGCCCTGGGGATCCGCCGCCTGCTTTCCCATCGCTTCTCATCTTCAGAAATCGCTTCTCCCTTCCCGACGCCCCACTCTTGCCTCTTTTCCCCACCCCGCCTCTCCTAAGCCCTAAACTCTTGGCATCTGATGGGCTGCCACCTTTCCAAAGCCACATCCAGCCTTCAGCATTTCTCTGTGCTCTTGTCAGGTATCGAGGTACCTCGGTGCCCCCTTCCTGGGGAGGAATTTTCCCCCAGAGTGTGAAAATGCTGTGTCTGTTCCCCTCTTCCCAAATTATCACAACAGCATCGTCAGACTGGCTCTCTACCAGCGTGGTATGTGTTTCTGTCTGGGTTTTCTTTTTCTTTTCTTTGGGGTGGTTTCGGTTATGGCTTCTTGACCTGGCGGTTTGGAGGTAGGAACTGAATTCCCTAACCTGAAGATTTTGGGGTGGGTGTGGATGGAGGGGCTTGGGGGGGTTTCCATTCGCTCCATCTGGGAGCTATTTATTTATTTAAGGGCAGCCAAAGAGCCTGGCATCATCTTAAAGACCATCAGGTTTGTTCCTTAAGAGTATAAGAGACAGGTAGGTTTTAAGGTGCATCAAAACTCTTTGCTATCTTTGGTACAAAAAGACTAACCCAACTAATACCCTGGAAAATGTTGGCTGAAGCAAAAGGCAATGTTTTTGCTAACATGCTAGCCGGTGAGGCTCATTTCCTCTTTCCTCTGGGCATGGAGAGGCAAAATTCTGTAGAGGAATTTCTGATTTTTTTTTAATGGCCTTTTAAAAAGTGATCTGACACCTTTCTGGGCTGTTTCCGAGCAGTGCAACTGCTACATATCCAGGGGACAAGGTGAGAGAAAGAGCTGCCACCAAACTATGGTTAAGTAGGGTTAAACAGAAAGCAGATGTAAAAATGTCGCTATCTGTTTTCCCTCTATCATTTTCTCCTTTCATTTTCAAATGAGAGTAGAACATAAAAGGCTTGTATACAGCCCGTTTTCTTTCAGCACTTTGTTTCTTCCTGCACCTGAAAATAACTGAAGTTTCTCTTTCCATTTCTGAGAAGAGTTTATTTTGGCTTTAATCTCTCTCACCTTTTGAGTGGTGGCATTTTTTTTCTCCTTTTCTGTTTGGGAAAAAAAGGCTTTTTGAATCACTTTATTCTTTCATCCTAAGCTTTGTCTGCTATTCCTTACTGGTCGCTTTGAGTGGGGCAGTGGTGGGCTGCAAAGAAAGACCAGAAACACCTGAGATCATGGCTTTCTGAGATCGTGGCTTACGTTACTCAAAAGAAAGAAGTCAGATCTCTTTTGGCCTCATTCTCCTTCTAATCCTAGCTGTGGAGAGAGGCTGGTTGCAAGGATTTGATAATGAGGGGAAGACATGCTACACACACTTTGCATTTCTCTATCACTATATCACGTGTACCACTTCAGCCCCACCATTCCAAGTGTGCAACCTGCCTATGCAGCAGCCTGAGCATGTCGAATGAGAATATGGGTTTCCTCTGTGGTCCTCAAAAGAAACCTTGGATCCCTGCTGCCAACTTTGGCATTCCCTGCTCATAATTTATGCTGTTCCTCAGGCATAGCATTGCCAGTGCAGGATTTCCTTTTGATCCCTCTCCTTTCCCCATTCTACTGTTTCCTCAAATTTTTATTGAGCTTTTTCAGAGACACTTCGGAGTTCATCAGGCCCAATTGGTGTTGTGAAGCTGACAGGGTTTTTGCAAGAGGAGGGCAGTCAGGGTGGGGGAAGGTGCCTGGTGCTTGCTCTTTCTTAAAATCTCACCATCTGATGTGACACAGTGTGGTTATCTTTACCTTAAAATATTGGGAGTAGTATCTTTGCAGTGATAGTCATTTATTTGATAGTTCATTTAATTGTCTTGAAAAGATACACATTTATGCAGAGGCATAAAATCTTACAGTGAATTCCCGCCAAACTGAACAAGATCTGCTCCGAATGTTTTGGAGTTCTCTAAACATACTGTACAGAATCATACTAGATCTCTTCCTTACATATCATGCATATTAATATATAATAATTACATGCTAACATACTTAACAACACGAGGTGTTTCTTATTCCTTATTCATCGATTTGAGGTTCTCAGAGTTACCAAGCATTTGCTTATTTTGAGAAAAAAGTTTGATCTAACATACCAAGTCATGTATTTCAGTGCAATGGGTGCCTTTATTCATAAAGGTGAATAGATACCATCTTATGTTCAATACTATCCATCATTATTAGCTAAATGAATCCACATCTAAACAGTAATAGTTATGTCTCTACTGTTGATGACTGATAAAGGATAAAATGTTATCCTAGATGGAAATCTAAACTGTAAGACTAGGACTTACAAGTTGGTAAAGTGATATTGAAACTTATTCTATCGTGCATTTATATCGTGTTTAATGAGTTTATTTAAATACCTGGCTGGCCACCACTGAAATAGAATGGCTGATTAAAGTAGACTTAGGAGCGAGTCCAGCAGGAATCTTTACGCTTAACTTGTACAGTTGTAACAGTTTCATATTGAACCATTGAAAAATATGCCAAGCTCACATATGCGGCTCAAGCTCTTGGTGTTAAAAATGTTTTACACAGGCTTAAGTTTGATTCATAAATCTAAAATTGAGCTCAGTTTTTGGCAATGATAAGGGCATTTGTAACATGTTGGCGCTGACTGCTAGGAAAGTCAATTGCCAACCCATTCCATCTTTGCTGTATTGTTTGCTGTTCAGCAAACTACTTGAATAATTTCTTTCGTTCAGTGCAAGTAATGCCAATCTGGGTACGTAGTGGGGCTATCAAACAATTGCTGTGCCACCTGGATAGCTGGCAGAGACAATGGTTTGAATTCAGCACGTTGAATGGTTTAGGCTCTGAGTCTGGAGTATGCGATGAGGACAAAACCAAGGTAACATTGTCAGAGAGGCTGAGAGAAACATTTCATATCATTTACCAAGATGCAGATTAAATCACTGAATTGTAAAGGTTCACACAGTTAATAAAAACAAAGATTTTTTCTCACTTCGGTGTTATGTTCCACTAAAAGTACAGAAGAACTAACATTCTGTTAGAACAAATGCCCCAATTTACATTCCATTCTGCTGAGACATGAAGTACTGTGAGATTACAACACTGTACATGCTTCATAATTGTAGCCAGGAATAACCAGGGCAAAAATCCCCAGGGAATGGAGAACAGATTTGTTCTCTTTCCCATCTCCTAAATGTCCTTAATATACATTTTTTTAATGTATGACTAATGTCACAATTTTCCTTCGCTCAAATGTTTGATAAAATATTACTGGGGCTTTCCTGTGTCCTGTTGTGTTTCTGGTTTCTCTCAACTCCTTTTTCTACAATAGTCATGACATTTAGATAGGATGCTCTGGCATTTGTTCTGAGGACTATAGAAAAAGAGGTCTATTATGCTGGATGGATAGTTCTCATTTGGGCGCAAGTTCCTTCTTCTGTGCCAAAATCCGATTCAAAATATTATAAGTAGGGAAGTTTTATTCAGGGCAGCTTTTTCTGTTCTACTCTGAACCTGTCTGTAAGATTTACAAATGTCTTGGGAGTGAAACTCTTGAGGTTTTTTTTTTAATTGGTAGTTGTACAATATCACATGTAGTAAAAAAAGAAAAAAAAGAAAAAAGGTAAAGGAGTCCCTGTAGATTTTATTCTGCTAGTCATTGCCGATTATAGTGTTCATTTCCATTTTAAGGCCATTGAGCCAGCACTGCCCAATGACATCGGACAGTGCAGTCATGTGGTCAGCATGACATGCGGTCATGTGGTCAGCATGACATCACGGAGCACTGTTACCTTCCCACTGAGGTGGTACCTATTTATCTACTCTCATTTGCATGCTTTCGAACTGTTAGGTTGACAAGAGATGGGGCAAGAACAAGAGCTTGCCCTGTTGCAAATGGGTCTCGAACCTGGACTGTTGGCTTTCCAGCCAACAAGGCCAGTGTCTAAACCGCTGAGCCACTGTGCTGTCCATCATATTTAGTAGGATGACTAAATAGGATGTCTGGAAACTTCTTTTCACTCTCAAGCCATGATCATTCTCATGACCGGCCTTTTAACTGGTGTTCACATGGCTGGAACGTAGAACATCTTTATGCAAAACTTTACAGTTTCTGGAAGACAGTGGCTATTTTTTATTTCATGAACTTCCTCGGTATTTTAATATATTAAATTTGTATTTGGAGAAGGGAAGATGTTGTAAGCTGCATCTTCTACCATGTTTGACGGTGCTGTGGAATCCTGCTGAATTTATGGATTGCTTTAGCATAGTAGTGGATCAAGTCATATAATGTAAGGAAGAGTAAAGAGACTGTAACGATATGTTTAGAAAGTGGGCGGAGAAAGAATGAGAAAGGGAGATAATGTAGGCAGCAGCATATCATGGTGTAGCAGATAATGGGAACAGGGTGAATCAGTAGGAACCCAGAGTAATGTTATCTAAAAAAAATTGGAATTAGAAGAAAATTCAAGTGAGTACTAATATGACACTCAGTTTGACTCAAGTCCATTTTTTTTGTTTTCTTCAAAGATGTGCCTTGGCTTCCTGATCTCTCTCCCCTTTCTGGCTTGAATGCTTCAGAGGAAAGGGAGTGGGAAAAGCAGACCCCTGCTTCAAAATCTTTTTCCATTGGTCTACTGGTTTGCCTTTTTGAAAAGGACATATTGGAAGGATTGTTGTAATATATCTTGCTTTGGAGCTTTTTAAATAAATTTTATTTAAAAAAAATACCTGTTGTCTGAAGTGTTCCATGGGGAAACTTAAACCTCTAAAGGAGACACACAGCATTTTTCACAAGGTGCTAATTTCCTTTTATGTCTGTCTTAGAAACTGACATGGATTTGATATGGTAATGATGAAGAAGCAAGCATACTTAAAAAAGAACACACAACCCAATATATAGTACATGAAAACACAAAGTCTTTAAGCAGATGAGGGAAAGTGTGAAGTTTCCCCAATGTAATTCCATCAGATATATTTGTCCAGAAAAAACAATGACAATCAGTTACACCAACTGGCAGGTATAGGTGCCACAATCCAGTTTATTTGAAAGTATCTCCAGGAAGAGAAAGGATATTCCAGAGGATACAGTATATAGGTCAAGTTATGATTTCATTAATTTCCTGTAATTGACAACCCTCTTTTACTGGTTCCATACTGCATAAATGTCCCATTTTGACATGATCGTTTGCATTAGGATCATGTACAATGATCACATTTCCATTTAGACTCTGCTTTTAGGGAGAGTTTTCTCTCTTACTGATAGTCACTTAAAACTAATCATATAGCAGAATTTGAGAGGAACCTCATTACAGCAAAGCTGTATAAATCTTTTAAAGTAACGTTTTCCTTTTCTACAATGAGCTACTAACTGGAGAATAAAAGCAGTTTCTCCCTTCCCTGAGCTAAGGTTTGTTTCACATTAGCTACTTTTATTTGTGTGGATTCGGTAAAACAGTTTCCACTTTTTCTGATTGAGGCAGATGATTATTATGAACCTGTTAGATCCTTTGTTCTTTCCCGTGAAAGAATAATTTGCAAATATTTGCTCTAATAGGATTTGTAACAGGTAAATTTGTAATAGCGAAGTTGGCTATGTAGATATGTGAACAGATTTTCCTCATTTATTTCTTTTAAATGTATGTCATAAATCAGGAACACATTTAAAGCAAGAATTCTCCTTTAACTGTAGTTTTTTTTAAAAAAAACTGTACTATTTATAATTTGACTGCCCTCCAGTCAGCTCTATTGAATTCAGTGGAATTTTCTTTTCAGTAGACATATACAGGTCTGTTATTCAGAAGTAAATTCCATTCATTTCTGTGAAAATAAATAAATGGATGCCTGGGTATGTGACACCATAAAATGCATTTGAAACATCCTGTACTAAAACTTCCTGTACAAATAAAATCAATACAAGTTGATTTTATTTCATCAAGTTGGTTTTATTCCCCATTTGGGATACTTTGTTGACATTTTCTTATGAAGCAGGACTTTTGCCTTCTAACTAAGCCTGAACTGCTAGACCAAAAAGAAAAGTGATTTAGAAATGCTGACCTACAGACTTCATACCAAATGTTGGCTCAGACTTTAGACAGATGTGCCTGAATGGAAGGTAAGATGAAATTGCATAAATTTGTATCTGCAAAATACAAAGAGAATGTAATTATCTGACAGAAAGGTTAAATTGGCCAGATAGGTAAGATCTGGGCTGGATCTACGGTTTCTGTTGCTGTCAGTTGCTAAAGAAATAGGAGCGGGGTCCTTCATGGGAAATACGCTGTAGAATAGGGGTGAGCAGCTATGGCACCTGTACGACCTGTGGACTTCAACTACCAGAATTCCTGAGCCCACATGGAGTTGAAGTCCACACCTTATAAAGGGGCCATAGTTGCCCACCTCTGCACTATAACTACCTGCAGCTTTTCTACTGGATTTGGACTTGACCGGAAAGCTAAGGGAGAGAACAGGAACTATACATGCTGTACCATATGTTTCTTGTATCTGTGCTAACACATCTAATACAAGACACTGGAAGCTTGTTCCACAAACCCAGATAGTAATTTTCTGTATCTGCCTTCCCTAAATTGCTGTTATTAGTCATGAACTTGTTTTCTGCTTTCAACATGATAGAACATTCTGTGAAGCCTGACTCTTCAGATGACTACACCATATAAATGACCCAATGTGCCTTACCCCACCAATGAGTATAATTTATTAGGACCTTCTGATGCCCTCCAGATGTGTGGGCTGATGATTCTTGTACTTACCAGCCACCAGGACTTTGATAACTGTGGGCAAACAGATCAGATTTCAGGGTATGGAAAGCTGATTTGTATAATACAAAACCGTCCTGTATTGTGTAGAGTTCCAATCTCAATTCTGCACAATTTAATTTATGGCCTGTATTCCAATCTAATTATTAGACTTCCATTCTCTACAGCAAGACAGACAGTTTGGGTCCTGCTGTTAAAAGATTTAATGGAAAATGTAATTCATTATGTGGTACAAAAGAGTAACAGCATTTGATTTTGTCACTTTGAAATGTGTTCGCTTAACTGTGTGTTTCCTGTTAAGGAATTCATTCATAAACAAATGATTTTTTAAAAAAAATAAAGATTGATGAAACTAACATCAATAAGATAACTTCCAGATATTTTGACTCAGCTTAACACAGCAAAAGGCTAGAAAGAGCCTTATATTTAAAACAAACAAACAAACAAAAATGACAAGTGTTAAACTGGCAGGTCCTTAACTTGAGACTCAGGCCTGTGCTTTTCAAATATTAATCGCCCATCCTCTGCATAGTTTATTGGGGAAACTATATGAAGATTTGTGGGGCATGTTATTTTATTGGAGAAGGACTGTCCTCTTTCCCCAGTAGAGATGGACGGGAGGAAAGGAGCATCATTCTTTTTCCTGACTGTTGTTTGCTCATAAGGCCTAGACATTTTTAAAAAAAAAATTCCTCCCTTGTCTGCTTAGCGGTGGAGGGTCTCCACTGTATCCTAGCAACCAGAGGCTAAAACGCTGGTCTTTTCCCCATCTCTGTCTCTTTAGTCGCCTTGATTGTGTCAATAAGGTGGCAGGGCTGGGGCTTTGGATAAGTCGGCTGAGGATTAACTTGGGGTGACAGGTCCCCTCCGTGGGGCAATTTCAGAGGTTTCTCGAGCCTCTGTGTGGTGCAGTTGTTGGGTCCTCCTAGCCCTCGCTCTTGCTTACCAGGGCATCCTGTGTGGTGAGGATTCAATAGCGTGTGGGATGTTCGAACTGTGCAGCGTAAGGGTGAGCTGTCTTTTCGGATCTGCTTGCTTTCTCTTGCTCATTTCTTGCTCTGCCTCCAGCCACATTATATATTTCGAGAGCTTTGCACCTGTATTGTGTTTCACTCCATTGACAACGCGTTTGTGAAGAGTAAGCCAACAGAGATGTAACGGGGCATTGTTAAGTCCTGTAACTTACGGGTCATATATGATTAGCCTAGAAAAGAACATGATGAATAATCTGGATGACTGTAATTGTATAATTTCGGCTCACTTAAATGACAGGTAGTTTTATAAGTATACAGGACTACCTGTCATTTAAGTGAGCTGAAACTATACTGAGGTATATTTACCTCATGTAGACTTACAAACACAATTGGGACCGGAACTTCCATTACTAAGCAAAATGGTTCTTAAATGAGTCAAGCTTGATTTTGTGATACATTTTTTTGCTGCAGCCATTAAGTGAATCACACAGTCATTAAACAAATCCAGCCTCCCCCACTGATTTTGCTATTTTAAAATAGCAGCACCCCAAACAAAAAAAGTCACAAAAGTAGCCTTGCTTAACACCTAGGGCAGGGGTAGGGAAACTTGGCTCTTTTATCACTTATGGACTTCAACTCCAGAATTCCTGAGTGAGCCATAAAAGGTTCCTCATCCCTGGTCTACTAGTTTTTCAGTTGTGGGGGAAATCAATTTTTGACTAGAATGGGACTGTTTATTTAGGACATATTAAACAGTCCCATTCAAGTCAAAAATTGATTTCCCGGCCTCTGTGGAGAAAGGCTGTTACACAGGTCAGGCACAGGTCAGGCCACAGAGAAGACATAACTCTGGGGTCCAACAAAATGACATGGTTTGATTCAAGGGACTTGGAATGTGCTCTTGTGCTAGACCTGCAGGAGAACAAGAGAAAAGCCAGTCCCTCCACTAGAATGGTCCTATGCCATGTAGGGCTATTTTACCTGGGAATAAGCACTGACATGCATTTCTTAAAGTAGTAAATAAAAAGGGTGGTCATGGACTCTTGGCTGGAGGAGTTAGGTTTTGCTCTCAGGTCCCATTCTGGTTGGGAGGAATGCAGAGAATATGCTTGGTGTTTTTATCCCATATTTCTGTCTCATCCAAGTTTACTTTTAGTATTTGGGAACAAAGAAAACAGGGTAGTTGGGCTCAGAACCTCTAGTTCTGGGTTGCTTTGTCCCTTTTTTTTGTAGGCAGCTCACACAGTCATTTACCAATGAACTGGGCATGCCTGCATTTAAAGATTGACACCGGTAATTAGTTTCTGAGCTCATTTCAAAGCCTTTTCTTGATGTGGCAGCATTAGAAGTGTGCTTTGATGGTTAGACTATATTTTCCCATTAAACTAATGGTAATAGGGTGAAATAGACTTCTTTTTCTCTCTCTTACCTCTTGCCTTTACTTTTTACTCTTTACTAACTAAACTCTTTTTCAGCACTTTGCATAATGGTGCTTACCTTGAAAGGGAATCATGAAATGTGTAAGTATGGGTGTAAAAATGTAAGAAGCCATGATAAGCCTCCTCCTTGGCACAGAAGCCTTTCCTTTGTTTCCACAAATGTAATATTCAAAGGTAGTTCTGCAAGTTGTGTGGCTGTCGACAGTCTCATTGCTCTTCTCCATGACTAGCAATTATAACAAAGATGCTCAGATATAAAGATTCCATCTATATGTATCACAAAGTTAAAAGAACACTGGAAATATTTCCCAGGCTTTTAGAAATTTCCACGGTCTATTGCTTTCAATAAATAGTAAACTGTATTTTACTATTTCAGACTCTCAATGACAGCCATACAGTTAGTACTACTATGTTAAAAAATAAACACACCAAAAAAAAAAGAGAGTGTACTTATAAAATAGTTGCCAGGAATAAATAGCCTGATTTTATCCCCAATGCCCATTTTTCCTAGATGTAATGGAAATATTTGTTCACACAACTTTCATTTACTTTCCAGGACAGCTCAGACAACCTTTTGTGAGCTCAGTATAAATTAAGCCTGTGTGGATAATGATATGAAGATAAATATCTTGAAATTCCTACCAGAAATGACACACAGTGTACTATAATATTAAAAATACATCAGTCAACTGGGCGAATTCTTGAGGGCTCCAACCCCAAGAGTAATTTTAAGTATTGGGTTTTAAGGAGACCATCTTAAAGCTATTAAATATCCTTAGCTTCAGAACCTGGTACCATTCTGACATGCACTTAAGATGTTGGATGCAATACTCTTCTCCATAAACACTATCCATAATAGAATTAGGTCTGCCTTCAACATAAACACATCCTTTGTACTTGTAAATTAACTACATTGAAAAACATTGAATTGTATAAGGGAAGTCAATCTATATACAGTATATAAAAAAAGTAAAATACCACTCATGCATCATCACAAAATCTCTAGAATCGTAAAGCCTACAAATTGAAATTTGGCACGTATGTTCCTCTTGGCTTCTAGGTGCTCACTAAGAAAGGATTTTTCGAAATGACCATCAGCAAATACTGTTTCAATTTCCAAAGAGCCCTCAACTCACACACTGACAGCATGCTAGCCAGATGAATACCGATGGATGCTGGTAGGCAGAGGCAGAATTCCCCCCCACCTTATTTCCCCCCCCAAAAAACTAAGCCCCACCACATAGTGTTGTAGCAAAGCACGGGTATCGAGCTAGTAATTGTTAATATCACTTTTTAAAAGCATGTGATATTTCACCCACAAATACAGGTCAGTGCAGTACATTAAACTTGTATACTTTTAGGCATGAAGCAGTCCAGCACAAAGCTAATTATCTTTCACAAATAGACTGTCCTATACTTCCTGCAACAAGTCAATAGCAATCTATTTCTTCCAGTTATTGTATTATTCCATACTTTTTAATTGCCCTTTAATTAATACTTTTTGCTGCAGTCTTACTGATTATAAGAACCTGCTAAGCCAGCCCTTTATGAAAGAATGATGCAGTCATAACTGTTAATCTGTCTCTCCTGATTCTACTTTTTCCTGCATTTTCAATTTGTTATTTCCACAGATTTTTTGCCCTTTTAAGGCAAATAGCTTGCTCAGTGTTAGGCCTTGATTTTAAACAGATCATTTAAAAGGCTATGTGTGGCTTGGGTTCTTTTTAAGAATCTTTCTCAATCCCTCTGTCACTGACATCTGGTGTTGTGTGAAGTTATTGAACTGGGAGATATTGGTTGAACTACTAGTCGGTGGGAAAGACTAGCGTGGGAAAGCAGAGCAATGGATCTTTAAATAGTAAAATGGGTTCTTATCATTTGCACTTCTTCTGTAATTTATCTGCACTATTCCTCAGCAACAATGATTGAGTCTTCATTGACATTGCAATATATTTTGGGGAGAAACTCCTGAAGTTGGTGAGGCAAAGAGTTGGTATATTCCAATGACTTTCTGACTCTCTGTCTAACTAATTTTTTTTTTAATTTTGACTGATGAAGTAACTTGAATGAGTAGCAAAACATCTCAAAATTAACAAACATTGGTTCAGTTGCCATGATTTTACCCTTTTAAAGATACTTTTGGTCTGGATGATTGAATATTTATTGACATATTGCAACACATTTTTGGAGAAACCCCTGGAGTTGGTATGGCACAAGTTGGTTTATTCCAGTGACTCTCTGACTCTTTATCTAACTAAATTTTTCATTTTGACTGATGAAGTTACTTGGATGATTAGCGAAACATCTCAGATTAACAAACTATGGTCCATGATTTTAACCATTTTTAATGATATTCCACAAAATACAGTACTATAAGTTGCAGAATAAGACCAAACAATGAAGTGCCTTGTAGCATCTTGAAAACCAACATGTATATTATAGCATATGTTGTTATAAACCATAAAAATCTTCAAAGAATATATAAGGTTATCCTAAGTTTAAAATGCATCTACACCCATGTTAAGGGGATGATTATACGGAGTGGGATTTTAGAGCCCATTGACCTGAGAAATATACAGATAAAGATAACTATATTAATGCATACAGTTCATGAAAACATTATGGTAACATTGTTCTTACATTGGTGAGCTGATTGTCAAATATAATCTGAGGATGATGATAGTGATTTTTTTTTTAGTAGCAAATCGCCACTGTTCAAGCTAGAACAGGTACAGCTGAATCTCTTAACAATGAATAGTAGGTTTGCCATTTTTGCATTGAAGATTTTTGTTCAATAACAGCCACATTAATATCAGCAAAGGAGCCTCCTGAGAAGTTTAAATATTTTCCCATTATTTCCTTAACATTGTCATTCCTCAGTATCTGTTTCATAATGGACTTTTGCACAGAGGATGGTCTGTTTGTCATAAACGCACCATGATAAGTCACTGGTAGCACAAGGCACATTACATCAAAAACTGAAATGTGTAATGAACTGTATGAGGTTGTGGGTGATACAAGGTAGAATGTCAATAAATGCAGATGGATTTGGGGTTCTGGGTATGCCACAGAGACAGATTATAGGTTTGTATCTTTGCAATGTGGGTTGGTATGGCTAATCATCCATTTTACTTCAAAAGTAATAAAGCCAAGAACCCATGAGAAAAACATGTTTCAGGGTGTTGTAGATCATTGATGATGCATTTGAATAGTTTCACTTGGGATCTCAATCTATTCTTTGCTGGTCTTCTCTTGATACATACCTATTACTCTTCCCAGGTAACCAGATTAGCTTTTTGCCACATTTTTTTTACACTCTTCTGCTGTAAATTTAATAACAACAATAATAGAAATAGAATGACTGTGGCAAAAGAAAGAAAGGTAGTCCCAATAGTATTATAGATGCCTTGGGTGCAATCTCATAACTGGAGCATCATTTGAATACCATCGGCATTGACAAATTCACCATCAGTCAATTACAAAAGGCAACTTTACTCAGAACAGCTTACATCCTGTCACGATATCTGTAATACCATCAAACACCCACATCTGCCTATCCCAGGTCCTTGGAAAGGACTCTATAAATAGACAGAAATGCCAAATGCAATCTGAACATCTAGCTGACTGTGTCAACGAACCACAAAACAATTAAGAGATGGAATTGGAAAGAATTGGATACAACAACAAAAAAGGTTTTGCTAGATTTTAATCAAAGGATGTCCTACTCCTATTTTATAAGTAAATATATTTATATTTCGCTTTATTTGAATATAAACTTGTTTCTGGTTAAGCATTTTATCATGATTCCAGTACTGGTCTACGGTTAAGCATTTAAGCCAAGATTTTATACTTAGTTTGCATGGTTGCATGGGTTGTACATAATACTATCTAATAACTGCCATTTTCTCACTGTCTGTTGTATATAACAGGATTGTGCAATAGGTGAACAAGGCCATTAGCCATGTATTGTGATCTGCTGGGCACTTGAAAAATCTCCCCTATTTTAAATAGCTTCAGGATGTCACCTTAAACAGGTCCACTGGGAGGGGGGCGATGACATTTGTTTGATAAAATACAAATTATTCAGATCTTTTAACTATTTTATTAGGGGCTAAATGCCAGTGAGGTCAAAGTCTCTGTGTTGAGGAACAATTATAATCATTTACTGCAGGTAAATGGTAGTAGTTAATCTTTGCAGCACATTTGAATGGTATAGAAAATACTGAAAGCTCAGAGGTTTTCCTTTTCTTCTCTCTTGCTCAGATTGAACTGGTATTTATGGCATAACCTTCTCCAGTCTCTCAGACTAAGCCTGACAGAAATGCTCTATTACTCTTTAATACAATTGATGGTTTACAGGAACTCTTGAGCTGCTACATTGTGGATTTCCTTTGCCCTCCAAAGTAGAACTGAGGCAAAATGAAAACACAATTCTGTGTTTTAAGTTTTGCATGTCTGGTTTGCAAGTCATATCCAATCTATTGTTTTCACTGCAATTACACAGAAGTTGTCCTTTGCTATTGTTTATTTTCAAATGTTTATTTCTTTCCAGATATACCTAATATTTATGCACACCTATTTCTTGATTTATGACGAGTTGCTTCATAACTATTTACCAATAGCCAATAACTCAAAAGTTACTACTACCACCATCTACTACTACAACCATCACTCCAACAGTCACATGATCATATGTGGCTTGGCCACAGGCTCTCATTGATGACCCATTGCAGCACCTCTCAACCACATGATCATGTGTTGCATTGGGTTTTTCACTGCTTTCTGGCAAAAAAATGCTCATTAGAAAAGATGGATTTGGACTTACAACCACGTGATTTGCTTAACAATCATAATGACTTGCTTAATGACCAATTTAAAAATGGTACAATATAGTCCTTGATTTACGATCACAGTTGAAATCAAAATTTGCATCGCTAAACCAGGCAGTTGTTAAGTGGGTTTTGCCCCGTTTCATGACCATTTTTTTGCCACAGTTGTTAAGCAAATCACTGCAGATGTTAAGTGAATCGTGCAAAGCTTAAGCAAATCTGGCTTCCTCATTGACTTTGCCAGAAGCCAGCTGGGAAGGTTACAAATGATGATCGTATGACAGTTACCAAGCACCTGAATTTTGACCACATGGCCATGAGGATCCTACAATGTGTGTGTTTTTACAATGTGTAAAAAGTGGTCATAAGTCACTTTTTTCAGTGCTGTTTTATCTTCAAACAGTCCCTGAACAAATGGTTGTAAATCGAGGACTACCTGTAGTAAAATTGAATTTGGTCATGCGGTGACTCAGCTTACAACTACAAATCTTACAACCAAAAATTCTTGGCTCAACTGTAGTCATACATTGAGGACTACCTATATGTGCATATATATGTACCTCAATCAAAACCTGCTTTAATGGATGATATAATGCTCTTGGATGCAAAAATTATATATCGATACTGTTCTCCTTCCAACTTTAAACTTTGTTTTCAAAGCAATGTTCTTCAGTCTATACTGTGTTTCCCAGAAAATAAGACCTGGAAAATAAGACCTTTTTTCCATGTACTTTAAGAGTACATGGGAGGCTACTTCTTCTGCTTGCTTGCGGTGAGGCAGGAGGCCACATATCGTGCCAGGGTAGCCACCGTGAGGAGAGGGGTAGAGCTGCCCCACGTACCCTGCACCACCTTACCTCAGGGCCCCCGCAGCCAGGCTATCCACGCCCTGACACCTGCCTTGCCTTGCGGATTCAGAGGCTGCCAAGCTCCCACATGACTCTGAGAGACTTGCATTTTAAAAATTAGAAGCAGTAAAAGAAAAAGAACATGTGCATCCAGTAAAGTAAACCCAATGTATCAGAAGGAAAGAAAAAAAGATAGATCTTGACAACATGTTAACTTCAGGCTTGGGAGGAAATCCAGTTTTTCAAAGATTTTTGAAATAGCTCCATTGTGGGTGGGGGACATACAAATATCTTGGGGTTGGGGCAAGGCTGTTTCAGAGGCAGGTGCTATGATGGAAGATGATGTAGATTACTTCCTAGATGATGCAGATTACTTTGCTTTATTGAGGGAACCCAAAGCATGTCCACTTTGCCCAATGTTTCTGGAAGGGCAGAACTTTTTCTTTCAGAAAAAATACAGGCCTTGTAACATGAAGTGTTTTATAGATGATAATCAATACCTGGCATGCATTGTACTTTGCCAGGAGCCCTGGTGGTTAGAATGCAGTATTGCAGGCAAACTCTACTGGCAGCCTGGAATTCCATCCTGATGGGCTCAAGGTTGACTCAGTCTTGCGTTCCTTCCTTGGTCAGTAAAATCGGGACCCAGATTGTGGGGGCAATATCCTGACATTGTAAACCAGGGGTCCCCAACCACCGGTCCGCGGACCGGTACCGGTCCGTGGAACAACTCCTACCGGGCCGCTGGCTTGCTGGGCGCTGCCATCTTTTTTTGATGAAAAAGTGCTTCCGGTGAGCTTTTCTGGGTAGAAAGCTCACTGGAAGCACATTTTCATCAAAAAAAGATGGCGGCGCCCAGCTGATGCCGGTACCGGGCCGCGGCGTAAAAAAGGTTGGGGATCACTGTTGTAAACCATCCAGAGAGTGCTGTAGAGCATGGTGAGGTGACATATATGCCTACCTGCTATTGCTATTACTATAGCTCTTGAAGCATTGGTAACACATGGGTGCCATGTCCAACACTGCCTGAGCTATATAGCAATAGCTCTTAAGACTTACGCAGCCCTCTCTAAGCAATTTACACTGTTAGCATATTGCCCCCAACAATCTGGGTCCTCATTTTACTGACCTCGGAAGGCTGAGTCAATTATATTGTGGATCACAACGGTGAGATGTAGCTGTGAGATAATGGGCTGTGTGTCTCATGGCTTTGTGGAGATTGAAATTTGGGTCTCTCCATCCTGTTCATCATTCTAACCTCAACAGATATGGCATTCAGATTCCAAAAGTTACTTTGTTTGGAAGTTTGTTCAGTTTCTTTCGTTTCTCCCAAATTAACTGTTTACCAAACTTAAACATTAGTGATTATACCTGTTAGAGTCCATTTCAATATGTGATTAAATAATTTTCTCTTGGGTTCACAATGGCAGAATGGGATGCTTTTATATGCAGAGCAAGCAGATAATAGAATAGTAAATACTTGATGAAAATAAGCTTCATCTAATCTGTGTCGGTGACAAGGTATTTTCATTCTTGATTTTGAAATATGTAAAATCACCCAAGAGGCAGAGCACACGAACACAGTATAATAAGAATGATTAAAGAAGCTGGTATATTCATTACATGGAAAATTACTAATAAGAATAAGCATTTCCATTATGAATGCACAGTTATGCCACAAATCTGCCTGTTATATTTAAAGACTATGAATACCCCTTTAACATACTACTGCTGACAGGATAGCTATTCACTAGTTTGCAGCTTCTTGTATAGGTTGTGTCAATTAGGCTTCTTCAGCTTGGCATATTGCAGATGTGATAAGAAAATGTGGCAAGGCATTGAGGAATCCTGGGAGTTGTGAAAGCTGTTTAAATACTATTTAGAAGTTGTGTCAAGCTGCAGTACCAGAATTCAAGTTGAGAAGTGGAATTCTTTGTAAACCACTGCTTTGAGAGAAAAGAAATTCATAGTTAAAACCAATCCTATGGTTTTTTTAGAAAAAATCTTTTTCCAAAATGTTGGCTAGAGAATGTGTTTATGGAGAGGAGGGTCAGATTTGCACATTTACATAGTTCACTTTTGAAATCTGAAAATGCAGTTGCTTTGATACTGGATTGTTCATGATGATATTTTCAGAAATACTCCAAGAGTAGTTTGACTCAATTAAAAGTGTAATTAATTCCTCTGGCTGATGTGCCATTTCTTCTACCCTCCAAAAAAGCCTTCAGACTGTAGGTTTGGTGAAAAGCAGTCAGGAAAGAAACTTCTTTTCAGTTTCTTCTCCAAATTATACCTATCATTGTTTATTTCAAGGTGTATAAAAAGTGTTGCAAGAGAGATATCTAAAACAGGGGTCTCCAACCTTGGCAAACTTTAAGACTTGTGGACTACAATTCCCAGAATTTCTCAGCCAGCAAAGCTCTAAAGAAAGTATCACTAGAGCAATGGCTCCCAAACGTTTGGGCTCCAGGGATCGGTTCCATGGAGGGTGGTTTTTTTTGGCGGACTGGTTTCACATGCTGCCTGGATCCCACGTGTGTACAGATGGGGCTTTACTCGCTTGTATGGACCGGTTCCTAGCCGGTCATGGACCAATGCTAGTCTGCAGCCCAGAGGTTGGGGATCCCTCCACTAGAGAATTAAGTGGGATTGCCTTTCAACTTCCCATTCAACTTCAGCATTTATAACTAGGCATAAACACATGCACACTCTTCCCATATACACATCTTCTTATAAACTGTTATTAATAACAGAATAAGAGACCTGGAAGGGACCTGGAAGGTCTTCTAATCCAACCCTTTGCTCAGGCAGGAGACCCAAATATCATTTCAGACAATCTCTTCTCGAAAACCTCCAGTATTGGAGCAGCCACAACTTCTGAAGTTGGAAGCTGTTCCACTGATGAATTGTTATGATCTTCAGGAAATTTCTCCTTAGTTCTGGGTTGGTTCTCTCCTTAATTAGATTCCATCCACTGCTTCTTGTTCTGCCTTCAGGAGCTTTGGAGAATCCCCTCTTCTTTTTGGCAGTCCCTTAAGATATTGGAATACTGCTATCATGTCACTAGACTAGACATGCCCAATTCCTGCAAATGTTCTTCATATGTTTTAGCCTTCAGTCTCCCAATCATCTTTTTTGCTATTCTCTGTACTTCTTGTAGAGCAGGGGTCCCCAACCTCTGGTTCCTGGACCGGCACTGGGCCACGGCATGCCAGAAACTGGACCGCACAAACAAGCGGAAGCCCCATCCGCGGGATGCAGGCAGCACAGGAAACCATGCTCCCTCCAGTCTGCAGGAAAATCTCTCTCCACAGAACCGGACCCTGGGACACTGTTCTAGAGTATCAACATCTTTTTATATCGTGGTGACCAAAACTGGATGCAATATCCCAAGCATATTCTTAACAAAGCATTATAAAGTTATAACACTTCACGTGATCTTGATTCTATCCCTCTGTCCCATTGGTTGGGTTTGCAAACTGCTTAGCTTACATATATGATTTCCCCAGCTCATCAGGTTCAATTCTCTTCCCCAACTCCCTTTCAATTTTTAAAACTTACAATTACTTGACAGGTGACAACCTGCCTAAACAGTGGCTAATAATTGGTTTAGTTTAGGAAAATATGAAAGTTTGTGGGTCCAAATCTCTCTCTGAGAGACCAAGGGCTTTTCTCCTGCTTCTGTGTTCTGCTATGTTTGTAAAAAGCCTTCCATCCAAACCAAAGATAAGAACTTTTTTAGAAACCAAATCACAAGGGAAGAAGACATCTGAGAATTGCAGCTGGGATGGGAGAGTTTGCCAACCCTGTCATTCCCATCTGCTGTAACCTTCCTCCTAAAATTGCTGCAGCAATTTGGCTTTTAATTTTTTTAAGCTTTCCTTATGCAGATTGAAGGCTTTTTTTTTTTTACAGCCTAATAATTATGCACAGGATGCATCTATATGTGTGCATTAGGAGCGGGAATAGAAATGCATGTGTGTATGAATAAATGGATGAATGCAATAAATGGATGAATTACATAAGAAAATAAACATAGAGAAGACACAGAAAGGAAGAGGGGAGATAGCTCCATTCATTATATCTTTGATTTTATTTTGGCTCTACCTTTCCTCAACATTGCTTGTGTTCTCTGGAAAGTAATAATTAAATAAAGAAGCCTTCTCATTTTACAGATAAAACTAATTTCTAACTTCCTTTTTATGATCCTACAATTCCTTAAGAGTTTGGGTGACTGGGTGGAGTTTACTGGCCGGATGCCCTTCCTGACACCACACAGAGTTCACAGCAGATTTTTTTATTTGCACCTTAGGAGAAAAACATCTCCCACTATCTAGGATTGAACTCTCTATCTTCCAAGAGGGAGCCAAACATTTCACCACTAAGCACCATACCACTCATACAATTAATTTCTAATGGTGGTTTATAATCCTGTTGTTTTATCCTAAGTTCTAGTGGGTACTAACTGTGGAATCCAAATGAAATATAGCTGTTCTTTCTTGAAAAGAGAAGCAGAAGCTTCCAATTTCATTGTGACTGCCCTGAAGGAGAAAGAAGAATCCAATTTGTGGCTCATTTACACTTGATCTCACAGGGTTATATTCTAGTTTATTGTTGTGTGCTAACACAGTCACCCTAGACATGAATCTTTTCTCCAAGACATCTCTTATATTTCAGAATAAGAGCTACAACTCTTGTGTTTAAGAGCTGGTTTAGATATTCTTAATGTTAATGTTATTTGGTTACCAGACATCAGAATATCAGAAAATTTTATATTTTTATTAGAAGCTAAATGTCAGGAATAATGTGATGCTGCTGTATGTTGTTATAAAAAACACTGCAAATTATCAAAACTTAAAATCCTTGGGAGTGAATTATATAACATGGTTGAGACATTTTGACACTTGATTCCAAATATTCAAAAACTTTTAGGAAATGAAATAAATTTAATGAAGAATTGTTTTGTCACTTGTGGGGGGGCAACATGAAAAAACAAAGTGATCGATCAAAAGATGCAACAAATATTTACCTTGCATTTTACTTACCATCCAATTATTTTCATATTATGGTGTCAGAAAACAGGATAAAATCAGCAAAATTGCAACAGTGATGCTATCATTGTTAAGAAACGAATATGCCAAATATTGGAAACTTTCAACAATGCCTTCTACAGAAGACAAGACATACGGGAATATGCTTGAGATAACAAAAGCTCTGTCTGGTTTAGCATTGTTTGGCAACCAGTTATGGATTCCGATATTCAGAACAATATTCTCCTGTACTTGAATTATATGTTTTATGGCAGAGTTCCCCAGCATTTCCGGATTGGTGGACTGGCAGGGGGAGAGGGCATAGTTTGGTCTGAGCGGATGGCAAGCTCTATTTACACAAACGGCATGCACACACGTGCCTGCCACTCACTTAAATGGAGCACGCACAAATGTCATCTGCTGCTTGTGCAAGTGAGGATGTGCGTGCACGCATGCATGCTGGCCGTTTCTGTGGCCTGGTTGCAAACTCCTCACAGCCCACTAGTGGGCCACAGTCTGGTTGGGGACCCCTGTTTTATGGAACACTGTCATTTACAGAACTCTAGGCTCCTTGGTTGTATTTATTATTTATAATGCGAATAATAATGTATAATGCGAAGGAAGGAAGGAATCTCTTATGATATGTACAGAATAACCCTTGAGTAACAAGGATATGCACATGGAAACGTTTATGAGAGTAGTTATGAATAACTATTCAGCCACACACAGATATACTAAATTGAGTTAAAGTTTACTTTAAGAAATAGCACAGTCCAATAAACAGTCCAGGTCATATACGTTTAACAGTCCAAATTATATCCAGTTACAAAGTCTTCTTACCGGTTGCCTTTGTCATTTACAATAAACAGAGATATCAAAGTATAAGCACAGCATAAATACAACAGAGAGCCTTAGATAGCAATAGAATGTCAGAGAGACAAAATGTCAGAGAGAGCAAGCTATGATCTCTAGATTCCTCTTATGGTAATTCACAATATAATCAACCAATCGGAATATCACAGTGATTTTGTCTTAAAGCTACAAACATACATTGTTGGTTTATATATTGCCAACCCAACTAATTGGTGGACAGATTCCTAACAGAATCCCATAGTTTCTATCTCTTAGATGCAGCATTGAAAAAGTGGCATTTATAATGAGCATCTAGAAATTATATTGAATTATATTGACACTATATTGAAAATGGAGATGTGATGAGGGAGACAGCAGGCTGAGACTATATTTCCAAATAGTGCCCACTAGGACAGGGGTCTCCAACTTTTGCAACTTTAAGACTTGTGGACTTCAACTCTCAGAATTCCTCAGCCAGCTTTGTTTTGCTTTGCTGGCTGAGGAATTCTGGGAGTTGAAGTCCACAAGTCTTAAAGTTGCCAAGGTTGGAGACCCCTGCACTAGGACGCAACTTACTCACTGGTTTGTTCATAAAGTTACTTAGCCTTAAAGCTTGTTTGCAGGAAGAGACTGTTTCTCCCTTTTCTCAACGACATCCTTTTTTCACATGTGACTAAATGCTCTTTTTTTCATATTATTTTGGCATGCAGTCCTCTGCCATAAATGCTGTTTCCTGGCTGATAGCTCATAAAACAGATAAAAGCCACGAGTGTTCCTGCTTGCTATTTCTGTACCCACGGTGGCTTGATATCTTGGCCCATTCTCTGCCAACCAGCTGGATATCAGTGATTCAGAGCAGGTTCATCGCAGAAAGGGAGGAGAATAAAGCTGCTTCCTTTTTCTAGCAGTCCTGGGAACGGAAAAGGAATGTGTGTGGTAAAGAGAGGAAGGTATGAATGGATAGCTAGAGTCCCGTTAACCTGTATAGGTCTCTTCCTGAAAAATCAAGGGAAACATGGCTGGTTGGTATCCCTCACAAAATACTTCTAATGAAGAATTGGCTCTTTTTGCACAAGCATGTGAGATGAATGGATATAGAAGCCATTGTCTTTTCCTTCCCTCTGCTGTCTGGGTTCTATTCTAATCCCTTTCAGTTTCTGCCCTTCTGAAAATATTTTTCCTGACATTATAAAAAGCTGGGGTTTAATCAAACAAACTCCATGCGCTGACTGGGGAGAGCAGGACAAAAGACATTCACGTGTTTATAAAAGACAAGTTGGCAGCAAGGCAATTATCTACTATATATTTGGAAAGATGTCCCACTCGATTCAGTTGGACTTATTCCTGGGTGAGTGAGGACAGATTTATAGTGCAAATTGTTAGCTTTTGGAAGCAAGATCTATAATATATTCTGATGTTTGTTTAGGAAAAAATATATAGCTTTCAGTGTGAAAATTAATGCATGATATGCAAATGACTGTCTCTATTCTTTTAACCTTCCTTGGATTGAGTTTTGCTACTGCCATTTATAATACAGGAAATTATTTTTCAACAGCGTACTTAAGACTGCTTCTTTAAATACCACACGTAACTCTTTTTTCTTCTTTTTTTTTCCTATGGGAAAATATATCTTTAAAAAATGTTTTGCTTTGTGACGGACCACAGCTGTATTGCTTCTCGACCTTTTTGCTAGGATCAAATGTAGCATGCATTTTGAAAACTGCACATTTTGTCCCTGTGGAAATCACCAGCTCTGATGGGGATATATATTTTATGTCAACAGAATAAAGAAATAATGGATTTCTTTTATACTGG
Source organism: Notechis scutatus (assembly GCF_049901735.1). NCBI lineage: Eukaryota > Metazoa > Chordata > Lepidosauria > Squamata > Elapidae > Notechis > Notechis scutatus. The sequence goes on along the minus strand of NC_142012.1, from coordinate 96,105,303 downwards.
ATCCTTTCCCAGAGTTCAGTGCTGGGGGATGTAGGATTTGACCTACTTATTTAAGCATGCACGTCCATATATGCTTGGGTGTGTGTGTCATCAGCACACACACACACACACACACACACACATACACACAGACACTTTGCAACAGGCTGCAGCACTAGAGAAAAAAAATTGCAATAAAGAACAGAGATCCAAAATATATGCCACAAAGTTTTTTTATTCTTTTGGGAGCATGCTTAAGAAAACAGACAAAATGCCAGAGTGAGTCTAAAGGCATTTTTAAAGCATAGGCTACAATCCAAGAAGTAGTTCAGAAATTTTAGTATCTTGTCATGGTCAAAAGGAGTCCTCCATCTAGTTTAAAAATGGAAGCTAAGTTTTCTTTTCTTTACGATTCTGATTCTAACCAAAGTAAATTTTATCAGTGCTTCTCAGTTTGGTGAAAACAGTGATGGTGCTTAGTTGAACATGTTAGGGCAGGGATTCCCACCCCATGGACTGGCACCGGGCTGCGGCATGCTAGAAACCGGGACACACAAACAAGTGAAGCCCCATCTTGAGGGATGCAGGAAGCACACAAAAATACACCCCTCTGTTCTCTCTATGAAACCGGTCCCCGGTGCCCAAAAGATTGTGGGCGGCTGTGTTAGGGAACATTTCATGTTCTTAAAGATGGTAGAAGGAAACAGGAACAGATTTTTGATATCCAGATAAAGTTCTTTCCTCTGCTTTTTCCTTGACTTGGAATGCTTGTGAACTTCAGATATAACAAGTATGATTCTCCTCAGTGTCTCCCTCAGTATTCCACTGGGTGTGTGGTAGACATTCTGCTTCCACATACCATCATCGTTGTCATCAACTGTCAGCAGAGTGTCTATGGATAACTCATTGCTTATTTTCTGTCTTTGCACCACCTTTTCTGTTCTACCTAGATCAGAGGTGGTATTCAGCAGGTTCTGACCAGTTCTGGAGAACCGGTAGTGGAAATTTTAAGTAGTTTGAAGAACCTGCAAATACCACCTCTGACTGGCCCCGCCCCCATCTATTCTCTGCCTCCCAAGTCCCAGCTGATTCGGGTCTTCTTTTTTTGCCCTGAGAATGGAACTGGAAGAGAATGGAACTGGAAAGCAGGTTAGTGGGGTGAGGAGGGAATGGGATTTTGCAGTATATTCTTCCCCTGCCATGCCTACCAAGCCACACCACGCCCACAGAACCGGTAGTAAAAAATTTTGAATCTCACCAGTAACCTAGATGTTGTTAAACAAAGAATACCACACTCTTCCATGGTCTTTTACTGCAATTCGCTTCCACAGGAATTGGTGGCATAACTGTCAAATCTTTGGCAACCCCACCTCCCTAATACCAGGATATTTCTTGAGATTATCCACCAATTTTTTTAATGTGATCAAGTTTCAAAAATCAAAGCAACTGGTTTGTTTTGCTTCTTAGAATTCAGTTTACTTCCTAAATTGTATCAGTCTCTTCATGGCACTATTACTTAACTAACCAATAATGGAGGAATGTCCAGTTAGTTAGAAGGTGAATCTTTCTCCGGTTCTAAATATGCTATTATAATAGCTCAGCAAAGGAATATTCTATCCTGCAAAACTAATTGGTCTAAATAGTGTGAAGGCATCAATTGTGCCTTATTCAATAAATCATGGGTAGGAGATTCCCCCTAGTGCACAGGTGTCAAATTTGTGATGTCACGTCATCATGTGATATATTGTGATTCCCCCTTCTTTGCTAAACGGAATGGGTATAGCAAGTGTATGATGCATCTGGCCCATGGGCCACGAGTTTGACACCCCTGTCTTAGTACAATGGATTGACCTATACCACGTGTAAAGAAAGGCAACTGTTCAGGAAATAGAATTCTCTATTTCTCTTATATTTAATATATAATTTTAATTATAGCTAGTCCACATTACCTTTCCCAACTTGCTATCTCAAATGTATTGGAACTGTGCATAATGAGAACTGTTGTTAGCACATAAAAAGCACCAGTCTGAAGGAAGTTAATCTACGGTATCTATCCTACAGAAGCTTGCTCTAAGGACAGAGAGATGAAAATATATAATTCCTCCTCTTTGTCTTTCTAAGTGAAATGATTTGTCCTGACTTTTACTCATTTATTTGACTGCACACAAGTGCTATTATATGGGATTCCTGAACTGTTTTTGTTTTGTTTTGTTTTTGCAAGCAAATGCACAAGCTAAATGGATCAAAAGTATACTACATCCTTTAGCACTTATAGGGTGTGCAGACAAGTCATTCTATTGTCTCTCAGTGACCACTTTTGGTTACAGCTTTTCAAGTTTTGAAGTTAGCAAAAGGCACAGGCATTTTTTTCCCCTTTCCTCTTTTAAGTTATAATTGCAGAAAACAATATTCTGATTCTGATGTTGTAATGAGTATTAGCAACCATAGTCTAAATGGTAATATTGAGTGTCGTTAGCATCATTAGCAATCTTGTAACTGTTGGGCTGCTTCTAGGATGAAATCTGAAATAGTAAGAATGGAAAATCGTGAATGTAAGACATAACTCAGAGGAGATTGAAGAGGAGGGCCAAGGAAAGAGTGGATAGTATCTTCAGAAATCTGCTCCATTTCACTTACTATAAATAAACACTCTGTTCTGCCAAGCTGTGTACACCCACACATTGTAGCAGGCTAACAGATGAAACTAAAACAGCCCTAACTATATCTGTGTCACACATCCGAGAATGCTAGATGTGCATGCAAAGCAGGTTAGCTCATGTTCAGGCTGCAACCACTTGTGTGCACTGTATTTTCACATTAAGTTTACATTTTGAGGAAAATGTGGGGAAATACTTTGAGCTTTTGTAAATGAGGAATCATTAGATGAGGCCTCATTTGCACATTCTCACTTCCTTGGCTTCCCTTTGCAGCTCAGTTGGTAATTCTACTGGGTGGTAGCAGGATATGCTGGTGGCATCAATATTTCCAATCTTTTGCTTGGTCCTGGGAAAAAAAAGAAGAGGTCCATTTGGTTTGTTTGTTTATTTTCCCATGGATCCCTGGTACAACGGTTTTTATTTTTTATCGACTAGTCGGTACATTTAAGTTAAAAATGCTGTCTCTTCTATTCAAAATCTGGCCTTAGTTAAAAGCTTTCTTAATGGTCCTTGTGAAACCCCCCTCGAGGTCATTGTGGGACATTAAAAAAAGACATATTTTAGAAAAGTTGACAAATTCCCCCAAAGCAGCAGTTTTCAAGACTAAGATGTCAGGATAATTCAGATTTTAATTGCACTCAAATGTGGTGGAAAATTTGCATGGCAGAGATATCTGTTTAATATGTACAATAGATCTTGGCTATGGAAAAAGGTTTATTTCAGTAACAAGAAAGACTAATTGCGATTTTTCAAGAGTGTGTTTGTGTTGTACTGATTTAAAAATAGCACACATGCTGACTTGGATCAACATTCAAAATTACTGCAGACTAAAATAAAAGTATAAATAAAAATATGTTTCTGAAAATGAATTAATCTTTGGCTACGGAAGCTATATCTGTTTCTACAGCTTGGCAACCACAAAGTGTAATCAGATAACAGCAGAGAGAAGTTTAATTGGACACAGAATTGGAAAGTAAAATTAACTTTCCTCATTCCCTTACCTGACCAAAGAAGCGCTTACAATCTGCCGCTGTTTGACAATTTGCACACGGTAATCTTAGGGGCTGTAGGAAAGGTTATATCTGTGATGGCGAACCTATGGCACGCAGAGCCATTTACTGCCAGCACGCGAGCCCTCCGCCCAGAGCAGGTCTATTGTGCATGCGCACACACCACACACCCGACAGCTGATTGTCAGGCATCTGGTGCACAGGCGACAGGGGTGCATAGGAGATGCATGTGCATGTGCAGAGATGCGTGATGCACATGAAGGTGCACACATGCACGGGGGGCATAGGCCCCCCCTTGTGCATTGCCTTCTGGGTGTTGGTTTGTAAGCAAGAGTGCGCGAGCGTACAATTTTTGGCACAGGAGCCCAAAAAGGATATATGAAATCAATAAAATGTTCTACGGACTTTCGGTGCCACTGCCAGTCCCTCAATATTTCAAACTTCTATCTCCACTTAATGGGTAGGCTGATCCAGTTCAATATGAATTGCACATACAGTTCAACAAAAAGAAGTTAAATTGGATATACCTTGCAAAATAGAAGGAAATGTAAAATAAAAATCAGTTTCATGGAAATGGGACAGGTAGTCCTCAACTGATGAGCACAACTGACCCAAAATTTATGCTGATAAGCAAGCCAGTTTTAAGTGAGTATCGCTCCATTTTATGACCTTTCTTTCAGTTGTTACATGAATCACTGCAGTTGTTAAGTTAGTAACATAATTGTTAAGGGAATCTGGCTTCCCCATTGACTTTGTTTGTTTAACTTTGAACTGTCCCTAAATGAATGGTTGTAAGGACTACGTGCACTTTTTAAAATAGGTGAATTTAAACAGAAGTGTTTATGCTATGATATTCCATTTAAGAAACTCTAAGCAATATTATAGGCAGATATATTATAAAGTAAAGTTTTTCCTCTGGCCAGTCATTTCTGACTCTGGGGAGTGGTGCTCGTCTCTGTTTCTTACCCAAGAGAGCTGGCATTGTCAGAAGATATTTCTGCGGTCATGTGGCCAGCATGACTATATGCTGAGGCACATGGAACGCTATTATCTTCCAAATGAAAGGGTGCCTATTTATCTACTCACATGTTCATGCTTTAGAATTGCTAGGTGGGCAGGAACTGAGGCAAGAATGGGAGCCTACGTGACACTTGGGTCTTGAACCTACACTGTTCACTTTTCAGCTGACAAGATCAGCATTTTAACTGCTAAGTCATCACACCCCCTTAGACGTACTGTGGGTACTCCTATATCCATACACAGTAATCAGTATTCTTACAAATCAGCATAATTAAAATGACAAATGTGTTCCCTGAGGATGTCCACCATTGGAAAATAATTCCACAGTGATTGTTTCTTGAAGCATTATATCTTAAATCCCATGTTCACCAACTTGCTCTTATCTGCAAAGGTAAATAAATAGCCTGTGTTTGTTCTGCTAAAGAATGCTTCAAACTGTATTCTTCTTCACTGATTAAACATAGAAAATTGTGTATAAATTGTGGAGTTTAGCCAATTTATACACGTATCCTAGACATAACTTTTTCTTCCTGATCTTTAAAGTAGAAACACACACACTTCCTGTCCAAGAGTTCTAGATGTAATAATCACTAATGCACTTTATCATATGGGTGACACTTCTTTGAGAACTGCAGAAGTTTTAAAAAGTCAGATTTGTATGACCAACATTACGATTTCTATGTAACAATCAAAACTAGTGGTATACAACAGCTCTCCTTGACTATTTCACCTCCCATTTCCTACTGACATAGTTTTATATTAACAAAACATCATGATGCAAGCTGTATTACCTGAAAATCATGTGATTTTTTAAAAATATCTTTCAGCAAACTCTCTTAATAATAAAGGGAACTTTAGCTGTTGAAGGCTAAAAGGTGTACTGATAAATGCTTTCATTATGAATAGCATGATTCTCTAAATTTTAAACATGCAGTACTTTCTTTCAAGGTTAATGATCAAGGATTAGGAGCGAATAATGAGGGGACCAAGTTTGTACAAAAGAACAGCAGAGATCTAATTGGATTTCTCCAAACCAGGAAAATAGGTATGGTGCATAAAGGTTATGTAACAGGTTCAAGGTGATGATTAATTTCAGATATATGTTGATAGAATCAAAGCTGGGAAAGCGATCTTAAGTTTGTTTAATTAAAAGTCAAACAGATGTCCTGCTGTTGAGAAAAAATATATAAATTCCAGTCTGGGAATTAAAACTAAAGGATTTCAAACAAAGCACATTTTATTTTACATATCATATAAAACTCTGATCATTGTACATTGGTTAGAACATTTGGAGAAACATGTAGTTGAATTGTCAGGGGACTGAAGCATTTCTTCTGAGAAAACATTGATTATTTGGGGTCTTTTTATCTATTCAATAAGGTGACATGGTAAGAGAGGTTAAAATGATGTGCAATAGGGAGATAATGTTAGCATCCAAGTACATCAGATAAGATCACATTTGTAACCATTGAAATCCTTACCATAAAACGTAGAAATGCTTGTTAATCTGAATGGCTCTGAAAGGGCATCAGGCAAATGCGAGGTGAAAAGGCTTTCAACGGATTCAGTTCATTATGGCTATGTGTAAATGTCAAGCACAGGAAATCAGGAGTCCAGGCCATTCAAATGGTCTATTGTATGTTAATGCACTCTAAGAATCTGAACTAACGTCAAAGCAAATTGATGGTAGATAAGAGTCAATGGAATTCAAAGGGGGCAGGACTTATATTTCTTGTGGGCGGGAAGGGATTCAGACTGATGACGCATTTGACCCCTCCTTCAGGCTCAACCTGATCATCTCCTATAGTAACCTTCATTAGTTAGTTGTTGGGAGAGATGGGCTATCTGCCCTTCCTGGATTGGCATGTTAGCAAATAGGAAGACAGTAAATGAGACATGACAGTCTTTTCAGCTGACCCACCATAGTTCTATTTATGCTGATTGATTGCTGGTAAATACAGTTAGTCCTCAAGTTATGATCACAATTGAGCCCAAAATTTAAGTTGCTAAGTGAAACCTTTGTTAAGTGAGTTTTTACCTGTTTTACAAATTTTTCTTGCCAGAGTTTGTAAGTGAATTTGTTAAGTTAGTGGCATAGCTTCCCATTGACTTTGCTCGTCAGAAGGGCACAAAAGACAATCCCGTGATTCTGGGACACTGCAACCGTTATAAATACGAGCCACTTGCCAAGCATCTTAATTTTAGTTATGTGACCATGAGGATGCTGCAATAGTCATTTAAGTGTGAAAAATGGTCTTAAATGCATGGTGGCGCATTGGTCAGAATGCAGTACTGCAGGCTACTTCTGCTGACTGCTGTCTGCTGACTGCTGACTGACTGCAATTTGGCAATTCGAATCTCACCAGGCTCAAGATTGATTCCATCCTTCCGAGGTCAGTCAAATGAGGACTCAGATTGTTGGGGGCAATGTGTCGACTCTGTAGACCACTTAGAGAGGGCTGTAAAACACTGTGAAGTGGTATATAAGTCTAAGTGCTACTGCTATTGCTAAGTCACTTTTTTCAGTGCCATTGTAACTTTGACCGGTCACTAAATGAATCGGGGACTACCTGTAATACATTTTACTTCCGCTTCTTCTGCCTATTCCATTGCTAGAATCTGTTGTTAGTAGCAATAATGGGGAGTGCCATATGCATGCTTTGCTTGCCTCCCCCTCTGCCCCTCCCTCCCAAACGAGATATAATCTTTCACCATCGTAAAAGGGCACTATCATTCAGTTTTTCCTTTCGCAAGTTGCTAGTATCGAAATCTCTCTCGAAAACCAAGAGTGAGTACAAAAATTCCTGAATTCATTCTAAGGACAAGGATTGCCTCCCGTATTCTCTTGCCTTCGTTCTATTGTATAAACCACTCGTTCTTTTTCATGGCAAGACTGTCAGACAGTAAGGCGTTTCTGCATTACCTGCATTAAGTCATTTGGTAGATTGATTAATTTGGCCATAGGAAGAAGCAGGGCAATGGAGCATGAGCTTCTAATTGTGGAAATATGGCAAAGCTGCATGCTACCGTGCTTCAACCAGCAGTTGCAACCTCATCCTTTCTTTCATGTGTCACTATTTTTTGTTAGGTTTCCGACACAAGGGGAAACTAGCTTTGATTCTCACACTGCCAGGTTCTTGCTCCTACGAAGTGCAACAGCTGCTCTACCTTCTGCTTTTCCAAGTACCATTATTTCACCATCGCGCCTCTTGGTACATTTCCTGCAAACATCTGCTATGAAACAATCAAACGGCCCTTCATTAAAAGTGCCCTTTGTGGTGCTCCTTGGAGGTTACGTTAGTCATACTCTGAGTAGTTCCAGAGCCCTGGGATGAGTGAAATTCAGAATGAGGAGAAAATACTAAACGGTACGAATCTTATCTCAGATGGTGAAATCACACACATACACTGAAGAGGATATGTGATGCCAAATGAGCAATAGGGCTGCTGCCGTGTGATAAGTCTAATACATTCAGCAACATATACTGGAACTTTTTTTTTTTTTGCTATGTACTTTGTGTATAAAAGCTTAAATCTTAGCTGAATTGGATGTTGTCCTGGGAGGCTATGGGGGATGGGTGGGTAGGAGTTGGGGTGGAACCACAAATGCATGTTCTCCATTTCCACAAAATATGATAGCCAGAGGCATTTTTGACAGCGAATGCCAAATACCCTTTTTAAAAAAATAATGAAGAACGGTATAAAAATGTCTATGGAAATTCTCATTCATCCAGGTCCTGGTTGTCTCAAAGGTGCTTTTTCAAGAGGCAATTGGACTTTCTGGTTTTTCTTTGAAGATGTTTTCACTTCTTATCCAAGAAGGCTCCACACCAATTGGTACCACTCATGGTGACCCTGAGGACACAGATAAACCTCCAGGTGACCTTAATGACCCACTAAAAGAATGCAAACGACCAGCTGTCTGCAAGAAGTATAAATCCTTCCATTCCCCACCATCCAGTCAGAGCTGAAGAAGCTTGGATGAAAAAATGAAATGTCTTCAAAGAAAAACCAGAAAGTCCAGTTGCTCTTGTATAAAAATGAATAATTTGCTATTGTTTCAAAACTAACTGCTCAGGTCTGCTCAGCTGATGAACTAAAGTGTTTTCTTTCTTCTATTTTTCTCTACCATGATCAAGTTCCTTTCATTTTTTTTATCTGCTGAGAAGCATCCAAGTGGTGAGGTCCTGAGCATGGAAAGAACGAAGGATTTCTGTGTTCTCATTAGCTTCTGAGTCTCCACAACTTTTGACTACATTTCCCAGAAACCTGTAGATTAAGTAGTACAAGGGAAGAGCATATCCACATCATTTCCCCCACTTTTCTCTGATCTGTGCCCCCCAATTGGCTGCCTGCAAAGCCTAAAGGGCCAGAGACTATTGGCTACTTTTGAAACAAGCCCAAACTTTGAAAAAAATAAATAAATTAATGAGGTAAGGACAAGGGAATGACTCTGTTGCCTCCTGCCATGGTAGGTCTTGCTGGGGAACTCTGGTAATGAGTGAGCCTCCCTGAAGGGAGGGGGCTTTGGGGCCATGTGAGGATGGGGAATGGGATGCACTTTTCCTTATGGTTCATGGCTTTTCTTGGTTCCCTCTCTCCCCAGCAAAGTGGCAGGAAGTTCCACAGTCAGTTGAGGAAGAGGAAGAGGTGATGGCTTCATTGGGGCTGACTCGAGGGTTTTGAGGGGAGGGGTAATGGTGCAAGCCTATATTATATGCGAAAAGAAGAATGACTCGACGTTTCACGAGTTGTCTAGTATGTAATTAAAAAGTGAACGTGCAGCATTATTGAACTTAGTAATCAAGGTCATGTCTTGAGAAGATTGAGATCCTCTGCACATGAACAGAAAATGGCCACTTTCTGTCCCTTGATTTACAGCCTGAGAGTACAAGCATGCAAGCAAAAAAGCAGATTCCTGCCACCCTTTAACAGTTAATAAAAACAAGTCTTTGGAACCCATGGAGAAAAGACCTTCTGGTAAGGATTTGCTGCCAGCAAGAATAAATGATGGCACGCAGGGCCCCATTACGGAGGGTAAATCTGGCTTGCTGCTCCAGTGTGTTGGTTTCCCATGCTGTTGTCTTTCATCTACTAGCTTGAAAGGGAGGTTGCCTATCAGGGAGTCTTAACTGCATCACAAAGGTTTGCCTCTGATAGGAGAACAGAAGACAGATATGGGAATGCGCCTTCTTCTCGAAGGGAAGGGAAGTATCTTCCTGCTTGTGGCAGAATGAGTTGAATGATTTGGTTACTTGCTGTAAGCATCCAATAGATATTCTTTAGGAAATCAAGTCACTGGAGCTATCTCCTGGGTAAAGCACAACATTTTGTCCTTGTGTGGTTACATATTTTATGGCCCCAAGAACGAAGCATTTTCAGTTGGCTAATTCCTTAGCGGCTAATTCCTTAGCGGCTAATTCCTTAGCAAAATGGCTAAGCTTGGAGCATGACTTCTATGACAGTTTCAGTTTTCGGAGCTCGAGAATATCGCCAGGTCCTTTAAAAGTTTATCCTGATTCTTTCCTATGTTAGCTAATAACATCTAGCTAAGTGAATTGAAAGCAAGAATTGTCATACAGACAATGTGTCTAGCAACTGTTATATAAACAAGACCCAAGGGCAGACTGATTTATCCACGGAGAAAAAAAAAGTGTCATCTTCCTTGCTACATGCAGCAGGAATAAAACAAGAATCTAATTGCTGTGAGTTACTTATAAAGATATTGCATAGAGTGAGTTTGGTGTAGTGGTTAAGGCACCAGGCTAGAAATCAGGTGACTGTGAGTTCTAGTCTCATTTTAGGCATGAAAGCCAACAGGTAACTTTAGGCCAGTCACAATATCTCAGCCCAGGGAATATAGGAGGAGGAAGGTATGTTTGCCACCTTGAATTATTTATAAAAGTAATAAATGTATATAAATAAATAATAAATATTTGTAAACAATTACTTACTGGAGTTGTTGTGCTCCCAGTTCAACCATTCTTTAATAATATATTAACCTGAGCTCACAAAAGATGCTCTTTGCTATTCTCCAATTCTCACCATTGCTAGGAAAATCTTAGAAAAAGTGGTGTTTGAAGTGGTGAAAGATCAATCTTGACTTTACTGATTGTCTCTGAAAAATATTTCCTTGGATTTGATTGAATTTTATCTTTGATCTACTCTCTTGTCTCTCCTCTCTTCACACATTGCTGAACAATCAGACATTTTGGAGGACATACATTATTATGGATTGGATTACCCTGTTAGAATCTGATTTCTGATGCAAGGAATTAGCTTTGATGATGATCTTTATTAGGGTTATTCACTAGGTTTGCCCTATAGATTCATCCCAAAATGGGTGGCCTTCTGATGAGTGGACTATAACACTCTAACTCTCAGTCAGTAACAACATGTTGGCTACGAATTCCTAAGAACTATAGTCTATCACATCTAGAAGATACAAATCTTGGAAATTCTGTTCAAATCTTGGAAATTCTGTATTTCTCTGCAACTTGCAATATCCTAGCATTCTGGAATACACTCTTTATATGAGAATCAAAAGAAGCAGACCAATGTTACTGCAGACCAATGTTATGATTTTAAAAGATGGTAGCAAGAGAACTCTGTTCTGTTCTTTAGCAATTGTGTTACAAGGTACTGCATAGTTTTGTTCTATAGTCATAGATTTTAGCAGATTTTACTCCACTAGTCGTTGCCAACTGTAGGGGCAGTGCTCATCTCTGTTTCAAGGTCATTGAGCCAGCGATGTCCGAAAACATTTCTGTGGTCATATGGCCAGCATGATGCCATGGAGCGCTGTTTCTTTGCTACCAAAGGGGTACCTAATTTAGCTACTCGCATTTGCATGTTTTCAAACTGCTAGATTGACAGAAGACAGAAGGATGAGGACGGGAGCTCACTCCAGCCCATTGCATGGTGTTTGGGTCTTGAACATGGGTTTCTGGCATTCCAGCCAAGAAGCTGGAAGGTCTTAACCACTGAGATATCACACCACCCCTATTCATATTGAATATTCATATTTTCTTTACATGGAATAAAAAGTAAACCATATTTTGACATGTTAGGACACATAAGAGAAGATATTGAATTAATTTGATAATGATTTCCCCACTAGTAATATATAGTGTCTTCTATAGTAATCTAATTATTATAGTGCCAAAATAATAGTAATGGTTGGATGATACCATGACACTGGTTTAAGTGATTATATTGACTTATATTCATGAAAGGTAAATGATTACATATTTTTAAAGATGTCAAGACAGCTAAAGTTCTTAACTGTGTTTGAAACTGGTGGAATCCACACACTGAGTTTAAATGATAGACAACAAAAAATTAAATGACTACAACACTTTGGAAAACCATTCAATGATAATAAAGTCAAATAGTAATATCTATTGATTCTATGTTAGTAATAGCCTGCGCTCTATGTTGTGGGTTGTTTTGCACTTAGGAAACATTTAAAAGACAGATTAATCAACTAAATGTAGGAGAAAATCTATTTTTATTAGGCAGTATTTTTTGTCATGTTTTTCTATTGACAGCACACAGAGAAACAGATTGTTTTTTTTTTATCATAAAAGGGTGAGAAGTCTGTAAGACACTTGAAGCTTCTCAGTTTTTACTTCTCAGCACCAACCTAAAATTTGGCTTCTTATGTGGAGTAAATATAATTAGTGTGATTAATTACAAATCATGCAGGCTGTGTAGGGACCACTGGAAACAGAAGGGTAAACCAACAAAAATCCAGAAAGTATAATCTAGAGCCAAACAAAACATTAGGCAGAATCATTTGTCCATTAAAAAGGGTCTAGATCAGGGGTGTCAAACTCAATTTCATTGAAGGCCGCATCAGGGTTGTGTTTGACATCAGGGGTGGGCGCGACTGGCTAGACATCACTCATGTTGGGGACACCTGTGGTGGCCAAGGGCTAAGGCAGAACTTCCCTCAGACCCTCCTTCACTCTCATAATCTTCCTTCCTTCCTTCCTTCCTTCCTTCCTTCCTTCCTTCCTTCCTTCCTTCCTTCCTTCCTTCCTTCCTTCCTTCCTTCCTTCCTTCCTTCTTCTTTTTCCTTCCCTCTTCATTCTCCTTTCTTCTTTCTTTTCCTCTTTCCTTATTTTTCTTTCCCTTTCTTCTTTCCCTTTCTCCTTTCCTGTCCCTTCTTGCATGCTCAAATGCAAAAGGGGAAACATTTCTCCTTTTGTTTTGTTTTTAGTTTCTTTTGCTAGATCTCTGCCAGCAAAAATGGAGCGTGCCCCCCCATGAGCTCTGTTTTCGCTGACAGAAGCACCGTGGCCCAGTCCTTAGGTGTTTTCCAGGGAAGCCTGATCCTGTGGACCGGATCCACCCCACTTGCCTTGAGTTTAACACCCCTAGTCTAGATCTTCTTCATTGGGTAATGTGAGAAATAACCCCAAAGTCAAAGTTAGATTACATAATAGTTAACATCACACATGAAAGTCCTAGGAAAAGAAGCATGCATAGCTGTAAGAGAATTTACTCTTAAATGATGATGTTGGGATTGAGATATCTAAATGGAGTCTGGGTATAGGAACTCAGAACTCTGAAAGCTTTCAAAAACTGCAGTTTGAGGCAAATATGTTGATGAAATAATGTTGGCTTCTTGATTCAACCAGCTACCATGTTTGTCCCTTGTTTTTGTTTTTGAATTATATTATGAACTTTATATGTGGTGACCCAAAGCAACCAATAAAGGAAAATATTTGCAGCTCGGGGATGAAATGAGAGGTCCTTGACGCTCTCTGAGCTTGGTTGTTTTCTTGCAGACATTTCAATGCCAAACTAAGTAACATCATCAGGGCTGTGGCAAGTCAAGTGAATCGGTTCTTTGAAACAGCTTTTTACGTTACAGGATAGAAGCAAATGATGAATATATATTTACCAACAGAGGTGATGAGGACAACTGTGAGATATTCTCTGATAATTTGGGGAGCCACTGCAAGGCGCAAACCATTTCTTTGAAATCTGGTACAACTTGCTGACAATATTGTGGTAAATGAAATGTATGTCTTCCTGGTTGTTTTGATTTCAGAAATACTTTCCACGTGCCATAGTTTCTACAAAGTTAGCTTTTGCTCAAGAGGGCCGGCTGCTTTAAAAGAGTCTAACTGGTCCAGTTATTAATTGTGACCGATAAGTATTATTAAGCAAGAATCCCTGATTCTAAAGCATTGTCCATAGGGTAAACGAGGTCTCTTTTTCTCCTTGGGTGATCACAGCTAGCAAAGGCAAAAGAGTGTTATAAAGAAATTGCTGTCTTACTATGCTCATTCAAGAAGAAACAGCTGCTAGTCTTAACTAAGAACAGTGCCCCAATTTAGCTATTTAGTTTGAACCATGCAGTTTAAAACGCCCCCCAATGGGGCCTTACTTTTGCCTCTGATATTTTGGTTTCCTTGTGAGACAGACTTTTGAAATGCTTGTCATGGATCCTTGTTGAAGTCCTCCGAAAGGATTTAGATGAATTAAGTATACCCACATGGAGTTACAATACAAGTCTCTTCGGTGCTGCATTGTTGATAATAAATTTGAAGCTGTTTATTTAATAGAGGCTATTCTATTTGGGCTTCAAAGAATGTGGAAGTCCACTGCAGGGGCAACAAAGAAACGGAAAATTTTTGCATTTTGCTTCCATCTAAAGGTAATGCACAGAGATGCAGTGGCTAAGACGCTGAGCTTGTTGATCAGAAAGGTCGGCAGGAGGCTGTTTTGATCAAAAATGGAGCTCATGGGGTGGTGTGTACTGCCCCCCGAGCTCTGTTTTCTCTGGCAGAGGGCTGCAGGAGGCAACCGCGGCCAAAAATGAAGCTCGGGGGGCACGCACAGTCCTCCCGAGCTCCATTTTGTTAGCAGAGGGCTGCAGGAGGCCATCGCAGCTGGAAGCGGACATTGAGCTGGCCACGCCCCCTGGCCACGCCATGCCCCCCCCGAGGTCAAACACAACCCTGATGCAGCCCTCAATGAAATAGAGTTTGATACCTCTGTTCTAGATCATAGTTCTTGATTTTAGTAGAGGGAACAAGCAGAAGATGCTGTGTATTGACTTGCAGATTCAGTGTGTGGAATATGTTCATACAATGTTAAGCCATAGTGTGGTTTCTCTGTGTTGCTTTGATCCAGGCCACTGTAATTTATAAAACATAATGTATAACTTAATGCAATGCGCCTGCTTTAACAATTATGGCATAGTTAACAAAGCAGGGTTTAATACGGCACACAGCTGCAGTGCAAATTGCAGATGTGAGGAAATTTCAGGCAAGTTGAAAAAAGAACTACCTATTTTTAGTTTCGTACATATTTTCTTTTTAAAAAACAGCTAAGGATTCTGAGCTTGGGCATAGTGAGGGCTCCTGGTACCAAAAAGTATTTCTTAGCTACGTAAGCTTCCCACTCATCACCATTAATACGGTTTGCAATTTCAAATATGAGTGAAAACAGTGTGTGTGTATGTGTGTGTGTTCAAAAAAGAACAAAGATGGAAGAATGTAGAAAATCATTGTGCAAATCCGGCCTTGAGTTTGACACCCCTGATCTACAGACAGAAACTAGGGCCTCTGAAGAATCTCTGCGCTGATCCACCTGGAGATGATCCATTTTATGATTTGTTTTGTTTTGTAACTTATGAAATGTTTACTAAAGAGAAAAACAGAACAGGTGTGCTTGTATGCAAAGGTGGATTAAGGTAAGCTAATCTTGCGTGGGAACTTCTCTCTTTGAATACAGCCAGCCTTAGAAGATTATCCATCACAGAACTCAGAAGACAGGTAAATGCAGGAGTGTGAGAGACTCATAAGGCCTGTGGGTTAGTTAAAATCTCCCTGTCAGGAGGGCGGCTGATGTCAGGAAACCACCTGCAGGCAATGGACAGGAATGCTGCTGATTTAAATGTGTCCCCCTCTGGTGTAGGCAATGGGGTGTTTAAAAAACCTGCCATAACAAACAAAAACAGCAAACACCAGGAAGTAGATGGATTTGCAGTCTCTCCCTGGTTTCATTCCAGCTCTGCAGTTGGCAAGAAACAAAAAGCTATTTAGGCTCCAAGGTGAGCAGAAGCTTCTTCCAGAGTTCATCAGGCTTTTGAGAGACTTAGCAGATCAGTTACGGTACTGAAGCACAGCATGTCAGGGGTCCAATGAGAATTGAAACTCCTATTCAGATTTGTTTTGGGGGTGGGTGGGTGGGGGAAAGACAACTTTCCTTAATACAGAACAAGAGACAAGGAAGGAGGGTTATAATTTTTCTAAGCCAACGTTAATGTTGAGCAGGGACCGAAAAGATTTTATTCACCAAAGAATGCTGCAAATCTTCACATTTGGTTAAGTTCACGAGAAAAAGAAAAGGAAGCAAAGCAAAGCAAAGCAGAAGATGCATCACCAATGGGAAACCCCAATATCTAATGCATCTTCATACTCACAAGATATCTGTCAGGATTCCAGCAGTTATCCCCTCCCTTTCTATCAGTAACTATAAAATGCCCATAAAACTGTTTTATGAACTGACAATATCATTCGCTGTGATATCCTTCCTTCCTTCCTTCCTTCCTTCCTTCCTTCCTTCCTTCCTTCCTTCCTTCCTTCCTTCCTTCCTTCCCTCCTCTCCTCTCCTCTCCTCTCCTCTCCTCTTTTCCCTCTTTCTTAACATTCAACTTCATACTGTCAACCCACAAAATTACTAAGGAACTAATCCTATACAGGGAGCCCTTTGCTTACAACAGTTCATCTAGCGACCATTCAAAGTTACAACACTGAAAAAAGGGACTTATGACCATTTTTCACACTTATGACCGTTGCGGCATCCCCATGGCCACATCATCAAAAATTCAAATGACCCATATTTATGACGGTTGCCATGTCCCAGAGTCCTGGGATTCCCTTTTTGCCACCTTCTGACAAGCAAAGTCAATGGAGGAAGCCAGATTCAATGAACAGCTGCAGTGATTCACTTACCACTCAACTGTGGCAAGAAAGGTGGTAAAATGGTGCAAAGCTCATTTCAGAAATGTCTCACTTAGCAACAGAAATTTTGGTCTCCATTGTGGTCGTAAGTCAAGGACTACCTACATAGGTCAGGACTGCTTTTAGTTAGAGAGGCTTCCAGTTTTATGAGCTTCCCAATTCAGGTTGGAAGAGTTTATCAAGTTTATTTATTTAGCATGGTTTATCAAGTACACATAAATCTATAATTTTGATAATTAGCATTCGATTGATTTATAGAATAAACTAATAAACAAGTGAGGCTCTGGAAACCGTCCTGAAGGTTCTGCAAAAAAAAAAAAAAAAAAGGAAGGTCAGCTAAAATTTGTTCTGCTTACTTAATTTGTTGCCACTTATTTTCTATTTTTCTTTGCCAGTTGACAATCAACGTTCCATTTAGAGCACGGATGATATTAATGTAGTTGTTTGTGGGTGGTTGTTCTCAGATTTGTATTTTGCAATTGTTTTTTTTAATCTGCGGGATCTGTTAAATGTGCTAATAAGTTCCAATTATCTATCAATAGCTCTGTGGGCATTCACCATCTGTCCAGAGTAATGCTGTTTCTTATATTAGCAAAGGAGACCAAGACAGAGAATTCTGCTTTCCAAAATTCAAGAACGGTGATAAAGAGATTATAGTGCCACTTACTTGATTTATCTTGGTTAATTTATGTTTTGGCCCAACATTTCACGGCATGTTTGCACAGTTTTCTTGGGAGTGGGGCCAGCCACGACTCAGATTTATAAGTACACTGCCAATTTCACAGACCTGGCCATCCAAAATAAAAACAACAAATGGGATTTTTCAATGGATGTCACGGGGGCAGCCAGATCAATTCTAGGGACAAAATATCCAGGTAATAAGCAAGATGATGCAAATATTTTGAAAGCGGTTCCTTGAAATGAAAAGGAATATAGATAAAACACCCCCTTGTTGGATTATTAAAGCAGTTGCATCCTTTTCATGATGATTTGGTGGATGCTTCTGAAACAGCTCTCTGGGCTTTTTCTACATGTATATGTTTGCACAACCTCTTCAGTTTGCTTTTCCACCAGCACTGGCAATGGATTTGCATGGGTCTTAATAAGAGAAGCAGAGAAGTTAAGAAAGCAAGAGGGTCTAAGAGCAGATTACATTCAGCTTCTATACCCTTGGAAGCACCTTTTGTAAACAAGAGATGGTTCCCAGTTCTGCTTGGTACCCTTATCTCTCTGGATAAGCTCCACTGATGACAAACAGATTCTCTCAACTAGAACCCCAGCTGGACAAAATCACTTGAGAGCGTGGCTGTGTAAAAACACATTTTTGTTTTGTTTTGCCTTCAGAAGTTGTGCTCCATCACTGGAGGTTTTTAAGAAGAGCCTGGACAGCCGCTTGTCTGAAATGGTATAGGGTCTCCTGCTTGAGCAGGGGGTTAGATTAGGAGATCTCCAAGGTGCCATCCAGCTCTATTCTGATTGATCTTCTCAAGTTAAATTGGCTTTGTTTAATGAGTGCTTTGGACAGTGAGGGTGATGAGAAAGTAACTTTGCAAACAGTGGCCACATTTACAAACTTCACAGCATTTCTCTCTTCATCATGTGTTCTCTATTATAGTCATGTGTTGTTCTGTGCCTGATCTAATAGCAATAGCAATAGCATTTAGACTTAGATACCACTTCACAGTGCTTTACAGCACTCTCTAAGTGGTTTACGGAATCAACCTATTGCCCCCAACAATCTGGGTCCTCATTTTACTGACCTTGGAAGGATGAAAGGATGAGTCAATCTTGAGCCTGGTGAGATTTGAACTGCCAAATCGCAGGCAGCCAGCAGAAGTAGCCTGCAATACTGCATTCTCACCACTGCACCACTGCGGCTCTCTAATATTTTTCTTCCCCGCCCCCACGTCAGAGAGACTGCTTAAGCAAGCAATCTCTTCCTGAGCTTCTTTTCTCTACAGTACAGCAATCACTAGCACATTCCTTTCAATATGTATTCCCTATTGTGTCCCTACTTACTGTCTTCTTCAATGAATGTAAATACAAAAATCAACCCACTTCTTAGCTTCATTTCCCATTGATTTTTGTGGGAAGATTTAATCTGTATATTTGATATTAAAATACTAATGCTATTTTAACAATGTCCTCTTCCATGAGAGACCTACTCTAGGGTTTGTTTTTAATTAAAAATATTTACTTACTGTAAGCCTGGGTCACAGCATTTTTAACTTCTATGTAGTAATAGAATTCTACTGGTAAAATAGTGGAGTTCACTCTTTTGAATTTTATGCTGGTAAAACGGGTTTGTCTACCTATCTTTTATTGAACTTGCAATAATTGTTTTAAAAAGATTAGACATATTTTTTCCCATCCAAAAATCCTTCAGGGAAATGGACTATAACTAAACATCTACAGGAATGTAGGTCAAATATCACTATATTATTTTTTATGTCTAAAAGCCTTCAGTATCCCCTTCCAATTTTATTTCATGGGCAATTGGCATTCATAGTGTCAGGTTTCAGTGAAAATGCTTTGGTGTAGTAAAACTACTTGAGTTGCATTTGAACAAGAAGCTAGGATGTCTGTAAAGAGCGATTCTCTTATGGAAGGTTCTCATGTCTGGGTTGCAGAAAGTCAGATACCCATGAAATGGCAGCAAAGAGACATAGGAATTTCACATTCTGTGCTGCCCTTTGGTAATCTAATGGATTTTTTTTACAGCAGCCACTGAACAGAGATCAAGTTGACATCTAGCCATCTAGCCACATCACTAGTCAAAATATGTGCTAATCACCAAACAAGAAGGCTTTCATTTGCTGTGTTCCCTGGTGTCTTTTCATTGAAACTTACCTTGGATGGATTCACACAGTATAACATCATGAGTTTATTTAAGTTTTTTTAAAAAAATATGAATCCAATGGAGATCAGGACAGATCAGGATTTATCTAGGCTGCAAAAATTTGTACTGCCACTAGATAGCAGCAAAATTTGCTGTCCCCAATTGGTCATATGTTTTTTCCCAGCCTACCTAGATAAGGTAAGGCCTGTTTTAGCTTGATGTGTCAATCCATGATGTGTTTGATATATTTTATTTTATTTTAATTTAAATTATTTAAATTGTTTGTGGTGCAACCCAAATCCCAAACAACTCTGGGCAGCTCACAGTATAAAAACATAATACAAACATAATAAAACCAACAAGAAAACAAAAATACAATAAGGGAAGTTACATGGCAATCTGGACACTGATAATGCCAGTCCTTTTAGCATCATTACAGTTTGTTGCAGATTGTCAACACTTCTAGATTCTGCAAACTTTCTTTTTTTATCCCCTTCCCTTCTCTTATTTGCCTTGGAAGCTTGTATTGAGGAAGCTCACAACTTTCTTGCTCATCCCTCTGCTTTTCCATGACTCATTCACTAACTGTGCAGGATCAGAGGAAGTGTGTTGAATTTTTAATCCATCCTTTTCTGACCTCCTTATGTTGACAGGCATTGTCTAAATAGCAGCTGTGTATATGTTTAGATAAACAGGGCCACAGTCATTACACATGGAAATTTGTGTAATCAGGGTTTTGACTCCTGTGGAACAGTCCAACTGCATCCTGCTGAACAAGTCACACCATCTCTTCAGAACTTCCCCATCGACACAAGGAAAGGATACAGGATTGGATGCCCTGCCTCTGGTTCAAGTGTATACTTGCTACTTAAATATCTGAAGATAATATTTTCAAAGGTTTACTGTGTAATCATTGCAAGCCACCAATCTTTCCAGAATCCCAACCTGGGTTTTTTCTTCTTGTTGTTGTTATATTGGATTGAATTGGGTAGTTATTGAGTTATTCTAATTCTGGGACTTGACCAAGTAGCAATACCATTTAAGTCTTAAGTTTTCTTGATATTCTAGAATTGGAAAATGCCCACTTCTGTGCTGTAACTGTGAATTTGACATCAGTATATGAGGAACTAAATCTACGGTTTTCCTCCTTAGTGGAGTAGCAAGAGGAAGAGATCCTTCCAATTAAAATTTGTTTAAAATAAGTGAGTCAGTAGTTTCCCCGTATAGTTAACATAAAATTGCTTAATTTAATTTTTCCATTACTTTCAAAGAACAATACAGAAAGAAATAATGGCTTTAGTTTGCTTCTCTGAAATGCTGCCAGTTTTAGATCTATTATCTGGGGTTCAAAACACAGTTGGGCTCTGCTCTATGTTACCTTATTTGGTTCTTAGAACAGTGAGCTTCTTAATGTATGTATAATTGTTATATTCGGTTCATGCTGAAGTTCTGATCCTTGTGTCAGCTTTGGAAGCCATATTCCACGCTACCACATAGCCTCAGAAAGTGGGAGGGGAGTGATTTTAATTAAGTAGCTCTAAGTAGACAAAATAAAATTATTTTGTTAGTTCAAGGTCATTTAGTATGGTGCAGGATGAAATAAGGATCTAACTTTTGGATGGATCGTGATTGGGCCATGTGATGTGATGACGACTAAGGGAGGATGGATTTGTAGTTTGGGAATGTGTGGAAAGCCCAAAAACTTTTAGATTTGGGATTCCACAGATGCGCCAGGTGCTATTCTAATAGAGGTACTTTTGAGATATGTTTGTCTCGGAGTTACTGATTGGAATGGAGGTTTGCTGGAATGCTGATACCTTGCTCTTTAAAGTTTTGCAGTTGATTTTGAAAAATTCTAATTAATTTTTGTCATATTTACTGCATGCACTGACCCTATTAATCCAGCCGGGTGAGGGAAGAAGAAGCCTGCTTTCCCTCTTTCTTCTCCCTGCTCCTCCCTCTTCCCTCCTGCTGGCTGCTTCATTTCCCATTTCTCCATTGCAGCACTGTGCCCAGGAACTACTTTGATAGCAGGGGGTAATTTAACAACCGGTTTGCCAAGGGTCAGGTTGGCTATCGAGGGAGGCTTATCCTGCATGTTGGCAGAGCTGCAGGATGGGGATGGGCCACGCCTCCCAAAACAGCCAATCTGACCCTGGGAGAAGCAGTTGTTAAATTATTTGAATCCCTTTAACCATTTGCTAAATTTACTGCATGTCTGGAAAGAGAGGACAACATCTGTAAGCTGCTTACCTTGATGAATGAACTGCCAGGTTGAAGAATAGAGGAAAAGAGTGGATTGCTGAATTAAAATACTTTGGTTCTCAACAGCAAACTGCTGGGATAGAAGCTGGGTCCTAAAAGACATCAAACAAACAGCAAAAAGTTTAGAAACTTTCTTTGGAAAGCTTTTTGCTCCTGACTCCCTTTAGAACCCAGCTTCTGCCTTGGCTATTTGCTGCCTGTGCTATGCTCTCGGTTTAATGTTCTCAGTCTACTGTTTAATAGCTTTCATGTGCAGGAAATTCCTCCTTATATCGTGTTTTGATCTCCTGGTATAAAGTTTCATTTCATGAGTTCTTGTCCTACCCTGGAGGGGACAATCCACATCTTTTTCCTAGTCTCTCAAACGTTGGAACACTGTGATCACGTCAACTATTGATTTTTCTCTTCTTTAGGCTATGAACTGTACCATGTTTTTTAAACTGTTTTTCATAGGTTGTAGTCTCTAAGCCCCTCACAGTGAAAGGAATGAATCTTCCTAACTATCCCAAGTATATCAGTTGCCAGTCATTTCAACATTAGGAGGATCTGGCAGTGTTTGCCTGTGCTCTGATTACCTTACAATTAGGCTAACATAACATGTTTTGTGAGGCAGTTACGGTGGCTTTTAAATTTGCAAATGACTCGGAAGCTTGGAAGCTTTAGTTCAACGTTCTCTGCTTTTAGCATTTGCAGGCAGACTTTAATGTGTATTTGGAGCTGTGATAGTGCAGTGGTTAAAGGGGCAGTATTGCAGGCTAACTCTGCCCACTGTCAGGAGTTCTATTCTGAATGGCTCAAGATTAACTCAGCCTTCCATCCTTCTGAGGTCAGTAAAATGAGGACCCAGATTGATGGGGGAAATATGCTGACTGTGTAAACTGGTTTGAAAGGGCTATAAAGCACTGTAAAGCGGTATATAAGTCTAAGTGCTATTGGTATTGCTATTGCATTTGAATTTTAATTTTAATAATTTCAGTTTAGATTGTAAGCTTTTTTTGTAGAGTTCTATGGACTGAAAAGACAGAATACAAATAAAAATTCTACTCTTATACTCATAATACCAACAAGCTGTGCACAACAGTGATTTGCTTTTTCTAATACTGCATTTTCATTCTGTGCTAGCAATTTTAGAAACTTTCTAAAATGAGTACATAAAAAGGAATAGAGTTTATTTCTTGGTAAAATTGTTCATAAATATAAACAGTAATTGAAGGCTTGATAGTCATATTTATGTGTTTTAACATTGCTTATTTAATCTTTATTGAGAAACTACTGTATTATAACTTATTTATTTTTTATATTTTTGTCTTGCCTTTATTATTTATAAATAATTCAAGATGGAAAACATACCTAATTCTCCTTCTGCCTCTTATTTTCTCCATCACAACAACCCTTTGAGGTGAGTCGGGCTGAAAGTATTTGACTTGCTCAAAGTCACCCATTATACCCAAGGCAGGACTAGAACCCACAATCTCCTGATTTCTAGGCCGGCACCTTAACCACTGCACCAAATTGGCACTGGAAAGTTGGTGGCTACTTTATTACTGCCCATTAAATACTGCACATGGCTTCTTCGTTTTGTAAATAAAGGCACCATCAAGAATCATCCACAGCTCAGGGAATATTTCCCAAGAAATATTCTTGAATTGTGCTTGCAGGAAGGTTAGTTTTCCATTTTCTATTTAGTTTCTTTGTGCTGCTGTACAATTCTCCATGCTTTTTGTTAATGTATAGCACCCTTTTTATTTTTTTATTTTGTTTTAAGATTGTTATTCAGACCTATCAGGTAAGAGAATACAGTGTAATGCAGTGGTGGGATTCAATTTTTTTTACTACCGGTTCTGTGGGCATGGCTTGGGCGCAGTGTGGCTTGATGGGTGTGGCAGGAGAAGGATATGCAAAATTCCCATTCCCTCCCCATCCCACTAACCTGCTTCCCAGCTCCGTTCTCCTGTGCAGGGCAACAAAAGAAGACCCAGCCAATCAGCTGGGACTTGGGAGGCAGAGAATAGATGGGGGCGGGGCCAGTCAGAGGTGGGATTTGCCGGTTCTCTGAACTACTCAAAATTTCCACTACCGGTTTTCCAGAACTGATCCGAATACTACCTCTGGTGTGATGCATATCAGAGGTGGTACTCAGCAGGTTCTGACCAATTCTGGAAAAGCGGTAGCAGAAATTTGGAGTAGTTCAGAGAACTGGCCAATACCACTTCTGACTGGAGATTTTACAGTAACCTTTCCCTGCCACGCCCACCAAGCCATGCCCACAGAACCGGTGTAAAAAAATTTGAGTCCCACCCCAGATGCATATGCTAGCTTTTGAGCAACTATTCCAAAAGCATTATTTAACTAAATGCTCCTGTTGCAGTAACAAAAAAAATGTTACTTTTATTACTGATAGCTGTTTTGATTTTGGGCAAGAAGCATGATGATCTACAGAAGGGGAGTCTTTTAGTCTGGGTAAGCCAAAAACAGGAATTGGGCTGCACCTTCTGTGACTAACAAATGTTAGCATCAGCTTTTGTGAGCTACACTTATTTCACCAGATGCATGGAGAGCGCGATCTGCTCCTTTATTGTCGAAGAGTCAAAGCAGAAACTTCGGGGAAGGTTTTTATAAATCATTTTATACCTTCAATCATTTTATACCTGGTAGATGATTGCCACTGAACCAATCCCTGAAATAATTTTTTTTTATAACAACAGAAATATTGAAATTCTATTCCAGATTGGACCTTGAAACAGAGGTCTGACCAAGTGATACTTGTATCAGTGATAACAATATTGATTCATTGGGGTTCCTGATACTATTTTTTTCTGTTAAGCCAAAGGCAATGATAGAAGAAAAACAGAGAGCCACAGGCTTGATATTGGAATGAGTCAGTATCTCACAAGGGACAAAAGAAACAGGTGTTCTATTCCCACTAGCAGTTGTTCTCTGACTACCATCAATGGTGAGCCATTGCTCACCTGAATTTTATCCATCCAACTGGCCCCAGGACAGAGATTTTCAGGATATGAGACATTGCTGCAGACTCTCCACATTCTCATCTAAGTATCAATGCCATGGATCTAAGGATTATTTTTTAAGACAGAAGGAACACTGTGGTTATTTTGGACTATACCATAAGAGAAGTGGATATAGTTTCTATAACTGTTAGCATTCTTTTCCTTGCTTATAGCAAAAGCACTTAGACTTATATACTGCCTCACAGTGCTTTACAACCCTCTCTAAGTGGTTGGCAGAGTCAGCATATTGCCCCCAATGATATAGGTCCTCATTTTGCCAACCTCGGAAGGCTGAGTTGATCTTCAGCTGGGCAGAATCGAACTGTTGGCAGTTGGCAGAAGTAGCCATATTTAGAATTGTATAAGGTGGATACTGCATTATACCCACGGTGCCCTCATGGTTCCTTATGGGTGGATGAACCAACGAGACAAGCAGCATTGTACGATCTTGGGGGTGGAGGCAAGATTTTTTTTTCAACAGTCCCAGTTGGCCTGAAGCTAATCATTCCATGCCCCCAATGTTAGCAAGGGCAATCCCCTTCCTTTGTAGTGCATGAGCCAATAATGGCATGTAATATTTCTTCAGTGGAAGGTACGATTGTGGCCTGGATTGAAATGTCATCTGACAAGATGTCTGTGTGACTGTCATGCTGATTATTCCTGAAGACTATTCCTCAGAATCCGAGTACAAGAGTTCAATGACCCCATTTTGGGGATCAGTGATAAGACAATGGTTCTGGGTGGTCAAACCTACAGGGAACAGCTATGGTAGGCAGTAGCTCACCACTTGACAGTGAGAATCTGTCTAGCTGTTGCCCTGATGATATGATAAGATGTATACAAATGGCGAAAAACATGCCTTGTACGTGGGAATAAATTCTGGTGCCCAACAACAGCAAGATAACAGACTACAGCCAAGATTAATTTAAACCTCTTTCTTAACCAGAAACGGAAACTTTCACTTGTTTTTACCTGGCTTATCCTATCCATGACTTAATCCTATATGCCATGGGAATGGAGACCAGATTAATGAATGATCATTCTTTCTTCCTACCTCTGAGAAAAACAAGAACACAGAATTAAAAAAAAAAAAGAATTCAGGGAGGGATGGTAATTCATTTTTTTTTAAAATTCCTGAGCAAAAGGAAATCTTAAAATATATAAATTTATATATTTTAAGATTTCCTTTAACTCAGGAATTTATGTATAATATATTTATTTTTATATATGTTTATTTTTATATATAAAATATATTAAAATAGTACTGCTATACGCAAAGACCTTCTCTATACCCCATGTTGTCTATACCAGGGTCCCCAACCGCCCGGTCCGCGGACCGCACCGGGCCGCGGAACAAGCCTTACCGGGCAGCTGGTTGCTGGGCGCCGCCATCTTTTTGGTAAAAAAAGCAATTTTTCGTCAAAAAGATGGCGGCGCTTAGCGCTTCGGTGAGCTTTTCCGGGTAGAAAGCCATTTCTACCCGAAAAAGCTCACCAGAAGCGCTGGTGCCGCTCATTTTTGACGAAAAATCACTTCCGTGACGTCACCGGAAGTGATTTTTCGTCAAAAAGATGGCGGCGCCAGCTGACGCCGGAACCGGCGCGCCCAGCTGACGCCGGAACCGGGCCGCGGCGTCGAAAAGGTTGGGGATCCCTGGTCTATACCCTATAATTTAATAAACTAATCTTGTCAAGGAGTACCTGTATAGCTAGTAAAATACTAGATTCAAAATTAGAAGGAAAATTGGGCCTCAAATATCTGTATAAACTGTGTATCATTCTATAGGAAAACAACTAGACCTAGTATTTGCCATTCTTTAAGCTATCAATAATATATTTCATTTTTCTATGGTGGTTTGACATTGAAATGAGACACAGGGAACTGTCTCTGAGAAAAATGCCAACCCTGAGAGAACTCAGGTAGCAGTATTTATTGAGTAAAAACACAAGCAAAATACAGTCTGCATATTCAGAAAACAATGACCTCAACAGGAGATTACTTCACCAGCATGAGAACACACAATCTTGGAAAGTCCCAGATGTTACCTTGCTAGGATGAGATCATACAGCCACGGAAAGTCTCATGGGAAAGTTTGGAAAGTCCCATGAGAAAGCACAACTGTGTATCTTGTACCTTGAACTTTCACCCATTTTCCTATTCCTTCTAAACTGGCAGAATCAAAACAGAATGAGGCACTCTGAGCAAAGATACTCCTACCCCCACCAAGAATGCCCACATCTCCTAGACTTACTGCTAGTTATACAAAGGCCTTTACAGAAAATGATAAAATGATTAATAAAATATATTACCACATTCCCTCCTTTTTTATTTATTCAAAGATAGGGGGTGTTTTAGTGGCATAGTACACAGTTCCTCATGACCTGATCCTCACGCCGGAAGACTGAGGTACACATTTGTAATAGATTAGGAATACATTGAATAAAACAACATAATAAGATACATATCCTGCATGTTGGCAGAGCTGCAGGATGGGGGTGGGCCATGCCTCCCATAACAGCCAACCTGACCCTAGGAGAAGCAGTTGTTAAATTATTTGAATCCCTTTAACCATTTGCTAAATTTACTGCATGTCTGGAAAGAGAGGACAACATCTGTAAGCTGCTTACCTTGATGAATGATTGCCAGGTTGAAGAATAGAGGAAAAGAGTGGATTGCTGAATTAAAATACTTTGGTTCTCAACAGCAAACTGCTGGGATAGAAGCCGGGTCCTAAAAGACATCAAACAAACAGCAAAAAGTTTAGAAACTTTCTTTGGAAAGCTTTTTGCTCCTGACTCCCTTTAGAACCCAGCTTCTGCCTTGGCTATTTGCTGCCTGTGCTATGCTCTCGGTTTAATGTTCTCAGTCTACTGTTTAATAGCTTTCATGTGCAGGAAATTCCTCCTTATATCGTGTTTTGATCTCCTGGTATAAAGTTTCATTTCATGAGTTCTTGTCCTACCCTGGAGGGGACAATCCACATCTTTTTCCTAGTCTCTCAAACGTTGGAACACTGTGATCACGTCAACTATTGATTTTTCTCTTCTTTAGGCTATGAACTGTACCATGTTTTTTAAACTGTTTTTCATAGGTTGTAGTCTCTAAGCCCCTCACAGTGAAAGGAATGAATCTTCCTAACTATCCCAAGTATATCAGTTGCCAGTCATTTCAACGTTAGGAGGATCTGGCAGTGTTTGCCTGTGCTCTGATTACCTTACAATTAGGCTAACATAAAATGTTTTGTGAGGCAGTTACAGTGGCTTTTAAATTTGCAAATGACTTGGAAGCTTGGAAGCTTTAGTTCAACGTTCTCTGCTTTTAGCATTTGCAGGCAGACTTTAATGTGTATTTGGAGCTGTGATAGTGCAGTGGTTAAAGGGGCAGTATTGCAGGCTAACTCTGCCCACTGTCAGGAGTTCTATTCTGAATGGCTCAAGATTAACTCAGCCTTCCATCCTTCTGAGGTCAGTAAAATGAGGACCCAGATTGATGGGGGAAATATGTTGACTGTGTAAACTGGTTTGAAAGGGCTATAAAGCACTGTAAAGTGGTATATAAGTCTAAATGCTATTGGTATTGGTATTGCTATTGCATTTGAATTTTAATTGTAATAATTTCAGTTTAGATTGTAAGCTTTTTTTGTAGAGTTCTATGGACTGAAAAGACAGAATACAAATAAAAATTCTACTCTTATACTCATAATACCAACAAGCTGTGCACAACAGTGATTTGCTTTTTCTAATACTGCATTTTCATTCTGTGCTAGCAATTTTAGAAACTTTCTAAAATGAGTACATAAAAAGGAATAGAGTTTATTTCTTGGTAAAATTGTTCATAAATATAAACAGTAATTGAAGGCTTGATAGTCATATTTATGTGTTTTAACATTGCTTATTTAATCTTTATTGAGAAACTACTGTATTATAACTTATTTATTTTTATATTTTTGTCTTGCCTTTATTATTTATAAATAATTCAAGATGGAAAACATACCTAATTCTCCTTCTGCCTCTTATTTTCTTCATCACAACAACCCTTTGAGGTGAGTCGGGCTGAAAGTATTTGACTTGCTCAAAGTCACCCATTATACCCAAGGCAGGACTAGAACCCATAACCTCCTGATTTCTAGGCCGGCACCTTAACCACTGCACCAAATTGGCACTGGAAAGTTGGTGGCTACTTTATTACTGCCCATTAAATACTGCACATGGCTTCTTCGTTTTGTAAATAAAGGCACCATCAAGAATCATCCACAGCTCAGGAAATATTTCCCAAGAAATATTCTTGAATTGTGCTTGCAGGAAGGTTAGTTTTCCATTTTCTATTTAGTTTCTTTGTGCTGCTGTACAATTCTCCATGCTTTTTGTTAATGTATAGCACCCTTTTTATTTTTTTATTTTGTTTTAAGATTGTTATTCAGACCTATCAGGTAAGAGAATACAGTGTAATGCAGTGGTGGGATTCAAATTTTTTTTACTACCGGTTCTGTGGGCGTGGCTTGGGCGCAGTGTGGCTTGATGGGTGTGGCAGGAGAAGGATATGCAAAATCCCCATTCCCTCCCCATCCCACTAACCTGCTTCCCAGCTCCGTTCTCCTGTGCAGGGCAACAAAAGAAGACCCAGCCAATCAGCTGGGACTTGGGAGGCAGAGAATAGATGGGGCGGGGCCAGTCAGAGGTGGGATTTGCCGGTTCTCTGAACTACTCAAAATTTCCACTACCGGTTTTCCAGAACTGATCCGAATACTACCTCTGGTGTGATGCATATCAGAGGTGGTACTCAGCAGGTTCTGACCAATTCTGGAAAAGCGGTAGCAGAAATTTGGAGTAGTTCAGAGAACCGGCCAATACCACTTCTGACTGGAGATTTTACAGTAACCTTTCCCTGCCACGCCCACCAAGCCATGCCCACAGAACCGGTGTAAAAAAATTTGAGTCCCACCCCAGATGCATATGCTAGCTTTTGAGCAACTATTCCAAAAGCATTATTTAACTAAATGCTCCTGTTGCAGTAACAAAAAAAATGTTACTTTTATTACTGATAGCTGTTTTGATTTTGGGCAAGAAGCATGATGATCTACAGAAGGGGAGTCTTTTTAGTCTGGGTAAGCCAAAAACAGGAATTGGGCTGCACCTTCTGTGACTAACAAATGTTAGCATCAGCTTTTGTGAGCTACACTTATTTCACCAGATGGATGGAGAGCGCGATCTGCTCCTTTATTGTCGAAGAGTCAAAGCAGAAACTTCGGGGAAGGTTTTTATAAATCATTTTATACCTTCAATCATTTTATACCTGGTAGATGATTGCCACTGAACCAATCCCTGAAATAATTTTTTTTATAACAACAGAAATATTGAAATTCTATTCCAGATTGGACCTTGAAACAGAGGTCTGACCAAGTGATACTTGTATCAGTGATAACAATATTGATTCATTGGGGTTCCTGATACTATTTTTTTCTGTTAAGCCAAAGGCAATGATAGAAGAAAAACAGAGAGCCACAGGCTTGATATTGGAATGAGTCAGTATCTCACGAGGGACAAAAGAAACAGGTGTTCTATTCCCACTAGCAGTTGTTCTCTGACTACCATCAATGGTGAGCCATTGCTCACCTGAATTTTATCCATCCAACTGGCCCCAGGACAGAGATTTTCAGGATATGAGACATTGCTGCAGACTCTCCACATTCTCATCTAAGTATCAATGCCATGGATCTAAGGATTATTTTTTAAGACAGAAGGAACACTGTGGTTATTTTGGACTATACCATAAGAGAAGTGGATATAGTTTCTATAACTGTTAGCATTCTTTTCCTTGCTTATAGCAAAAGCACTTAGACTTATATACTGCCTCACAGTGCTTTACAACCCTCTCTAAGTGGTTGGCAGAGTCAGCATATTGCCCCCAATGATATAGGTCCTCATTTTGCCAACCTCGGAAGGCTGAGTTGATCTTCAGCTGGGCAGAATCGAACTGTTGGCAGTTGGCAGAAGTAGCCATATTTAGAATTGTATAAGGTGGATACTGCATTATACCCACGGTGCCCTCACGGTTCCTTATGGGTGGATGAACCAATGAGACAAGCAGCATTGTACGATCTTGGGGGTGGAGGCAAGATTTTTTTTTCAACAGTCCCAGTTGGCCTGAAGCTAATCATTCCATGCCCCCAATGTTAGCAAGGGCAATCCCCTTACTTTGTAGTCCGTGAGCCAATAATGGCATGTAATATTTCTTCAGTGGAAGGTACGATTGTGGCCTGGATTGAAATGTCATCTGACAAGATGTCTGTGTGACTGTCATGCTGATTATTCCTGAAGACTATTCCTCAGAATCCGAGTACAAGAGTTCAATGACCCCATTTTGGGGATCAGTGATAAGACAATGGTTCTGGGTGGTCAAACCTACAGGGAACAACTATGGTAGGCAGTAGCTCACCACTTGACAGTGAGAATCTGTCTAGCTGTTGCCCTGATGATATGATAAGATGTATACAAATGGCGAAAAACATGCCTTGTACGTGGGAATAAATTCTGGTGCCCAACAACAGCAAGATAACACCAGACTAATTTAGCCAAGATTAATTTAAACCTCTTTCTTAACCAGAAACGGAAACTTTCACTTGTTTTTACCTGGCTTATCCTATCCATGACTTAATCCTATATGCCATGGGAATGGAGACCGGATTAATGAATGATCATTCTTTCTTCCTACCTCTGAGAAAAACAAGAACACAGAATTAAAAAAAGAGAATTCAGGGAGGGATGGTAATTCATTTTTTTAAAAAATTCCTGAGCAAAAGGAAATCTTAAAATATATAAATTTATATATTTTAAGATTTCCTTTTGCTCAGGAATTTTATGTATAATATATTTATTTTTATATATGTTTATTTTTATATATAAAATATATTAAAATATTACTGCCACGCAAAGACCTTCTCTATACCCCATGTTGTCTATCACCCTATAATTTAATAAACTAATCTTGTCAAGGAGTACCTGTATAGCTAGTAAAATACTAGATTCAAAATTAGAAGGAAAATTGGGCCTCAAATATCTGCATAAACTGTGTATCATTCTATAGGAAAACAACTAGACCTAGTATTTGCCATTCTTTAAGCTATCAATAATATATTTCATTTTTCCATCCAAAGGAATTCAGAAAACTTTTAAAATTGTTAACTCCGTGAGATGGAAGAGGCAATTGTCAAAAATAAAGGTCTAATTTATTTTCCATTTAATCCTTTTCTGTTTTGTAAAGCTTTGAATATTATAATAAAAAGCTTCAAGCTTTTATTAATATACCAAAATGTTTTCAGTTTCCCCAAACCTCTGCCATCGATACAGTACTTTTATGCATAGTCTGCCTTAGTAAAACAGATTATTTAATTAATGTTTAGTACTTTCAAAGACCTAAAGATCTGAAGAGATATGAATAGAATATTGAGATAATAAAAGCTTACTCTTCCTGTTCAAGTTTGCTTATTCTAATCATCTTTCTTTTTTTCCTCTGTGAAAACCAGAGGAAATGACTTGTCTTTTCCCATATGCTTTCCCAGTTTGAACCCTCATTTATACAAAAAAAATTTTTGAAGTTCTATAGCCATTTGATTTTTAAAGTTGTTGTCATTTAATCCGGAAATGCCCAAATGACTGATTTTTCTTTTTAGAAGTATTCCGCTTTCAAGGAAATCACAACAGGGACATGATTAGATATTGAAACCATACATTCTGGAGTAAGATATAGAAAATATTTCTAATAGAATGTTTATGTATGGAGGAAAGAAAGATATACTGGTACTTTCCCTAAACTACATGTAAAATATATCACACATCAAATGCATGGTGACCTCATGCATATTAAAACTTTGTGATAACCAGACTGAAGACTGGAGCTTGAATGGTTGCAAGAATATCATTAAAAACCCCATGCATGATTTACAAATTTTAAATAATGAGGACAGTGTGGCTTAAACAACCAGGGAAAACACTGAAAGTATTTAATTAGGGGAGTAATATTGTCCACATTAATTTTTTTTCAAAAGTCTTCATCATCAGAGTAAGGTCTTTTCCTTTCAGTATGTTCAAAACAAAAACAAACAAACCATTTTAAAATAGAATAGAATTCTTTATTGGCCAAGTGTGATTGGACACACAAGGAATTTGTCTTGTTGCAAATACTCTCAGTATACATAAAAGAAAAGATACATTCATCAACAGTCAAGAATCATAAGGTACAACACTTAATAATAGTCATAGGGTACAATAATCAATCAAATCATACTAGGAAACAGTCAATATAAATCGTAATGATACAAGCGACAAAGTTACACTCATACAGTCACAAGTGGGAGGGGATGGGTAATAAGGAGTGACGAGAAGATTAATAGTAATGCAGACTTTGTAAATAGTTGGACAGTGTTGAGGGAATTATTTGTTTAGCAGAGTGATGGTGTTTGGGGGAAAACTGTCCTTGTGTTTAGTTGTTCTGGTGTGCAGTGCTAGTCTATAGCGTTGTTTTGAGGGTAGGAGTTGAAACAGTTTATGTCTGGGATGTCAGGAGTCTGTAAATATATCCAGAGCCCTCTTTTTGACTCGTGCAGTATACAGGTCTTCAATGAAAGGCAAGTTGGGTAGCAATTGTTTTTTTTTTTTTTTTTAAAAAAAAAAAACAAGTTTTATTTTCAAAACAAACAATACATAGATACACATAAAACAAAACATAAAAGCATAAAAAATCTCTTATCTGAAAGTTGCTTAGTCCCGGGTTAAAACTCTTGGTACAGACACAAATTCAAATTCATATTCATTTTACATACCATTTCATATCTTATTAACATTTTCAGTTTTCTATATGTCTTCTCCTCTCCTTTAAATTTTCTCAATTTTATTTTCTTTTATTTATCTCCTCTCAATTCATATCATAATATTTATTATTCTTTGTCTGTTCTATTCCAGCCAACCCTTTATTTTTCTTCTTTAAAAAAAGAAAAACTTCTCCTGTAGACTATATGGAGTATGATGCCTTTATCTCTTTCCCCTATATTTATAATACTTAATATAAAACACATGACATATATTGGGATTCTGTCTGGTACATTCTAAAATTATACTATATTATCAAAAATAGTACAAATCTATTCATTAGTATTGATATTCATTCATATCTTAAACATTTAACTCATTACTTTTCAATTAAATCAGATACTTTTATAGGAGCCCTATTTTCCATAATTATATATTATATCCCTCATCATATATTATAGCTCATTATTTCATTAAAATGTTCCTCCTTCTTCTACTTCATATTAACAATCATTTATATCTGAAACATTTTATCCATTTCAATTAAATATCATACCTTTATGGGAACACTTATACTTTCCAAAGATTATTACCCCCCCCCCACATCACAATCTTGAATCATGTTTCATTACAGTACTCCCTTTTCTTAACCAAAAATTTCACTAATTTATGTTAAACATTTTATCACATTTTAAGTTACATATTGTTTCTAATTTTCTATGTTTACTTCTAAATACAAGTATAGAAAGGTATGTACCTTTCTAGAATCCCTTAAACCATAAAGCTTATCCATTATCTCTAAAAAAAATTTTGCTTCTTAACATCTTGCTCCCCACCATTAGGACTTCTCATCCCTTCCTTTCTTTCTTGTTTCTTCTTCTCCTTGTCCTCTTTAATCCCTTGTCTCTCCACCTGCCTTTTATTCTGCTTTCCCCCTTTCTGTTGTTTCTTAACATAATGTCCCCTTTTCACCTTATTCTTCTCTTTTTGGGCTGTTTTCCCAGATCTTAAAGACCTTTTTCCCTTTTTCTCTTGCTTTTTCTCTTCTCCAGTCAAAGTCATTTGTTCATCAAAGATGGCATCTCCTTCTTCTTTGTCCCCATCATCCTCGTTCTGCTTCACATAAATATAAACCGCCATTTCTAAATATTGAAAAATAGTGCCAAGACCATCTTCCCCTCCTTGTTTTTCTTTCTCAAATTTTTGATATATAAGTTTCAATTCATCCATAGATGATGCCATTGTGTAGAGAAAAAGTTTTTCCAACCACCCAGATGATTTAATCAGAAGTAATTTCCAAAGGTTCCAAAGACACCAAACAATCCAAACTTCTTCTTCTTCACTTTCTCTTTCTGGGGTTAAAGTAATCACAAATCCTTTTCAAATATATTTTTTGGAAGTTTTTAAACTCTTTGCAATTCTAGGCAATCTTCTCCTTATTTTCAAATTTGCTCTAATTCTTTTTTTTTCACTCTCCCTTCCCACTCACAGCCAAAAAGGTTTTTTTTTTTTTTCCACTTTCACTTTAGGAAGGAGAGTAGAACAAAGAAAAAACTTTCCCCTTTAGAATATTCGCAGCTTGTAAACTCTCACAGGGATCAATATATACTTATCAGCCTTCCAGGTTCCAAGTCACTTTCTCCCGTCTTGTCCCGGTTAGAAGCAACTTTCACTTATCTTTCAGCTTCCTTCCTCCTGCACCTGCTTGCCCGGCAGCAACTTTCTTCGTGGCGGCCATTGCTGACCGCCGTTCCTCCGCCTCGGGAAAAGGGGGTTTAGCCGGCTGGGGAGGGGGCTTGCGACACCCCCAAACCCCTTGCCGGATCCCCCTGTCTTCAGCTGCCTCTACGGGCAGCTATATCCCCCAGATCCAAATGGATCGGGGGAACCTTGGCGGTGAACGCAGCAGGGATCGCACGGTCGTGAATCCCTGCCGCCGCCGAAAGGTTGCAAACCGGAAGTCCCCAGCAATTGTTTTTTCTGCAGTCCTAATTACTCTCTGAAGTCTGTGTCTGTCTTGTTGGTTTGCAGAACCAAACCAGACAGTTATTTATAAATTAGTGGAGCCTTTTCCTCTTCTTTTTCTTGTAAAAACATTAACATAGATATTTTTCATTCTCTTTCCACATTCTATCATTCTCATCCAGTAGATGACTTTTGTCAATTTACAGTGGCAGCCTTGATACCATTAACTTCAGTTAAGTGTTTTCTCTCTTTTTCCCCACTTCTAAATACAAGATATTGCTGAAACACCCAAGTACACACACAATAAAATCCACATAAGTAAATGAAACAACTTTTGAAATTAGCCCTTCTTGTTATGGCTAATTAGTTGTTCACATTTCATATTATGCCATTGAAAGACTTAAGCCTCAAGCTTTAAGTAGTGGAGGATATATAACTTCATTGTAAGTTGCACTGTTGCTTCAACACAATTCTCTCCCTTGGGACAAAAACCTACTTCACCTATGGAGACTGTCTCTTCAATCCATACCATTCTTGAAGTACAAGAATGACCTTTCATTTTTCCTCACTTGTTGAGTTGTAGAGTATGCAAACCTAATGCCCGAATAATGTAAGAAATGTATATGTGTTTACGCATAGACACATACATAACAGAGATAGTATTCAGCAGGTTTTGACCAGTTCTGGAGAACCGGCAGCGGAAATTTTGAGTAGTTGGGAGAACCAGCAAATACCACCTCTGACTGGCCCCGCCCCCATCTATTCTCTGCCTCCCGAGTCCCAGCTGATTGGCTGGGTCTTCTTTTGTTGTCCTGCACAGGAGAACAGAGCTGGAAAGCAGGTTAGCGGGGTGGGGAGGGAATGAGATTTTGGAGTATCCTTCCCCTGGAGTTGGGTGGGAATGGAGATTTTACAATATCCTTCGCCTGCCATGCCCACCAAGCCATGCCCACCAAGCTAGGCCACACCCATAGAACTGTTGGTAAAAAAAAATTGAATCCCACCACTGGTACATAAGCACACAAATATATTAGAAAAGATTAAGGTAGGACATTAAAAATGTATATATAT
Source organism: Notechis scutatus (assembly GCF_049901735.1). Lineage (NCBI taxonomy): Eukaryota > Metazoa > Chordata > Lepidosauria > Squamata > Elapidae > Notechis > Notechis scutatus. The sequence continues at coordinate 96,068,701 of NC_142012.1, read as the reverse complement.
TTCTAGTTTTCATTTAAGCCACTTAAGAAATCTATACTGACTGATAAATTAATTTCTGTCTACCAAAACAGAGCTTTAAAAAAATATGCTTAACTTTCAAAGAGAAAAGCTACCTGAAATACCCAAAAGAAAAAAAAAGAAATCTGAGGAAAAAATACACAAAAACAGGAGAGCAACATTCCTTTCTCCGAGTTAAGACGATTGTGAGTAAACCCCAGGTTTTTTCCCCCAAACTTTTCTACAACCAAACTTTTTAATTATTGAAAGAAAAAAGTTGGAATACCATGGTTCTGTTATTGAAAAATGTTTTCACACCCTCTAATATTGAAGCAGAAGGAGAATTTTTCAGTATTGAATTTCATTCATGTCAGACCTGGGGAAATAGGTTTCTAGATAATGGACTGGACCTAACTGGAATCAGACAAAATTTCTCTTTCTTCAACCAAAAGGCCACTGGCAGGGCAATTTCCTTTTTAGGAAAGTCTCAGTAAGAATAATAGACATCCCTCTGTCTGTTCACGAAGTCTGATGTATTTTTATGTTGCTTCTATGCAACTGTTCTCCCAAACATGCAATTTTTGTTACATTTAATTATTTTCTGTAAAGCTGCTAGTGCAGTTTCCAAAGCTATTCCCATGTGAGAGTTCATACTTTCAATTTTAGCAATTTGAACCGTAATTATATCAACATCTTGAGCAACAACAGCCTTCAACTCTTAATTTCTTAAACTCAACTGTCATGTTTTATTTATTTGTGTGTGGTCCTTGGCGCTGTCTGAGCTTGGTTGTTTTCTTGCAGACATTAATTATCCAAACCAGAGTAATATCATCAACGCACTGATGATGTTACCTAGTGTGGGTAATGAAATGTCTGCAAGAAAACAACCAAGCCCAGAGAGCACCAAGGACCCCACGTTTCAACCCTTAGCTACAAATGTTTCCCTTTATTGGTTTATTTATTTGTCTGGAATTTAAAAATATAGCCCTAGACCACACATGCTCGGATGGAGGCATATTCAGTGGATTTTAAGAAACTGTAAGGGGCGGCCTTAAACCTTGAAGAGGCATAAGGTATCCTTTAATAACACCCCAAAGAACTTGGGGTGAATATCCCCAATATTTTTTTTTTAATTTTAAGAGCTGAATTAGGATTACCAGATGTAAAGCAAAAGGAGGTCATCTCCTCTGCCCAGCAGCCATAGCCTTAAAATCAATTTCTCCCCTGCTTTTTCCAAATCTATGATCACTGTAGTTGTGGCTCACATGACTTCTCTTATGTTTCTATTGTGGAGTTTGGAAAGCGTGCCATAGTCCATTCTCACAATGCTAGCATATGTTCTTGAAAGTAAAAAATTGTTGGAAAAATACTGTGATTGAAAAACCAGCCTTTCTGATGCTGGAAAAAGTAATTTCATATAAATGTAGGTAAACCTTTGTGGCTCTTTTTGTTATATTTTTCTTTTCTTTTTTCTTTTTTGGCAAGAAAGGTAAAGAGTTAGGTCTCTCTCTCCCAAATTTATCTTTCTTTCCACTTGTCTGTGTCCTCCTTTGTCTGTTCAGGTGTCTGGTAACTGTAGGTGAAATAGACACTTTAAACCTTGGAGAGGTTTGCTTTGTCTTTTAACCACTTTAATCCTCTCCAAACACTCACACGGAAAGGCTCACTTCTGTTTGAATACAAATTGAAACTCCGTTCTCATCCTTTTGAACCAGGTTCCCGGAGCAACTTTTACTTTTATTCAAACAGACATGAGCAAAGACTCTATTCTGACTTCCCAGCACATGCAATCCATGCATACTGTACACAGTCAAGATGTACAGCTAGAGGACATGATCAGGTTTTTCAGAAAAGGAAATAGGCTGTTGATGTCAATCGTGAAAACTGGTTATAATGAATGGCTGCGGAGGGTTAAAATATTGGGAAGCCTCCTGACCGCCTCATGATGCTCTCCTGACTTGGTGGCAAAAATTACAAAAGTTGAGAAAGCATTAAAGACCACAATGTCTCTGATGCAAAATAGAGAGGTATGTGTCTGGAAACTGTTGGGAGAAATATCCATCTGATTCAATTCCAAGCTGGGAGTAAGACACCGGAAACATGGAGGCTGATTGGAAAGGTGGTTTAATGAAGCAGAACCACATGGGTGGTTCTGGACAGCTGACCACATGGAGTTGAGGGTGATGGGTTTTTATACCTTCTCTTGGGCTTTGCCCTTGAACTTCCTGTTCCTGTGCAAGAACATGTATCTTGTTGGCTGTTGTCAGAGTCCCATGGTGCCATGTACAAATTCTAGGAGTTTGTCTGAGCTAAGCTTGGTTGAAGTTTGGCTGATGCAATGAAGGGGCCTTTTGGGCAATTCCTATTGTGGCTGAGGGATAATAACCCTACCATTGTTTAGACCTTGCTGCACGGAGTAATGATTTACCAAATCTGCATTTCTAAAAGTTGGCTTCATCTTACTATCTGCTTGGGGGCAGGGAGCTGGGTCTCTGAGTTTCTGTCTCCCTTAAGATTTTTATTTCTCTTTTAGGGGAAATAATTTATCCTGCCTTTTTAAATATTTCTCAAAAATTTTCATTCTTCTAGGACAGGGGTGGCTGCTAACTTTCTACAAAACAGCTTGTACCTTTCAACTATCAGAATCCATAAAACAGATGTGCATATTTTGACAGGAATCTGAAAACAAATCCTGACCTTTTGCTTCCAAGTGGGCATTGTCCCCTGAACTGGCCCTGACTAATCCATGTCTTCTACAGCTGTAGCCTTTAAACCAGAGAGACATTTCCTTTTAGCCCCTGTTTACTTCTTAGAGTATCTGGCCAGAGTTTGGCATCTTCTCTCGTGTCTAGTCCAAAGACATTGAGCCCTGTGGCCCCAAAATGTCTATCTCCTCTTTGCCCAGTAGATGTTTGAAGATAATTTTTGGCTCCCATTCAACATCTTTCCTCATGTCCAGTTAAGCTAGCTCTTCTTAGGGGTCATTCCCCTCTGACCACTGGTTTAATCTCTCTTATTTCTTGAGGAAACTAATACACCCAAACCATGTGGCTATTGTCAATCTCCAATTTGTCTACATTTTTCAAAAATCTCCCTCTCTCCTCCTTCCAGCACAGGTAGTCCTTCACTTATGACTACAAACGAGTACAAAATTTCTGCTACTAGGCAAGTCAGTCATTAAGTGAGTTTTGTCCCACTTTAAGACTTTTTTGCCACAGTTGTTAAGTGAATCACTGCATTTGTGAATCTGGCTCCCCTATTGACTTTGCTTGTGACCAGGTCACATCACGTCACCAGGACACTGCAACCGTCATAAATATGCTATCAGGATTCTGACAGTTACCCTAATTAAATCATGAGTCTCGAGCAAAACTTCCAAAACTTAAAAAGGATTTATTGGGAGTTAACATGTCCAGCACTGCCTGGGTGTAGCTGACTCTGAGACACCCTTGACACCTGGTTTTCCCCCACCCCCTGGGTGTATCATAATTCATATTCTTCAATGAGAAACATCAATAGCCAAGAGTAATCAATCATGTTCTCCAGTTAGATATTTGCTGGCAGAAACTTCAGTCACCTAGTTACTATCTTTGAAAAATTATTTATGGAATGCATTTTTGATTTCCAAGCTGTCGCACTGCTCTTTCAAACCCCTTTTCCCCCTCCCTTTCTGTAAGCAACTCTAAAAAGACCCTAGAAATATTTTATGAGTTAGTTGCCAAACGCCTGAATTTCAGTTATGTTACCATGGACGAGCTGCAATGGTTTTAAGTGTGAAAAAGTCACCTTTCCCCACTCTATAAAGCCTTAGTAAGACCATGCCCAGAGTACTGCATACAGTTTTGGTCACATTATAAAAAAGATGTTGAGACTCTAGAAAAAGTACAGAGAAGAGCAACCAGGATGATTAGTGGACTGGAGACTAAAACATATGAAGAACGGTTACAGGAACTGGGCTTGGCTAGACTAGGGAAGAGAAGGACCAGGGCAGACACGATAGCAATCTTCCAATATATGAGGGGCTGCCACAGAGAGGAAGGGGTCAAGCTATTTTCCATGGCATTCAAAGGCCAGACAAGGAATAATGGATGAAAACTGGAGGAGAGATTTAACCTGGAAATAAGGGGAAACTTTCTGACAGTGAGAACAATCAACCAATGGAACAGCTTGCCCTCGGAAGTTGTGGGACCGCCATCACTTGAGACTTTCAAGAAGAGATTGGACTGCCATTTGTCAGAAATGGTGTAGGGTCTCCTGCTTGGGTGGGGGGTTGGACTAGATGACCTATAAGGTCCCTTCCAACTCTGATTATCTGTTATCTGTTATTGGAACTTCAAATGGTCACTAAACAAACTGTTGTAAGTCAAGGACTACTTGCAGTTCTTCTTCCTGGCCTCTTCCCAAGTGAGGTCCTTTACCTCAAAACAAAGATTCCCCCCCTTTTTTTTAAAGCAGGAAAAGCTGTAGCTGAGGAAATCTTGCTTTAGCAAAAATTTTCCACACAGCCCTCTCCTTCTGGAAGCCAGGATTGCAAACATGCCAAACATTCTTTCGAATCAAAAGTTAATTGTGGATTATCCCTGGTGTACATGCTTATCTTTGAAGCATTTGAAGGCATTATGGAGTCTCCTTCCTGTTTGCTCAGGGGTCTAGGATATAGATATCTGGTCTCTGAGGCTCTCTGCCTATATGTAATTCAGGCTTGGGTGAATAAAAAGGATTTGCTGTTCACTCTACTAACATTGTAAATTTAATGTAGATATTGCAAGGCATTGGTTTCAAATGGCCCTTGAATGCAATGAGTTTTGAAGGCAACCCAGGATTTAGAATCAATGAAGGGATTCATTTAGAGCACCGTTGGGCTGTTTATACCCCCAAAATAATATAATTCTAGGCATTGTACAAAGCACTTATATTAGCTACATATTTAGGCAGGATGAAAATAATATGTTTCAACATCTGAAGTGAAAAATGTTATGAAGAGATCTCTGAAAATGTAGTTTTTACTTTAGCTGTAGACACTAATTTACACATAAATGATTACTTTTGTAATATTTGATATGTTTTGTGATTTGATAGGCTTTGTTCTGTATAAATGAAAAAGGTAAGAAAGAGAATTAGGGTTATTATTTCCATTTCAAACCTATCAGCAAAGCAATTCTGTTCAATATATCCTGAAAATATTTATTTTGAAGAGTGTCACTTGTGTATGTAACAACATCATCCTAGAATTTGTTTGCAACATTTATTTTCTGTTGTTTTAAATCCCCAACAAAGCAGTTTCTCTTATTATTATTTTTATTTATGGAAAAATAAAAAAACAATAAATAAAAATAAAAAATAAATTTATTTATGGAAAAAGAGCCAATATTTGTTTACAATCCTGCTAGTAATAGGGAGCATAAGAAGAAATCTATGAAGTCAAGATAAATTAAAGATTGAATATGATTTGGCATTACTTCTGAACCAAAATTTAGAAAACAACTTCAATAGTGTTTAGATTGAAAAGCTATTTGAATTATTAAACTTTATACAATACGACTAACAGAAAATAGCACAGTATTCTTTTGATTATATAAAATGGATTTCTATGGCCTTTATGTACAGTTTTCTGCAAGCCATCATCAAATCAAAGCTTTTATGAGTCTATAAGCTCAAAATCCTGGAAGTTGTCAGTATTGTTAAATACAAAAAAAAATCTTGATCTGAGGCATGGATTCTTTTTTGAATCTTCATAATTTTTGTATAGAGTCCCAATAAACATATCATCAAGTCTTACAACATGTATAAAATAATAGTGCTACATGCAATCTGTAGCAATCATAAAAATTCATAAGAATCCATATTTTCAGTCTATATTTTTGTGTTCACTCTGGAAAACTATCAGACAAATGACATTCAGTGCTTGATATGTTGAACAGAATCACTCTACCCTATATAAGGAATGCAAAGAGCAATTACATCCTCCATTACATCCTCCTATCCATCATTTGTAACCTTTCCATTTTTCACCAGAGAAAATTTACAAATGAGGAAATGGTAGATATGCTGCATATTCACAGGACTCTGAATCCTCCACCCAGAAGCAAACATAATACACATTAGCTACTTTATTGTTCATTATTCCACCCTAAAACAAGTGAGAGCAGTGCGGTGGCCTAGAGGTGAAGATGCTCACCTCCCACCTAGAAAGTTGAGAGTTCAATCCTAGATAGTTGCAGATGTTTCTCTATCGGGGGCGCAAAGAGAAAATATCTGCTGCGAACTCCATGTAGATGTTAGGAAGGTCATCCAGCCACTAAATGTTCAGCTCCATTCAATTGCCCTGACTCCATCTCAGATAAAGGGATTACAGGGTCATAAAATGAAAATAAAATTTCACCTCAAAATAAGTATTGTCTGAATACAGACAGAGTGACATAATAAAGACAATAAGATTTCATGTTCAAATGAATGTTATCCTTTAACCAAGTCCAAGTTTATCAAAGCACACATGGAAAAACACACTGAGTTGTAGTCTCTCTCTCTCTCTCTCTTTCTGCATGTTTTTATGTTTGTGCAAGAGAGAGAGAAAGGAGAAAGAGTAGTAAGGAAAGAGGGTTTCTCATAAAGTAATGTGTTAAATGGAGAATCAGCTAGTATAATTGGTAAATGATGTTTTTCCTTAGTCGGACTTATGTAGAAGCTACTTGAGTTTCATCTGTAAGAGGCAGCAAGATTTGTAGATTTTCCCAATGAGTGATTTTGGGGAAATCAAAGATGGCTTCCACTTGTCACCATTGGGAATCAAGTGATTCCCATACATAAGCCTGGCTGTTTTGTTATGTTGGAAGGAAAAGCCATCTGGTTCCGTTCCAAGCCAGGAGAAAGGCACTGGAAACAAAATGGAGGTTGGAGGCTGTTTGGAAAGAGAGGTTTTCTTTATTGATGAAGCAGAACTACCAACCACGTGTGATTCTGGGCAGCTGACAAAATGGAGTTTAGACTGTTTTTTTTTAATACCTTCTGGATTCCTATGGGATTCATGTAGGGGTCATAGCTGGCTCCATAGGGAAAAGAGGAAATACAGATCATACGAGTTTGAGCTAATTTTGTCAACCTTTTGTTTGTTGCTTATTTGAGTTTTTGTCTCGACCCATTCTTTCTGAATGGATTACCAAATCTGCATTTCTAAAAGCTAGCCTCCTCAGTTTTTGCTTGTGGCAGGGAGACTTGGGCTGGTTTCTGCCTCCCTTAAGATTTTTTCATTTCTCCTTTAGAGAAAATATTGTATCCTGCCTTTTTAAACATTTCCCAAAATATTTCATTCTTCTGGGGTGGGGGTGCGGTCTTCCCATAGTTAGATTAGTGCTTCTCAACTTTGGCAACTTTAAGATATCACTTCAACTCCCAGAATTCTCCAAAGTACTGATGAAGGTTTCTTGGGAAGAATTAATAGCTGCTGGAGAAAGAAGAGGGTAATCAGAGCTTGATAAGATTTGCCATGAATAATACATTAAAATAGTTTTAATTTTTAGTTGGACATGAAGTTGGTCCGGATAGTAGTTTTTATTTTTAAATATGCCATTTCTATTTGCAATAAAATAAGAGATTGCTGTATTTTTTGCTTGTTTAGTTTGGGGGTTCTGTTGTCTTCATATTTTATGGAAGAGATGCATTTACTGTATTTTATAGTTCAAAGATATGTTGATATCACAGACAATATTAATTTGCTGTGGAATGATAAGATGATTATTCACGTTTGTATATAAAAAAAGAATCCTATGGTAAACATTTTGCAAACAGACCAGTGTATCCTTTCATATTTATATTTGAACATTAATTTAGTTCACATATCAGATGCTTGTTTGCTTAAAATCCCTTGCATAGTATTTAAACAATTACAGTCTGTAATCTTTATGTATGGGGTATTATCAGATGGATGAAATAAGATTTAATAGACATTCTGGAGGGAAATCCAATATGAAAATGAGAATGAAGGCAGAACTGTTAATATTTGTGCCTGACTGGCTCAGAGAAGGAGATAATCCTTCAAGAGTTGATGGTGCTTTATTAAAAACTTGTAAGACATTATGAAGACCAACAAAATTGATCCTGTATGCTTTGTAAAAGTAGTGAACCGTGGAGACTTTTGAAAAGGTTATGTACAAATTACAGAACAATTAGAAGTAAACAATTGAAAAAACCCAATCCACTTAATGATTTTAAAAGTATGAAAATAGGTGGTGGTCCTAATTTTTTAAAATTAAATTATTAAATTCAGACTAATATTTGTTATAGCAAAAAAGACCAGGTGATTAACATTTTATTCAAACATTGGATATTCATGTTTGTTTGTTTATTTGTTTTGCTATGAACTGATAAACTATTAGTGGTTGGGAAAAAATCTAAGTTTTTCCCTGTATAAGACAGCACCTGCTAGATGGGCTGAAGCTGAAAAAGTCAATCTGATAAGTGTAACTGCATGATTAAAGGCCTTTTTAGTATGCATTAAACATGGCAAAAGGGAATTTTCCAGAAAAACATACACAATTCTGTATTTACAGTAGATTTCACTTCACTAATTATGTGTATACTGTTCTACAAAATTACAGAGCATTTTACAGTGCCTTCTCTGTTTTTCTCTCTTGGTTCTGCGGTTTCTTTCTGGGGGTTTATTTCTGGCTTGCTAATGCTTTATCCTAAAGAAGAGGGAAATAACTCTTTTCTGGGCTTGTGGGACTCCAACACCCTTGTCAAGCTATTCTCCTTGACATCTAGCTGAGAACTATAGACTTTTCCATTAGCCATTTTGCTCAATGAACCTCTTTCTTTGGTTCAGTTTCCTCCTGCTGGGTCCCCGATGGCAGATACCTCCATCTCGATATATACAATATTACAAGTCCATGCTGTATAAGAATGACTCCAAACATGTCCAACAACAACCTTCTCTGCCATTATATGATGCTTTTGCCCTTTTATGGTTTATAATATTTACAGCTGGAAGACAGGTGTTTTAATTAAGCTTCAAGCTTCTCTATGACACAGAATAATTTTGAGCCATAGACTTCGTGACTGTTGTGTGTATATGTATGTATGTATGTATTTATGTATGTATGAGAGAGAGAGAGAGAGAGAGAGAGCAGGGTGTTATGGTTTTGGTCACTAGCTCAACCTTCTTATTTTTTTATAACAGGGGTGTCAAACTCAATTTTATTGAAAGCTGCATAAGAGTTGTATTTGACCTCAGGGGGCTGGGGTGGGCATTGGCCAGCATGACATAACTTGTGTCGGGGGGTGGTGCCTGTGGTGGCTCAAGTACCGTGCCAGTGAAAATGGGCTCCCATTGGCTGCCATAGTCTCCTGCAGCCCTCTGCTAGTGAAAACGAAGCTCATGGCCCTTGCAAGCACTGTTTTTGCTGGCAGAGGCATTGTGGGCCTGTCCTTCTCTATTTCCAGGGCAGCCCTTTGATTTGCTGGATCTGGCCCCCAGGCCTTGAGTTTGACACTCTTGTTCAAAAAGCTGTTGGAGCTGTGTTGCAATGATAACTGTTGTAACAGCATTTGTGAAGGACATCAGGTTAGAACTGGTAACAGCAAGCACCTTCTAAGGACTAATGCTGATTTAATCATCTACTCCTTACCTTCTGCATAAATGGAAATAGGGTGGCTTTGTGAGATTATTGCCAATTTAATATTTTCTGAATTGTATAGATAGCTAACAAGGTCATTAATTACTGTACTGTCCTATATTGTTAGGTAGGGTCAACCTCATAGCCATTTTTGGAAGAAAATGCAGGAGAGGGCACAATGCTATCTTTAGATAATCTTGGTGTGAGCTGCGATGATACCTTAACCTGCTATTCTAAGTTTAGATTTTGGTGTTGGTGAAAAAGTTTAAATCTCTCATTTCTACATGATCATTTTAAGGAGGCTGATTGGTACAACCATTTTGTACAGTACAACTTTACTTTCTCTCTCTAGGTCAAAGGACCTAATAAAGGAAGCTATCCTTGACAATGACTTCATGAAGAACCTGGAATTGTCTCAGATCCAGGAAATTGTGGATTGTATGTATCCAGTGGAATATGGCAAAGACAGTTGCATCATCAAAGAAGGAGATGTTGGCTCACTGGTATATGTCATGGAAGGTATGTTACACAATTGAGAACTGAGAATTTATATGAAGTATATATATCTGTATGCTTGCTTTTCCCCTTATTTGATTGCCCAGAAATGACTTCTGGCAGACAGGAAGCGTTATTGAATTGTTCAAGACCATCATAATACTTTGAAACAACTCTTAAATGATTACAACTTGGTTTAGGTCTGGTGTGCTGCATTTAGGATTTATTCTAATGAAGGGAATCATTACATATCACAAGTCTCCTTTTTATTTGCTACAGGATTGTTTAAAATAATCCAGGTGAAGTAAGAATGTTGACAAATAAACACTCTCAATAAGGGAGACTTATATAAGACAGATTTCAGTTGTACCCTCCTCACAATTCTTCACAAACTAGTGTGAAGCCAACTTTTGATTGTCTTTTCTTTGACCTCAAAATGCTGAAAATGGGTGAGAAATGCTGGCAGCCATTCCATTTTTTTCTCTAGTTGACCAAAGAAAAAATTCTAAAAATTGGGCTCAGGTGATGTCCCACCCTTTCAGCTAATCATTTCTTTATATTCAGGATATTAGGAACATGCAGCACAAATATGCTCTCGGGAGCTTTCTAACATTCTATTGTAAGTTCCTTTGGTGGACAAGTGAATCTGGAATAAGGTGCATTTGAATTTAAATCAGCTGAAACATACCTGTTCTAAAGCATCTTTTCACACCCCCTTCAGCAACTCTTTTAGCCAGACATCTATTGTCTTGGAATTGTGTGGCTATTGTGAAAGCTCAGAGAAAGAGCTCAGATATGTCTAGCCAATGCAAAAATCATCAGCAACAAAAAATAGAAAACAAACAAATAAAAAAAATGGCCACTTCTTACAGCTAGGAGCAAACCTGCTATGAGGATCTCCTTTTCTTGATTTTTATTGAAATGCCTTTGGAAATAATGATACTGTACTGGAAAAAATAGCATGGTGCCAGGCTTTTTAACCATGATTCTAGCTAAGGGGAGTATGTATGTATATGTGTGTGTGCATCACTAGTAGTTCGCTTGATCCCTGGAGCTGCGATATGGGCTGAGGGAAGGATTTGATATAGGCTGCTTATATAAACAGAAAATCAAGCCGAGAGATCTTTTTGCAAGGGTGGTGAAATTGACTGGAAACTGACCAGGAGTATTAAGATCAAGTTAGCTGATTAGTTCTCTGTATTTCTTAGCAGTTAGGTTGCTGTGGATGCTGGAGGGAAAAAACTTGTCTGTAAAACCTGGAAGATTTGATACAGCAAAAGCCATACACAGACCTCTTGCATACCTTGGCATTATGAAAAAATAAATAAATCCAGTTTTGTTCTAGTTAAGAGTGCAGAGGCATAAAAATGCCAGTTGGGGCTTCAAAAGATCCAGCGTCATGGGAATGAACAGAACCTAATCTGGAGCTAGTGAAAGGAAAACAGTAATTACCGTATGATTCTGTTACCGAGCTGATTGCATTCTCTGTGCAGATATTCGCTGTATGGACAAAGGGCAGAGTAAATATGGAACTTGTTATTTTGAAGACTATCTAATGCCAATCATATGGTTAAAGGCACCATTTTCCCCCTTCTTACAGTTCAAAGATTGGTGTTTGTTTCAAATCCATCTCATGGAAACTGACAATAGCACGAGAGTTTATGAATTTTTTTTACTGAGATGTCTTTTAGGATTCTGTTTTTGAAATGATTTTCTTCCCATTTGCAGTTGATTCTGAAGGTAGCAGTTTTATTTTGAAGAATGCTTGAGGTTTGTGGTATATCCTATACCAGTGATGGCAAACCTTTTTGTTGTGGTGTGCTGAAAGCACGTGAGTGCTGGCATCCACAATGCAATGCGCCCGCCCCTGCGCATGCATGCGCAACACCCCCGCACCCTTACCTGCACTGCACATGTGCGTGACTCCCAGCTGATTTTCGGTCTCCCAGAGGCTTGAGGGAAGCCTCTGCAGCTTCAGGAGGCTGAAAAACGGACTTTCCGGAAATATCTGGAAGTGCCCATTTTCAGCCTCTGGGGGGGCCTCTGGAGCCTGGGGGAGGCTGTTTTCACCCTCCTGGGGGCTCCAGGGAAGCCTCTGCAGCCTTTGGAGGCTGAAAAATGGGCCCGTTTTGTCAGTTCCGGTATTCCAGTAAGTGTGGCTGGGACTCGCGTGCCTGCACAAATGGCTATACATGCCACCTGTAGCACGCGTGCTGTAGGTTCACCATCATGGTCCTTACTGTTTCGTTATTTACTTAGCCTTAAATTTTTGTCACTCTCTCTAGAATATAATGTTCTGAGTTCCTTTGTTACATTGAAACATAAGAAACAAGGCAGAGTCCTTTCTCACTTGGTCAAAAGATTAGAAATTTCAAGGGCAGAATTGCAATTGGTATATGTTCTGACCCAGCTTCCTAAACACGACAAACCCTCTGAAGTTAACTCAAAGATTCCTTTAGTAGGAGTGCCAGCAGCCCCGGCAAAAAGTTTCTCTCTCACCGCAGGCTAACAAGTCGGACCGGCCGGGAGATGAATAGTTGTCTGCCACATCTATTCAACTCCACCGTCTGCCTTTTATTCCCAGACCTAGGGTGGGGCTTCACTAACAGTGGTGGCTCTTCCTTCCCAAGGATCGGCCCACAGATTTCCACTGCTCTCCTCTCCTCTGCCTTCTGTGCATCCGCACATCAGGCACTGGACCTGTTCCTCCTCTCATCAGCCACCTCCAGACCAGGGGACTGTTGACTGTCCATCTGAGGGCTGACGGACGGCCCAGGTCTGCCTCTGTCTCTCTCTCTCTCTCTGACAGCTCCATTTCCTCTTCCCCCTCGGAGCTCTCAGGCTGCCTTGATGCTGACCTTGAGTCCCATGCCTCCTCTTCATCTGATTCAGCTGTTGGAGAGGCCGTTGTCCGACAGGCCACAACAGTATAATTCTCACTGTGTAAGGATAATTAATTTTAAAACCACTGTTATTCCTCTGTAAGGGATCAAAATGGGGAAAAATACAATACTTTTATGTTATCCTTGATGTAAAGTACCTGGATATCCTCATGTATTTTCTTTAATCTTCTTTTGTACATGATGTGAAATACAATGTTTTTGCAGTTGTGTCAGATATTCTAACAGAAGAGACAAAGGAGTTTACATTCCTGAGAACCTCAAATAGGTTTAATAATCTGTACCCATGTTAGGGGTGGTATCCAGCGGGTTCTGACCAGTTCTAGAGAATCAGTAGCGGAAATTTTGAGTAGTTCAGAGAACTGGCAAATACCGCCTCTGACTGCAGATTTTACAGTATCCTTCCCCTGCCACACCCACCAAGCTACGCCCACAGAACCGGTAGTAAAACAAATTGAATCCCACCACTGACCCATATATAACCATTTCTGAGATATGATGCATTTGAGAGAATGGACTATATTCTGTCACTGTCTTTTCAATGTTTTGGGAAAAAGCAAGTGACATTGTATTTCTAAATTTCTTATACTTTCAAAATATAGTGACACACATTAGAGCCCTATTCTTGGTCATAATCATTAGTGGTAACTTAAGATACCAATTCTGACTAAGCGAGCTGCTGTTTTTGTTGTTGTTTTCTTTACTAAGGAAATGAAAGTACACTGAAACGACAGGTAGTCCTTGAGTTATGACCATAATTGAGCCCAAAATTTATGTTGCTAAGTGAAACATTTGTTAAATGAGTTTGTGCCATTTTTATGACTTTTCTTGCCACAGTTGTTAAGTGAAGCACTGTAGTTGCTAAATTAGTAACACGGTTGTTAAGTGAATCTGGTTTCTCAACTGACTTTGCTTGTCAGAAGGTCATAGTGATCACATGACCCCGGGACACTGCAAATGTCATAAATGTGAATCAGTTGTCAAGTATTCAAATCAGTGGTTGGATTTGACCGGTTCTGCCCGGTTCTGGAGAACCAGTAGGAGTGATGAGCAGCGGAGACTGAACCGGTTCTTTCGGCTGCTCTGCTGTTGGGCCCACCCGCCTGCCCGGGCTCCCATACTCACTTTTATTGGCAGAATTTGAAGGGCAGCTGCTTTGCACAGCACAAAATAGTGTCGCGCAGCAGCTGCTGAAGCGACCGGCATCGTGCATACTTGCAGGAGGCGAGTTAGAACGCCTCTGCGCCTGCGCAAAGTGAGCATTTGGCACACACATGCACGCAAAGTGTGTGCATACGCGCAAAACGTGCCCACCAAGCCACGCCCATCAAACTGGTGGCAACAATTTTTGAATCTCACCACTGATCCAAATGTAAATCACATGCCCATGGGAATACTGCAACAGTCCTAAGTGTGAAAAATGGTCATAAATCCCTTTTTTCCAATGCTGTTGTAACTTCAAACGGTCACTAAGTGAACTGTTGTAAGTCGAGGACTACCTGTAGTAAGTTTAGACAACATAGATTGTCTAAACTATAAACAACGTAGTGGTCAAGACTCCAGTTAAAGTGTTAATTTGACTATACATTATCGAATATTGTACTTTTCATACAAACTTGGACACTATATGCATTGTAAATTTATATAAATTCCTCTTAGCTTTTCTGTCTATTGCTTGTTCAAGAAGGCACACAAAAATGTGTTGGCAATTTTTAATTGGTTATTCATCGATATCAGAGTTGAGTAGATTTATATTTTGTGTTTCACATTTTCATAAAATATTAGGAATACATTTCTAAAATCCTTTTGTCTATAGGTCATATCCTACACCTGTATGTAGGTGTTTTCTCAAATTTCTGCCTTGGACTTTAACCTACATCCTCATATAATCAGATCAAGTTTGTTAAGTTTGCCAAAAGGGCTTAACATTGTACATACATTGTGCACTTTCTAACATACTAAGGCAGCTATTTAGAGATAGATTAAGTTGTTAGTATGCCAAGATATCACATTTTGTGTCTAATACTGTCTGTTTTCCAATCCAGATTTTCCTGGGATCCCAAATTATTAAAAAAAAATACTTTGAAAAATATTATAATGTTCAACCATTGTGGGGTGGAAAAACGCATAAGCTAAAATTTCCCTTTTTGTTGTCTTAATGACTGTCTACATCCTCTTTTACAAATTTGTATGCAGACGACAGCATGCGTTTACTTATTGGCAAGAAGTTTATAAAACCTGAAGGTGTAATTTGCAGACATTTTAAGCACTGCATTTTAAAAAGCATTTGCTGTCTCTGTTATTCTCTTGGGTATATTCTCTTGAGTACATGGACTCCAGTGTGTAAAAAAACCCAAAAATTAAATTACATAGATTTTATATAAAACTATCAATAGAAACATTTAGTTTTTCATGAATTATTATATAAAACCAATAGAATTGCAGTCAATTCCGGTTTATGCAGATTTAATTTCAGTTTGCTAACCTTCATCCACCTCTGGATCCCTAATGATCACAATTGAAATCGGATATGAGACACATAGTTTGATGTCCCCTGTATACTAATGTCTCTTCTTTCAAGCCTCTTTTTGTTAAGCGAGCACAAGAACAGTATAATTTGGTAAATTGGGGGTCTCCAACAGTGGTGGGATTCAATTTTTTTTTACTACCGGTTCTGTGGGTGTGGTCTTGTGGGCGTGGTCTTGTGGGCATGGCAGAGGAAGGATACTGTAAAATCGCCAGTCAGAGGTGGTATTTGCTGGTTCTCCGAACTACTCAACATTTCCACTAGTGGTTCTCCAGAACTAGTCAGAACCTACTGAATACCACCTCTGGTTTCCAACCTTGGCAACTTTAAGACTTGTGGACTTAATTCCCAGAATTCTCCAGCCAGCATAGTTGCCAAGGTTGGGGACCCCTATGATAAAGGATGACATGGAAAAGCGTTTGACACTGAACAAGTATCTTCCAGCACCATCTTTGTGATCTATCAGGTGAGATCAGACCCATCATGCTTGTCTTCTGACTTAGAAGAATGGAAGATGTGGCAAACCTAACAAATATATTCTTCCCCAATTGCATTTTTCTAGGCAGTTCATCAGCCCATACAAAAATGTTCTAGGCTTGAACCCGGATTGAAATAGATTCAAATAATGGATTCCACTTTGTCTATTTTTTTTATTTTTGGAGTTGTTAGCCGATTGACATTTAGAGGCTATATCAAAAGGAGACAAGCTTATGTGAAAACCTGTTGCGTTCCTCCTTCTGTGGTTCTTCCATCTTTAAGGCTGACAATAGCATCTCTACACAGTTTTAAGCTCAGCAGGACAACTGGCCTTTGTGGCAAATGAAAGTTGCCAGCTTTACTTTAATGAGACCTTTTCACAAGACCCTTCCTTCAGCTTGTTTTAATACCGTGCTGAATCTCAGCCGAGAACTCATTTCCATCTCCTCAGTGATTCCTCTCAACTGACACAGTAACTGTCAGCTCAGTTTTCATCCCTCCCTCACCTGACCATAGCTGGGGCTTGTTTATTTTTCAGTACATTTATAGACTGTGCAGCTTCATTTAAGCTCTGAATCAAGCCTGTGTGACTCAGGTGAGTTCATCTCTTCCTAGCCACAAAGAAACCAGCAGTTAAGATCTAGGTTTGCTTTGTGTGCTTGTTGATGCTGCCCAAAATAAGATTTTAGAAAAGCCCATTTTCAGCTAAGTACTTTGTTCTGTCCAGTACAGTTTCTGTTGAAAACTACAATCATCCTAGTATCAAACATGTTTTTTTTTCCTAAAAGAAACCATTCCCCTTTTAGTTCCTTTAACTTTTTTTTTCCTTTTGATACATGGATTAAATGTTTTATTAAAATATTTTCCTGTATACAGGGTTCAGGGCTTTGTATGTAATGAAACAAATAAAATGTTAAAAATGTATAATATTTATGTAGTTACTTAACCAAGCATATCTAAATTATATTCTGCTGCTGACTGCTGGCTGTCAGAAGTTTGGCAGTTCGAATCTCACTGGCTCAATGTTGACTCAGCCTTCCATTCTTCCAAGGTCGGTACAATGAGGACCCAGATTGTTGGGGACAATATGCTGACTCTGTAAATCGCTTAGAGAGGGCTGTAAAGCACTGTGAAGCGGTATATAACTCTAAGTGCTATTGCTATATTGAAGTAACCCAAATATATTTACAATTCCCAAGGCATGCCAAAACTTTTGAGCACCTCTAATGTTTGGATGCGGTGGCTCAGTGGGTAAGCTGTTGTGCTTGTCGATCAGAAATGTTGGCAGTTCACCAGTTTGAATCCTTAGCGCCGCATAATGGAGTGAGCTCCCGTTACTTGTCCCAGCTCCTGCCAACCTAGCAGTTTGAAAGCATGTAAAAACGCAAGTAGAAAAAATAGGGACCACTTTGGTGGGAAGGTAACAGCTTTCCGTGCGCCTTCAGCGTTTAGTCATACTGGCCACATGACCACGGAGACTTCTTCGGACAGTGCTGGCTCTTCAACTTTGTAACGGAGATGAGCATCACCCCCTAGAGCCGGAAAGGACTAGCACGTATGTGCAAGGGGAACCTTTACCTTTAATGTTTGGGAATTGAAAGTTGGAAAATTTGACACGTCCTAAATGGTAGAGAAAGAGAAACAAGGAGAGGGAGGGAGGGAGAGATTTATTGAATTACTTCGCTGCATGCACTAACACTTTACTGTGGGTGCCCACAGAGTATGATCTAGTGGTCAAAGCTAGAAAACAGGATACTGTGAATTCTAGTCCCAGCTTAGCCATGAAATCTAGCTGGGTGACTTTGGGGCAGTTATTCTCTCTCTGTCCAACTCACCTCAACAGGGTTGTTGTTATGGGGAAAATAAGAGAAGTAAAGTGTGTTGGATATGTTTGCCCCCTTGAATTATTTGTTAAAATAATAAAGGCTGAATACAAACAAATAAATGAATAAAAAAGTCAAGATGGTGTCCACAATAGTGTGATTGAAACTTTGCATGGCCTTTTTTTTTTAAATATCTGTTGCATTTTAAAAATTTCTGTACATAAATTCCAATGTTTTTCCTTATCATCCTCCTTATCTTAACCCATGGTTATTTAAAATAAAAATGACCAGCTTTGCTTGGATGAATTTGTTGTAAATTGATTTTCAGGATGCTTTTTCCAGTAGTTGTATTCTGGTGTATGGGTGTGTGTCTTTTCTAATAGTGCATAAATAATAGCAAAAGAAGCATTAATAACGTACCATATTGGGTTGGATCCACCTCTAGTCTTTAAACATCAAAGTTCAAACCCATAGAAATTAACAGGAGTTAAATTAGCCACCGTGGCTATTGTTTCCCGTTTATTGCAATGGAATTAAACCTTGAGAAATTTAATTAATTTCTAGGAATTATACATTTCTGTTCAGTAACATAGTGCCTTCACATTGGACAGATCATTTTATTTTATTTATTTATATTATTATTATTATTATTTTATTTTTTACATTTTGTTCTGCGATACCTGTAATAACCCATCCCTACAGGATGTTCATTTCTTTTAGTTAGTGCCATCCATAAAGCTGTTGAAAGCAGATCCTCACACAGGACCTATCCAGTGGTGGGATTCAAAAATTTTCACTACTGGTTATGTGGGTGTGGCTTGGTGGGCATGGCAGGTGGAAGGATACATTCAAAATCCCCATTCCCTCCCCGTCCCACTAACCTGCTTTCCAGCTCTGTTCTCCTGTGCAGGGCAACAAAAGAAGACCCAGCTGATCAGCTGGGACTCAATGGGAGGCAGAGAATAAATGGGGACGGGGCCAGTCAGAGGGCGTATTTGCCGGTTCTCCAAACTTCTCAAAATTTCCACTACCAGTTTTCCAGAACTGGTCAGAACCTGCTGAATACCCACCTCTGGACCTATCTAAACTTAATCTCCAACTCCAATTGTCTGATCTCCCAAATTTCCCCTCAGTTTTCCTCTGACCCACTAAAGAGGCATGCATGATAGTCTCCGTTGGCATGCAAGGGAGTAAGACCTCATCTCTACCCCATCTTTATTGCTGGGCACGTTGGCATGGTACAGTTGTACATCGAGAGATAACAGATAACAGATAATCAGAGTTGGAAGGGACCTTGTAGGTCATCTAGTCCAACCCCCCACCCAAGCGGGAGACCCTACACCATTTCTGACAAATGGCAGTCCAATCTCTCCTTGAAAGTCAACATCTCCCTACTAGATCTTGCAGATGAGTGAGCACCATGAGTCCCTTGGATTTAACTTTCCAAGCATGGTAACTGCATCTCAATGGTATCACATTATAGTAAAAAAAAAAAAGGATAAGTAGTTGGAAATTCAGTGTATAGCCAGTTTTTGACTTGCAAAATGATTGGTTTTAATTTCTAAATATCCATTTCTATCCCAAGGCATTATCTTATATGCCGTGCAGTAATATCCTGTGAACCTGAGCATTACCTGAAGGTTACTTAGCAACCATGTTTTAATGAGTAAACTGTTGCTTGGCATGTGTGTGTATATGTGAGGGCGTGTGTGTATATGTGTGAGGGCTGCTTCCACTACGGACTGCTTGAAAGAATGAAAGTGCTTCTCTGTATCCTCTCAGAACAGCAGGATTCCACTCTGTTGCTGAGGCTGATAGAAAAGAGAATAAAAGGAAGGCTTTGGGGACTAGTAAGAGAGCAAAGTTATTATGGAATGGATCAACTCTCTCCAATCTGGTGCTTTTCAAATGGAATTCCACCTTTCAGAATTAGATGGAAAATTAGGAGATATGATCCTAATGCATTTGGAGACCCAAAGTTGGGAAAAACAGAGTCAAAATCTTACCCTGTTGTGAAGAACCCAGAAAGTTTATGTACAATTAGCCAAAAATGATTTCTTAGGAATTCTCAGTTGTGTTTTAAAAGCAGTATATTGTATATTTATACTAAACTGGTTGATTATTATTATTTTTTTTACATTTTAATACATGGTGGATTCTGGCAATAATTTTTCAGCCCTGTGCTTCTTTATGAAGCTTTCTCAATCTTTGCTCACTTAAATACCAAAGAAAGAGTTGAAGCTCAGGGCCAATTGGAAATTTTCCTTTGTAATCTTAATGCAAAACATTGTTCTCCGTTATATTCTTTATATGCATGCCTCCTTTGGTTGAATAAGCTCATCTTTCCACAATCATTATTTTTAATTAAACTATTCACAAAGGTCATTATGAGGAGACCAGCCAGCATTTTAATATTGCCAGCCATATGCTGGGTTAACAGCTATCAGATGTGTGGATGTCATATTTTCTTAAGGAGGATCAGTATGCCATTTCATAATTTACAGTTAGAAACCTTTATTGTTTTTTCACTTTCTCCAAAGAGACTGCATTTAGGGAGACATTTTTCTAACAGCTGAAATATCAGGTGAAATTTTTATTTGGTAATCAATTTATTTTTGAGAATTATAGAGGCCAAAATACATCATTAAGGAATGCTTCCTTATTGAAGACCATGGTCAAGTGCCCCATGTCTTTGATTACTAACTCTGTTTAAATTGTATTTGGTTTATTTAACATTTTTAAAGCATCTTTGAGAATTTTGACAAAAATACTTTTTATTCTTTAATTATATTGTAATAGTAAAATCTAATACAATCAAAACTAAACAAATTTAGTGATTCTTCAAGCTGCCTAAGGTTATAAACATCTATTATTTCATCCAATTCCCAACTCTTATCTAATCCATACAATATCAAATCCATACAATATCTTTTCAGTCCTGGTATCAGCAAAAAATCCATAAGGGGCTAACAGAAGTAACAACATATTTTCCGTTGACCTTGATAAAATAAACCAACTTTATATTTCTTCATGTCATGCTCTCCAACATTTATTTCTAACAACTTTAATCTTTAGTTATTTCAAATATTGTGAAAGGATTTTATTTTTTCTTCATTTCTTCTTTCTCCCATTGCACAAAATTCTTCCAGGCTCTTTTTGTAAATTCAATAGGAAGAGAAAAAAAAAAATCCAGATCTGTCTCTTGATTTGTCATTTGTATTTCTCTTTTAAATTTTAAAACATATTTTTCGATTTCAATGAAATTCCTCTTCTAAATCATTATCTTGGCTTATTGGTTGTACATCCACTTTTGATAGCATCTCTATTTATCTTGTCAGATAAAATTTATTCTATATCTGTCATTTCTTCAAAATCTTTTGGATATAGAATTTCCATAGAACCAGATATCATTACTGACATTGTTGAATAAGATAGAAACTTTGTTTTTGATGTTGTGGCTACTATTGTCTGATTCCATTCTTCAAAAGCCTCTTTCAGTATTTTTTTATTGTTATAATGCTTGCAATTATTTTTGAAATCATGAAATTACTTACCTTGTTTTCTCTTGTAAAGATCAGAATCCCATGAGAAGTTGCTCCTTATAATTAATACCAAACTCTTATTGTAAAAAATTCAATATTCTAATTTTATTTAGACCCATAACTTTCTAAGATCAAAATCTTATTTTCCTTTTTGCTGTTTATTTCTCTTCTCAAGCTTATGATTAAATTTTTTTTTTTTTAAAGATTGAAAGCAGATCATTTGAGGTTTTTCAACTTATCATTCCAAAGGTCTCTAACACCTTAAAAATAATTAATGAATAATTTCAAAAACTAATTAAAAAGTGAGGTTTGTGAACTTCACATACTTTAAAAGTGTCTGTCATGGTTGAGATGACTAATTTTGTCATGTCCTGGCATTCAAACCCATAGAAAAACACTTTCCTGTTGTCTCCTCACAAGGAGCAGCTGTCTAGCAGACATAGGGTTATCTCATGGCTTCTTATTATTGGGAGAGGTTTCAAAGAACCAATCTGTTCACTGTTTTCTTGATCTTTGCTAAAGTTGCCTTCTGTACTTTTTCAGAGCTGTCTTCAGTTTGCATATCTCCCCCAAAAGTCATTTGAAAAAAATATTTATGTCAGAATTTTAAAAAGCTTACCCACTGAAATAATTAAAGTTTATTTTCCAAACATTGCTCCTAATCTGGTGAAGAAATTTTCTTTTCTGCCCTTTCAGTCTGGAAAACTGGAGTCATTTTTTTCCCAAGTTTAAAGGCCCCTGGAAATGATATTGCCTGCTTCTCCATGTTGTAACACTTTTTTACTATTATGAGCTGCTGCGGTTTGTTGCCTTTGGGCCCATAATTCCACCACTGTGTAGAAGGAGAACATGGAAAAGAAAGCTGTACCTTTCCCCTGTTATTTCTGTTGACATGTTTGAAAAGGTAAGATGGCACAGAGGAAGAAGAGGGGAAAGAAAGCCAAGGCAAATTTGATATCTTGCCAAATTTGGGTTTCATCAAGTCTTTCCTGATTGACATGGTAGGTTACTGCCAATAGAAAATCAAATGAGGACATGCATTGTTATTTAATTTAATTTAATTTTCCCAGGGTCTTGAATGTGTGGCTGAGGCCTTATCTTGGCTAATTGTAGCTGTTGACTGTTTTTTCTTGAGTGCTATATCTTATTTATAATTTTGTTCTGTAATTTTCATCTTATTTTTAAATATTGTTAAGTTTCTAGAGCCGTGATGGCAAACCATCAAGTGGCATGCAGAGTCATCACTCCAGACATGCCAGCCATTGCCTGTTGCTCTTCCGAGTTCTGGTGCGCGCATGCATGCCAGCTAGCTGGTCTTCACGTGTGCAGGAATGCCAGAAACCAGAAGACCAGTTCCCTGGAGTGCATGCGCATGCTGGCCAGCTGGTCTTCATGTACTCGGGAGTGCCGGAAACCAGAAGAGCAGTTCCCCAGAGCGCATGTGCACGTCGGCCAGCTGGTCTTCGTGCACACATGCGCATTAGAAACCGGACGACCAGGTGGCCAGCATCCATGTGCACACCTGGAAGCTAAGTTCCTGTTTCCAGTGCTCCTATGCGTGCATCGGAGAGCTGCTCTTCTGGTTTCTGGCATGCACATGTGCGTGCGCTGTCCCATTTCGGCACTCGGTGCCGAAAAGGTTAGCCACCACTGATCTAGAGTCATCAACTTGAGAGATACATCCATACAAATTGAGTGAATGAATTAATGAATCAGTTGCCCGACAAAGGCAACAGAGTCATTATATCTGCAAGCACTTTCTACTTTATTCAAATGAAATGGGAAATTATTTCTATTGACATTGAAGAGTTAGAGAGAGTTGTTCCGTGTGTATTTTACAGATTACATATCTAATTTGGGATGGGATTTTATCACTGCAGTGTTGCAATCACTGTCCATAGCTTTGCATCTAGAAGGACAGAAATTGTTGCAGGCAGATAAATTGGCTCTGGATCGGTTCAGATATCTGATATTTTCTGTAACGTTCCCATGATGATAAAATGTCTCTCTGAATATCAGAAGACCTCTTCTTTTTTGCTCGGATGCTTGTTAACCCACCTGGGCAGAGTAGATAATCATTTGAAAAACAGCATATTGGGAAATGGACTGTTTTGCTTTTAATTCCTTGTGATATAATACAAGGGGACAATAGAATTACTTTGGAATTTGGAAGTTTGCATAGCACTGATTAAAACTGAAGGGCATTTTTGTATGACAATATTTACTTTGCAGATATTTAAACGAACACATTCATAATAAGCTTTCTTGTAGGGGCTGCTTCTACATAGCATTTGGTACACACACATCTACTTCATTGCATGGGAGTCAGCATTATAAAAGCAAATTTCTACTCAAGGAAACCACAAAGTTTTGGCTACCCCCCTATCCTATGATTATAAACTATTTGTGGGTGATAGGCACACTTTTCTGTCATACACATAGCAGAGGTGGTATTCAGCAGGTTCTGACCAGTTCTGGGGAACCAGTAGCGGAAATTTTGAGTAATTCAGAGAACCAGCAAATACCACCTCTGACTGGCCCCGCCCCCATCTATTCTCTGCCTCCCGAGTCCCAGCTGATCAGCTGAGTCTTCTTTTGTTGCCCTGCACAGGAGAACGGAGCTGGTAAGCAGGTTAGTGGAGTGGGGAGGGAATGAAGATTTTGCAGTACCCCTCCCCTGCTACTCACACCAAGCCATGCCCACAGAACTGGTAGTAAAAAAAATTGAATTCTACCACTGGCACATAGTCAATCCAGATAGATACCAAACTTTTATAATAAATTGTAAATATGTTCCCAAATTTTTCTCTAGGCGGGAATAATTGATATAGGAAGATATATGATACGGAAAAGAAAAGCATTAGCATGGAACTGTTCTAAACCCAGACTACAATCTGTGAGCACGGACACATTTTGTAGCTACTATGAAGAAGAGGAGTTCTCCATCTGCATTCATGCCGTATATGACTTAGTTGGCTCCATGCTGTAGTTCTTACAGTTGATAGAGAGTTCCTTCTGGTTAGGAACAGAACAAATGGGAGTTAAGAGTCCAATTATCACCCAAGCAATAAATTCTCGGGTTCAGTCTAGGCATTAAAACTTCAAAAGAATTGTCACAGGGAAGTGAATCCTATGAAAGGGAACGTGGATTTAGTTCTCCAGTCTCCTGGGGCTTTCTTTCTCATACCATAGCTTTCTTATGCAATGCAGGGATTAAGAAGTCTCCAAAGCTGTGGCTCTACAGAGAAACTCTCTTTTCCATGTACAGATAGTCCTCGACTTACAACCATTTCTTTAGTGACCGTCCAAAGTTATAATGGCACTGAAAAAAGTAACTTATGACCGTTCTTCACATTTTACAACCATTGTAGCATCCCCATGGCCACATGATCAAAATTCAGATGCTTGGCAATGGGTTCATATTTATGACAACTGTCATGGAAGTCATGTGATCCCCTTTTGCACCAAGCAAAGTCAACGTGCCAGATTTACTGGGCAGCCATGTTACCAACTTAACTTAACAACTGCAACGATTCGCTTAACATCTGCGGCAAGAAAAGGCCGTAAAATGGGGCAAAATCCATTGAACAAAGGTTTTGCTTAGCAATGGAAGTTTTGGCCTCAATTGTGGTTCTAAGTGGAGCACTACCTGTATTAGAAAGCTGGAAGATGAGGGTCCATGAAAAATGGTAGGGGCACGCTTATAGGCCATGCTTTTTTTTTTTAAAGTGGATTGTTTCATAATTTAGGGGACAGACATGGCCTGTGATGGCGAACCTATGGCACGCGTGCCACAGGTGGCACGCAGAGCCATTTGTGCTGGCACACAAGCCACAGGCAAACTTACCTCACTGCGCATGCGCGTGCCTCACAGTTGATTTTCGGCTGGTTTGAGGCCTTTTTCAGCCTCCCAGAGGCTTGGAAAAAAGCCTTTGCAGGCCGAATAGGCCCATTCATCACATCCTGCTAATACCTGAAGTGATGAAATGGGCCTATTCATCCTGCAGAGGCTTTTTTCAAGCCTTTGGGAGGCTGAAAAAGGCCTCAAACCAGCTGAAAATCAGCTGTGAGGTAAAGTGCAGGTAAGGAGGTGCGGGGGGGGGATTGCGCGTACATGCGCAGAGGGCATGGGGGGACGCACATTGCCTTCTGGGCGTTGGTACATGAGCGCCAGCGTGCATACAATTTTTGGCACAGGAGCCCAAAAAGGTTGGACTAGGCATTTTCTGCAAAATAATATATTTGCAATAATGGCGAATATCTGTAGCTTGGGTGTAGGATGAGGGTGAAGGTTTGTTCTCTGAGCTTCTGGGTTGATTTCTGAAGATTTTGTTGCCAGGCTAGGTAGCATCTTCTAGTGGAGTTTGGGGGATGTTAGTGTCTGTCTTCTTTTACTGATAAGGGCTTTGTGTGGTCAGTATTTCTTGTGATGGGTCAAGTGTGGATGTGTCAAATGAAGGTCTTGTATATATTGTATATTATTGTTTATATCTATGTCTATTCTATCTATCTATCTATCTATCTATCTATCTATCTATCTATCTATCTATCTATCTATCTATCATCTATCTATCTATCTATCTATCTATCTATCTATCTATCTATCTATCTATCTATCTATCTATATTATTGTTAAACAAGCAACGAAATATACATACCCATTCTTCTTCTCACAATATAACCCCTAGGAGGGTGGGGGATGGAGGGGTGAAACCATACCAGTACTTTCCCTGAGAGTTAAACTATTGAGTTTTTGTTAATGCAACACGAGTAGCTTGTAAGAAATGAAAATCACAATAAATTATACATTAAATCAAAGAAGCATTTATACAGTTCTTTCACTAGTCCTTGAGATTTAGTACAGAAAGAGACAGCATATTTTGAGATGTAATTGAAGGTCTTGTGCATATAAACATTTTTTTGTGGGATGTAATAGTCAAAGCCATTGACTGAAATCAGAGAGCTCTTTGTACATCAAAGGCTTTGAAATAATAAAGAACTGAAACCTTTCTTTAAAATGTTGGCAGTGCATCACTTGCTTAAAAAACCTGACATTTTGATTGTCAAATGTCTTAATGCATTAGCAAAAGAAATTCTTAAATATGTTAACATTAGTGATAATCTACAAATGCTATCTTACATTATAGCAGAAACGGGAAATGTGTGGGTCTTGAATTATTGCTAAATTATATCCCTCGCCAATCTTGAAAGTTAACCTCATTGCTTGGAGGTTGTATGTCAGGATCATCTGGAAGGTAAAAGACTTTTTTCAGCATGAATTGATCTTTCAATAAAATTCATTATTTAAGTGAGCATATGCTCTAGTGAAAATGTACTCAACCCAAATGCTTTAGAACCAGGCTGCTTCTACCAGTCCTTTGAACTGTTCATTAAATAAAACTGAATGGTATTACAATGCCCCAATTCTAGAGAAAACAGATCTGCTATTTCCGTCCTACTCCTATTTTATACTTTGATACTCTCTGCAATAAAGATAAATTATATTTCAGCTGTTCAAACACTTAGGGTAATTTTCCTATTATGTCCTAGAGAAGTTTAATTATTTAGGGTTTTCTTTGGCGTATGCATTAGAAATACTCATATAAAGTCATGTTTATACTTACATAAACATAAAAACAATTAGGTACCTTTATTCGCATTAAGATGAGTCTAGAACAAGAAACGAAAACTGGTAGGTGTCAGAATTATGTGTGCCTCCTCCTCCAAGTGTATATAAAAAGAAAAATTTCCCAGTTTTCTATAAGATTACAAAGATATTGCTTTATTCTAAATCTTTTGACTGAATCTTAAGTGTTTTGTTTTGTTTTGTTTTGTTTTGTTTTGAGGAATAGCAATTAATGCAATGGTATAACCAATTCTTTTTGTGGGGGTACTTTTGCTCTCTTTCCCAAGCTTCACTTATTTCTAATTAATTCCGCCATTTTGTTTTTATCTAAGCTCAGTTTATCACACTTGGTTCCTTCTTAGTCTGTCCAAAATGCCATTACATTCACTCTTTCAACATATATGGTGAATCATCTCTCAATAAGCCATAGAAACTATATTTTAAAGGGTGAATGTTGATAGAGCTACAGTATGTTTCATGTTTGGCCTCTTGCACTTGTTTTGTCTAATTCCTTGGCCTGTTTTACAGCTCTTCCATGTGTTCCTTAAACCTTCATTTATCTCTACTTTTTTTTTTTCTGAACAGCTAAATTATGCAGGCATCTATTCCTAATGCTATAAAAACAACACTATCACACTACAAGTAGTCCTTGACTTACAACCAGAGGTGGGCTTCAAAATTTTTAGCAATGGGTTCTCTGTCTGGTTGCTGGGTGGGCGTGGCCATGGTGGGCATGGCCTAGTCAGCCTCTTGCACCGTGGTGGGGGGGTGTTTTTGCCCTCCCCGGCCTTCAAAGGGCTTTCCTCGAGCCTCCCTGAGGGCAAAAATGGCCTCCCTGGGCTCTGTGGAGGCTCTCTGAAAGCTGGAAACAGGCCCATTTTTGGCCTTTCCGTACAGGGGTGGGATTCAATGGTTCGGTGACTACGTTTTGCGTGTGTGTAAAAAAAACACCAGCTGTGTTGCCTGGGCAGCTGATAGGCGCTGCGCGTGGGTGCGCAGCGTTTGAAAATCCTCTTTTTTCCTGCTTTTTCCACCTCAGCTATGCTGCACAAAGCAGCTGAGGTTGAAAAAGCAGGAAATAAAGGACAGGTAAGAGCCCAGGCGGGCGGGTGGGCCAAACAGCAGCAAACACAGAACTGGTTCGGTGTCTGCTGCTCTTCAGAGCTACCGGTTCTATAGAGCCGGGCAGAACCGGTAGCATCCTACCCCTGTTCCCGTATTTCCAGGATGCCCATTTTTCTCCCTCCTCGAGTTTGTGCCGTATACAGAGAAAGGATTTTATCATCAGCTAAAGGCTTGTATGGAAATAAATATACACTGACATTATACAATTGTTGATGCTTTTGGCATATGCTCACAGATTTAAGTATGAATAAATAAGCAGAAGAACACAGGGTTTATTGGAGTAGAGCAAGGCTTTATGAAAAAAGTGTAAAAATAATATAAGATGTGTAAAATCTAAATCTAATTATACTGGTGAAACAGGATGCTAAATTGTCATGAACACATTCATACATTGTTTTGCACAACTTAGCATTCTAGTTTCCTGCCTTTGGTTTTATCTGTTTTTCCTTGATTAACCCCAGAAAGGCTGTGGGGACTTTTAAATAAGCCCCTGAAGGCAGTTTTGGGATACAGAAGAGTGAACAGACAGCTTTGCATGGAAAAAAACAGAAGCACTGCAGATGGAGAAAGCAGTACATCATGATTGTGTCCCTGCTAAAAGATTGAGTTCATAAGTTAGCAGATGCTTTCAAATTCAACCTTTGTTTCTTGGGTAGCTAGGAATGCCCTTTATTAAGTTTAGCTATGATCCTCCCTAAGGAAAATGGCCTCGTTGCAGTTAAAAATGAACCTGCGGCCACCTAGATTCAACTGCTCTAATGTGTTATCCATGGCACTTCAACTAATGAGGAATCTAACCACTAAGATACACTATTGTGCTGAAGGCCATTGTATTGCCAGTCTCAGGTCAATGGGCAAATGGGGACATATAGTGTATTGCAAGATTCTTCGATAGCAGATTTGGGAGTATTTCTATGTTATATACCCGTGATGGTGAACCTATGGTATGCATGCCAGAGGTGGCACGCAGAACCTTTCTCTGGGCACACGAGCCATCGGTCCAGCTCAGCTCCACCATGCATGTGCACACATGCCTCCTGCTCGCCAACTGATCTTCAGGTCTCTGCTGCGCAGGCATGCGGGTGGGACACACACATGGGGGTTGCATGCATGGGCGGGGTGATGGGCAGGATTGTGTGTGCATACGCGGGGGGCAGAGCACACATGCGAGTGGGGCACATGAGTGGGATGCACACAGGGATCATGTGTGTGATGGGGGGTGTCACACACGCATACGTTGCATTTTGGGGATGCGCCTTTCAGCAGGTTCTGACAAGTTCTGGAGAACCGGTAGCAGACATTTTGAGTAGTTCAGAGAACCAGCAAATACCACCTCTGATTGGAGATTTTACAGTATCCTTCCCCTGCCACGCCCACCAAGCCACGCCCACAGAACCGGTAGTAAAAATTTTTGAATCCCACCACTGGGATGCGCACACACATGCTTTGGGCACTTGGTGCCAAAAAGGTTAGTCATCATTGTTATATACATTCAGAAATAATATTGTAAATCTAAGGAGTATTGTTAAATGAAGGATATCATCTAATTAATTTGTGATGCAAGTTATCAAGGGCTGATGGAGATTAATACGATTTTTAAAAGGATTAGTCATTAATGAACATCTTCAATTACATTAAACGGGACTTAGAGCAACAGCAGGCAGATATCCTGCATTGTACAGGATATTTATCTTAGGGAACAGCCTCTCTGGGTGTAAAAAAAAAATGATGGGTTTGAGTATGGAGGTTGAATATAATTAATTGCTAGAGGATCTGTTTTGTGCCATCTAATTTCATTTGGAAAATAACAAGCAATACTGTAACTGCATCCATAGTAAAAAAAAACAAAAACAAAATGATGCTCTTCTTTCAATTTCATAGTGCTTATTACTTCTTTTCTTTTTCCTGAAAATTGCCCAAAGAATTTTTATAGGAGATTATCACTTCCTTTAAAAAAAAAAAAAAAAGCATTCCTCACATGAATCATGAATAGCAGCCAGATAGGTAGGTGTATGAAATAGATATATTATATCCGGATCATTTTTTTTTATTTTTTAAAAAATGGTTTTAGTGGTTGGATTATGTTAAATTGTTTAGCTTGTGTTTTAATTCTGCACTCTGGCCAGAGTCACATGCAAGTATAAGGTGGGCAGCTATATAAATGCAAGGAATAAGTGCATTTGGGGAGCATAATGAAAGGATGGGATCTATGCCAGTACCAAAGTTGGCCAAAACTGGAGGTTTCAATATACAAAGACAGACAACAATTCTTTGTTTGCCCCCGTTTGTTTTATGACTTGGAAACTTTGAAACACAACTACTGCTTGTAGTAATGAGCGGTACAGTTTCACAATGTCATTGTGATGGAATGTGCACCTGCAGGAGCAGTGGGAGAGAGTTTTGGCAAGACATTTCTTTCCCAGAGAGAGGCCTGGAGTAAGAGACTGCACAATCCCAAGATAGTTGGGACAGGGAGGAAGAGGTTCAGGGTAGCTACACCCTAGAATCTCTCAGGATCTATTTAGCAGGTTAAAAAGTTACGCCTTTAGTTTGGCAAGATTCTGTCCATTAGGTGTAAGCAAATAAAGAATTGGACAAGATTGAATTTTGCTGTGTCATCTCAGAGCTTGAGGCTGACAATCTTCAACTCTTAACGAGAAGTGTTATTTTGCTTTCTTTGGTAAGAACTCAAGAGTTCAGCCCTTGGAGTTTGTTAGACTGAATCTTTTTTTCAGAATTTCCATGTGAAATATGATGTGCCCTCGGTTATAGTTGATTGCATCTGTCAAACAAGGCTATCTAACATGGCACCTGCTGTCTGGATAAATATCTCTCCAGTGGTCCCTGTGATTTCTACCATGATGATCCTCTGGAAGTCTTTAAAAATCTGACTGTTCTCCCAGGCTCTGGATTAAGGTAGCTGTTGAGCTCCTCTTTGGACATGTTTGTGTCTAGATGATATACTCTTCAGTTTACTTTTTAAAAACCATAGTTTATAATGTAAGCTGCACGGCATCTCTCTGGAGTCAGGCAGAATCAAATCAAATCAAATCAAATCAATAAGTAAACTGAGTTTTTAACTGTTCATAGATAATGCAGCTGTACTTTGAAAAAGCATGATAAAGTTACCGTTATTTATCTATTAAAAGTAAAGATAGGGCCTTGTGTCCCTTGATTCAGCAGTATTTTAAGTTGTATTTAAATTCAGTGATAGATTCCTTTTGACTAGTATTGAGAGAAGGCAATTTTGAACAGACCTCAAGCACTGCATTTGTTTGATAGCTAATCTACTCTCTTAGAAGGGCCAATAAATGAACTGCAGTTAATGAAAGCTTATGCAGTTCAAATTCTGAAGGAAACCATTCAAATAAAAGCTAATGTTAAAGAATTGGCTTGCAAGCCAATTAATTTATTAGAAATTAGACTATCTAGGAAAGCATGGCTAAAATTATGAGTGCTAGAAGAATCAAGCATAGATATAATGTAACTTTCTCCATTCACTTAATTAAACTGGAATGAACCTCTCTAGAAGTGAAAAACAAAGGCCAAGCACTTTCTTTCAATAGACTTGTAAGTGTAGATTTTATTTGTACAATTTTTTAAATGGTGCAAATCCACCTTTGAGTCATGTATGAAAATGCACATTTTGGTGGAGTATTAATAATGTATGAGTGACACACAGAGTTTGCTATCGGACTCACTTGAATTCATAGCCCCCTGGTTACTCTTGACATTTTGCCCACTGTGTCTCTTGATCAGTTCCTTTCATTTGCGTAAAGGTTAGAAGAAGGAATATGAAAAAAAAAGGAAAGTTGCAAGGTCATAAATTGAAACAAAACAAAAAAGGTAACTGAAGCATTTAGCTTCATAACACATTTGCTGCACTGTGGACCACCACCCACAAGGAAAATCCTCCAGTTGTGGTCTGTCTGACACAAGCAATCAAAAAATCCAACGGTTGTGGAATCACTGGAAACCAATTTCTCTTTTGTCCCTCTGCTTCTGCATGACCAAGAAAGCTGCTTCTGGGGCATCTCTTGAAGAACATCTGGAAGCTTCAGCTGGTATAAAATTCAGCAATGCATTTAGTCATGGATGCATTTTGTCCAGCGCATGTGATACCTCTGTCCCATGAGACATTTTGTAGGCCTTCATGACATGGGGCTTGCACTTCTTGCAAGACAGTTTCTCCCAACTTGTATCTATCCAGGGGTGGGCTGCTACCGGTTCACCTCTGTTCAGGTGAACCGGTAGCTAATTTTATCATTTTTAATTACTGGTTTGGTGAACCAGTAAATCCCACCCCTGGCTGGCCCTGCCCACCCCTCCCCTCCCAGGCGTCACCATCCAGCCTGTTTTGTATGCCAGGTAACAACAGGGCCTGCATGGAGGCTCGGGGAGGGTGAAAAACAGGCCTCCCGGAGGCTCCAGAAGGCCAGAAATGTCATCCAAGCAACTGGGCAGAGAACCTGTTGCTGAAACTTTTGAAGCTCATCCCTGTATCTATCCATCCTATGAGATCCAAAAGGAGAGATGTGCTTCAGGTCCCATTTGCTAGGGAATATCATCTCTTGGGTCCTTGGAAGAGATCCTTTTTGTTGTGCTCCCTGTCCTCTGGAACATCATTCCCACAGAGATTAGAATTGCTCTGACCCTACAGTTTTTCCATAAGGCCTTAAAAACCAGGTTTGTTTGCCAAGCTTGTGATCCAGGTTACGTGGCTGAATCTTATCTTGATTATGTTGACATGTTGGTTGGTTTTATCGCAGTTCCTGTATTGTTATTTATTGTTTTTTTATGATGTCTTTATAATATTGTTTATTTTCTGTCAGCTGCTCAAAATCATGTTTGAAATGGGTAGCCATATAAATTGAATCAATCAATCAAAATATATCTCTGCCAGTGAATACCTCATGGCTCAGAGAGCGAGCCTATCACCTGAAAGTAGAGTTAATGAGAGGAAACAGAGAGAAAAGCAGGTGCAGATATACTGTATGATGCTTAGCTTGCAAATTACATGGGTTATGATTTGTCAGGGCTCACGGATTTATCCCATCAATAAACCCATGGTCATCTCTTAAGGAATTCTTCTGAGCTTCAAAATAATCACGGAAAAGCCCATAAATAAAAGAACTCCTTTCTGATTCTGGGTATGAAAAGTTAATTTTGCTTCAAATCCTGATGAAAGGACACTATTCTTCATTCACCTGAGGAGAACAAACAAGGTATATCGGGGCAGGTGGATTGCTTCCATATTTTCCATATTTCTGTGGGAAGAAATATACATCTGGTTCAGTTCCAAGCTGGGAGGAAGACACTGGAAACATGGAGGCTGATTGGAAAGATAGTTTATTGATGAAGCAGAACCACCAGAGGTGGTATTCAGCAGGTTCTGACCAGTTCTGGAGAACCGATAGTAGAAATTTTGAATAGTTTGGAGAACTGGCAAATACCACCTCCGACTGGAGGTTTTATAGCATCCTTCCCCTGCCACACCCACCAAGCCACGCCCACAGAACCGGTAGTAAAAAAAATTGAATCCCACCACGGAGAACCACATGTGATTCTGGGCAGCTGACCAAAATGGAGTTGAGAGTGGGGATGGGGTTTATACCTTCTTTTGGGCTTTGCACTTGAGCTTCCTGTCCCTGTGGAAGAACATGTTGTGAGAGGAAATCCTTACCTCTTTACCTGTGCCTATGCTTCCTAACCCTGTACCTGGCTTGTACTGCTTCTTATATGACGGTATATTAAAGTGCTAGCTTGATAAAAGATGCAAATTAAGGGAAAATTTGTAATCTGCATTGTGTAAAACTAATAGTTGCAATTCAATCAGTTTGGGGGCTATTTTTGATATAACTGTCTGGGACATTACGAGAATATGGAACCAAAAAGTGCAAATGACAAAGAGTTTTTCAAATAAGTGCCAAGAGACAGGACGGCATAGTGAATGAGGAAGTTACTCTAATAATCTTCCAGAGGAACAGAAGAGATGTAGAGAAAAGACTATATAAGACAGGGTTTTATCTCAGATCATGGGCACTGCCATGGCTACTCCTTGCCGGACTCAGCCATGTCAGTGGACCTCATTGCAATGGATTGTTTGTCAGTATTATCTTACTGAAACATTGTTACGTTATGATGACTGTTCATGTTCCAAATTGCTCATGAAATAAACCTCTGATCTCAAAGTAGGATTTATTGCCTGTGGTTTGTCTGTGTTCCTCTTTTATTGAGTTATTTTTATGACAATGTATTCTATTGGCTCTTGTCAGATTCCTATGTAGGGGTTATGTAGGGGTTATGGCTGACTCTATAGGCAAGAGAAGAAATGCAAATCCTAGGAGTTTGTCTGAGCTAATTTTGTCAACCTTTTCTTTGTTGCTTTTCTGAGTTTGCTTGGGCAGGGAAACGGGCTGGTCTCTGAATAGGATGGCCCAATCTTTCTTAATGGGCACAAAGTATCTGCTAGGGGCTATTAAGAAAAGACTTGGAGGCTGCTTTCTGTCTCCAATAGCATGTTTCTCCATTTTTCCTTTAGGAAATATAATATTCTGCCTTTTTAATATTTCCTAAAATATTTCATTCTTCTGGGGGGTGGGTGCTGACTTTCTACACTTCTATCCAATTGAGAAATAGCTTTGAGGGAATCACAAACATGAAAACCAATAATATAGGATAAAGAGTAAGAAAATAACATACTAATATCAATATCTCCAGGCAGCATGATTCCTATGGAAAGTAAAAAATTACAGATTAAATGCTACAAGGAGAAGAAAGACTGGCCTAATGGCTAAACTTTATAGTGAGAACATTAATTAGTGGCTTTTTTGGGAATTCACTCTGCAGAAGGAGGCCACTTCCAAGAAAGATCATTCCCCACTGACCATCTGTCATTTTGACTGAGGTTTCGACTCCACAGGGATTCTGATGGCCATCTTAACAATCAATCAGGCTTTTTAAAGATTGCAAGAAGCCTGGAGGCAGAATGTACTGAACTGAGGAAATGCCCCCTTCACTTTTTTTTCATTGCATCCTATATTTTTGGTCATTGAAATGAGGACTGTGCAGAGAAGCAAAATATGGAAATAAATCTAGGAATCACCCTTTAATTGATTAGGATGTTCGTTTGTTTTTTGCCTTAAAGGAAATGTATCTTTTTAAACAAATATTGTGTTAGATTGTGGGCTGATTAAAGAGGAAGACACTGATCTTCAACTTTATTATGCTCTTTATTATGACAACAACACAGCAACTGCCTGTCTGACAGCCTGCCCTTTTATAGGGAGCTATCAGATGGCTTAGCCAATCAGGACAAACTATTTTTCTTGCTGTAATGCGGACCTGAGTGAAGTCTTTGTTCCTTGGCTTCATTCCTTCATTTGGATATTCAACACATTGTATTGTATTTTTACTTTATATTTAGAGTATTTCTCTATGGCTGCTGCTTTCTGAGAAGGAGCAAAGGCTTACTCTGCCAAATATACGATTGACTTGGAGAAAATTCTGAATTGGCTTGTAGGTCATATGCTTAAAATTTCGATAGTTTATATGTCTTTTTGAGAGCTAGCAGGAAGCTCACTGGGTGTCTTTGGGTGAATCACTCTTAGACCTGCGTTATGGACGGACATCTTGGGATAGTTAAAAAAAGATGGTGGCTCCAACTGTGTGATTGAAGTGAACTGAATGAATTCGGGATTTGAAAATCTGGGTGTTGTTTGGAAAATACAATACACTTTTCTAAATTGAAGGAATTAAAATGAGTTCAACTTAAAAGAAGTTCTACCACATAATTAGCCCTAGATTCAGTTATGTGTATTCTCCCCTCCTCTCATTTTGCAGTGTGGGTTGATGCGTGGCACAAATCAACATGACTGACTACATCTTTCCAAGAATGCCATAACTAAACAAAGCCTTCTTTTATCAGGCAAATGGGTTAATAATGGAATCATTTATTTTTGCAGGAGAGAATAGAGTCACGAGAACCTTTCTGATTGTCAGCCCTCCTGCTCGTCTCTCCCTTCCTTCATTTATAATAATTTATTTATTTATTTATTTTAAAAAATCACAAGCAGCCACTTGGAATGTAAATGGAAAAGTAATTGTCATAGTAGCGGATCAAAAGGAGAAACAGCATTCCTTCCATTACAGTAACATTCTCAGACTTTTTTTCTGGAGACTTTGAGTTGTATTTTTTTTTATCCTGCAACAGCAGATCTGTCTATCCATAATCTTGGAACCACATGGATGGTTTTGAATGAGAAAGTACATAAGCAGCTTCAGAACAGGCTTCTTTGTTGGCATTCTAGCAAGGAAAGAAAGAATTAAACTTCCTGCCTTGCGGTCTCAGTAATTCCCTAAAGGAATTTTTTAACAACAACAACAAAAATGTAGCCCATTAACTGCACTCTCTCAAAGTGCGTTGCATCTAGTTTGGCTATGAATTTCTATATGCTTCAGAACAGCATAAGGTAGATTCTTGTCCCATCGTGGTTTGTTATCTTCTCTTCTTTTTTTTCCTCCTCCTGTGGAGCAGAATAAGAGCTCTCTGCTTGTATCTGATGCAAAGTGAAATTCAGCCAAACCCAAAAGGAAAGGATGGACAACATTGGTAACTACAAATTTTTTAAAAAAGTGTCACTTGCATGCAAAACAAATCCTGACCCAATCACATTAAAGAGGTGGCGTTTTACCAAAAGAAGGCAAGCAATTACAAGAGGTATTGTTTAATTCTCTTTATGCTCCATTTAAAGCTAATTTACATTTTTCTAAGCTGCACTTCCATCAAAATTGCAACTGCATCCAATTATACCTCATTGGTACAAAAGTTTATTAGATAGAAATCCGTTTCTCCTATTTTATATCATGTAGATCTCATCATTCAGACTCTGCTTGGTACTTCCCCTTGAAAATGTAAAAAGAAAAATTCTAAAAACATAGCAAAAACAATATATATATGTGTGTGTGTGTGTGTGTGTGTGTGTGTATGTGTATGTGTATGTATGTGTGTGTGTGTATATATATATATATTTGTTTTCTGAGGTTCTCGCGGGTATTTGTATGTGGATCTTTGGTTATTCGGGTTTTCTCCCGCGTAAGATTGGAAGTATCTAGGTAACGTTTCGATGAAGTCTCATTCATCATCTTCAGGCTTCTGTCTTCAGCTCTGTGCTTCTCAGAGTGATGTGAGCTTGCAGCTGCTTCTTCCTTTTAACTGGAGGAAAAGGAAGAAGTTAAAAGGAAGAAGCAGCTGCAAGCTCACATCACTCTGAGAAGCACAGAGCTGAAGACAGAAGCCTGAAGATGATGAATGAGACTTCATCAAACGTGCCTAGATACTTCCAATCTTACGCGAAAACCCGAATAACAAAGATCCATATATATTATATATATATATATATATATATATATATATATATATATATATATATATATATATATATATATACACACACACACACACACACACACACACACACACATATATACACATTAGTAAACAAAATAGTTATTCAAAAACATTCTAGTACTGGTATGAACCTTGTAAATCTTTCACATTTCTTTTCAATATCTATCAATCTTTGAGAACAATTGAAATGTTTCCCTCCCTTCTTCATTATTAATTAACTGTTAATAAACATACCATTGGATAGTCATACAGTTTTATCTTATAAATTATTTACTATTAATAAGCAAAATAATTATTCAAATTCATTCTAATAACTGGTATAAATTTCTCTATAAGACTTTCACATTTCTTTTCAATATTTTATCAATCTTTAGAAACAATTGCAATGTTTCCCTCTCTTCTTTATTATTGCATTAATTATAAATAAACATACCATTACATAACAGTACAGTTTTATCTCATAGATTATGTACTTATTTCATTTCTAACTCATTACAGTATTCTACTGTCACAACACTATCTTTTGTACCTTTGCAGAATCCTCACTTTTAACTTAATTTAGCCATTTTCTCTGTGTTTTCTAGCTGAGCAAATACCTTTAATCTTAGTATGTTTCCCCTTTTTCTTTATTTCCTATTTTTGTCCCTTATTGCATTATTTGATCATTGAAAATGGCTTCTTCTTTGTCCCGCTCTTCTTCTTGCTCTTGAAGCTTTTGCTTTTGCTTTTCATAGTTCAGGATCTCCATTTCAAAAAATTCAAATACAAAGCCAAAGGATCTTCCTCCCCTTTCTGCATCTTCTTTCTGTTTTTTAAGACTCATCTTCAATTCTTCCAGGAGTGATGGCATTTTAAACACTTTTGAACAACCACCCAATTGACTTTAAGTAAAAACAGAAAAAGAAAGAAAAAAACAATGCCAAAAACTTTTTTTTAAATCACCAAATGATCCCAGACTGTTCCTTCTTGTTTCTTTCCTTTACTTTTCCTTTCCGTGGGTTACTGTATCTTTTAATAAGATTTCAGTTACAATGTATCCTTGGGAGTCTTTCCAAAGTTTCACTATTAATCCTCTTTATTTTTCCAGGTAGCACTCCATTTTTCCATTATTCCAAGTCCTACCCTTTTGCCTCCACTCTTCTCCTTTTTAGGGCTTTAAAATGACCAAGAAAAAAATCTTTATTCTCCTTTTGACAATTAGATTTCAGCTTAAGGTTGCCTATTAGTGTCAAAATAGATTAATATAAATTTCTTTCCATACCATTTGTAATTGTCAATATAAAGGTTAAAAAGGGGTTTTAACCTCCTTTTCTCTCTCCTTCGCCACTTAAAGATCTTCTTTCAGAAGTATCCTTCTAGGTACTTTTAGATTCAGGGTACCTTGCTTAGATGTTCTCTGTTGTTTAGCCTGGTCTGTCCTGCTTTCCTCTTTGTCTTCCTCCTGCACAGTCTTATCCAGTCGGATTCTTCTTTGAGGTGGCCATTTCTGACCACCACTGCAACTGCCTTTGGGGAAGGGAGTTTAGACCAGCCAAGGAGGAGAGATGCGGCTCCCCTCCACTCAGCTAGCAATCTCCCCCCTCTTCACCACCTCTACGGGGTGGCTTCAGCCCCGAATCAAAAAGATCAGGGCACTCTAGCGGCGAGCACAGATCGAAACCGTGCACAATCGCGGATTTCGGTCTATCGCTGAAGAGACCCAAACCGGAAGTCCCCAATGGGGCTTCTTTTGAGCCTCAAACCTGCTTGTCTTTCAAGACCAAACAGGTCAATTCCAGATAACTGCAAAAAATGAAGAAGAAAAAAAGCATTTACATATTACATTATCAACTGTTTCTCATGCTTAAGTTGTCTTTATTTAAAATGTGTTCTGGTCAACTCTCCTCCCCTTTATGAATTGAAAAGATTTTTTTGTTGCAATTTCTTGTGAAACATCCCAATTACTTGCCAAGAATCAACCCTGACTTGATTTTATACATACCTACACATTCTGCATAAATCTTAGTTGATTGACAAAGTTTTCTGTCTACCAAAAAGCAATAATTAATCATCAATTTCTTTCTGAGCTGGTTAGATTCAGAGACACGATGTTCCTTAATTCTCATCCATTTGAATTGCCATTATGCATCTGGCTTCAAATAGTGGATCTCAGTGTGCTACCCTGTTTCTCCAACAATACGGCCTCCCCCAATAGGAAGTCCCAGCATGTTTTATAGGCATGAAATGAAATTAAGCCCCTCCCCCCAAATTAAGGCCTATATTAAAACATGCGAAATGGGGGGGAAATGGCGGGGGGGCTTGCTGTTAGGAAATACTTTTGTTGCACACCCGGATATGGTGCTGCCTGCGTTGATCCTGATACAAAGTGCCCCACCAATGCCGAGGTCAACATCCAAGCCGTCGCCGCCCGCCCTAAGATGCAAGGGGGGGAATTAAGTCCCCCCCGAAAAGACGGCCTAGCCGTTTTTTCAGGGCTCAAAAAAAAATAAGACCCGGCCTTATTATATGAGAAACACGGTAGTAAAAAATAAATAAATTGTTTCCACAAGCCAGATGTTTGCTCACTCTATGTTACATCATGTGAATGCTGTCAGTGAGCTCTATGATGGGATTACAAATTACTTGCCATGACAGCATCCCCAGCTGATATTCAGAAGGATTCCACATATTCCATTTTCACAAATCTACTTCTCTCTTAACCAAGTGGAAGTTGTCTGGTCATTCTTAGATCTTACTCTAATTTTTCATGCACAAAAACATTTAAATAAATTATTTCAGTACGTAAACCAGATGTTCTCTTAAAAGTTTATGTCTCTTACAAACACAAACACACACTTTTATATACATAAGTATAATTTCTCCCTAAGTTTACCGCTCAAATTAACTTAGCAGTGATTTCCAAAATTTCTTGGTCTAATGCTAAAGAGTTTTTGTGAAGGATTTTGTAAAAAGTAGCATTTTCTTTTCTCTGCATTCTATTCACTGACATCCCACACTCGGGTAAAAAAGAGACATTTTCTCCATCGTTTATCACTCCTTTTCTCACACATCCAATGTAAGTGATTTCTCTTCAAATACATTGTGGACAAACTTTGCTTCAAAAAAATATGACTCAATTGTTTTTAACATCTTCTAATATGTATTTATTCATTTAATATCCTTCATAACGTTTAATTTGGGACCTTGGACTAGATCCGTGGTGACAAACCTATGATACATCTGTCAAGGTGATTCACCACAATGGCGGATATAGTTCACCAACATTCAATTACAACTGTTCTCAAAAGCATGCCTAATTCTATTTTCTTAATTTTCAGAGCCTGTTCAAAACTGGGTATGTTCCTGTGTGAGATCCAGATCCTGGGAAAATGAGTTTATTTTACTCATAGTTCTTTTTTGTAATTATTTGACTTTTTAAAATGTAATACGTACATAGCACCACACATGATTGGATTTATTTTTTAAAAAATAGATGAACATGGGGAAGGGGGAAGAATAGCACTTAGCAATAGTACTTATATACCACTTCACAGTGCTTTACAGCCCTCTGTAAGCGGTTTACAGAGTCAGCATATTTCCCTCAACAATCTGGGTCCTCATTTTACCAACCACAGAAGGATGGAAAGCTGAGTCAACCTTGAGCTGATGAGGCTTGAATTGCTGAATTGCTGGCAGCCAGCAGTCAGCACAAATAGCCTGCAGTACTGCATTCTAACCACTGTGCCACATCGGCTCTAGAATCTAAAATGATATGCCAGCAGAATCAAGTTAGGTATTTTCTGACTTTTTGACACATGGAGTCCAAAAAGCTCACCATGCCTGGACTGGATTACATTTTTATTTTTGAAAATATAGCCAAGTAACTAAGTTCCAGGTAACTTTTTCAGGAATATGCTGTAACCCAGAGGAGAAAAGGAATGTCTACAAGGTGTGTCAAACAGCAACCAAGGTGGGAATCATGACTGGGTGATTAAAGCACCATTCTTTTCATATATTTTGCATATATGGCATAGATAAAAAACAGAGAGAGTTTCAATTGCACTGCTGTCTTGACTTTTTTTTGAACTACACCCTGACACAATGAACTGGGCAGGAATTGAAAATGAGTTAGACACTGGGCTAAATAGATCCTGAATGTCACAAACCACTACTGGTCATCTGAAGAAAGTTCTCAGTGTTGGGGAGTCTTCCATATTACAAAGATAGTAATGATAGAATCCAATTTGAAGTTGATCAGTAAGACCTAAAGTTTATTCTTCCAAGTGTTCAGGCTCATGCTAAAGCTCAGCATCAGAGAACGTCTCTCTCTCTCTCCAGAATATGAGCACTGGGCTGTTCTACACAGTGTATTAATATGGTTGCTGGTTGTGTGTAGCTTTTAATTGCTAATTAGAATATTGATAGCTAACTACGTTAACTACATTATTAGTAGTTGTTTCTTTGAGCTGCTGTGTCCTTGGCTCCTAAGTACCTGAAAGACTGGTGATAAATTAGCACTCCTGTTGATTGACAAGAGGCCCATCTCCCAGGCTTCAATTATTTCTCTGGGTCTTTTTGTCCCTGCTCAACTGACAATCATAGTAGCTGCGAAACTGAATGCATGTCCTTGTTTATTGCAATGTGTGGCTACCAATAAGTTCGGCTATGATATAAGTTAGAAAGAAGAATAAAGGTAATATAGATATACAGAACTCTGCCTGCTAGTGACTTTAGATTTAGCTGTTAATTGCTTTCCTCCAGATTAAAAAGGTATATTTTGGGGTTACTATAAACCTACTTCTAATAAGCGGGAAATGGTAACAGCTTTAAAAAAGCCAAATGAGTTTTAGCTTGACTTAATTCCAGAGAGCATGTGGCTGCATTTTTTTTCCAAATGATACCTCCTCCGAGCATTATCCCTCATCCCTCTCTTAACATTTGAACCAGCTTCTAAGATACCATCAAGAAAAAATAAACGAATTCTTTGCTCCACTGGAAAGTATGAGCTACATACCCATCTGTTCCTCTGCTGAGGAACAGAAGTCAGTGATCGTATATCATTCCTTTTGTAGAAATTGTAGTGGAAATGTAAAAACCATATGAAGAGCTCATAACAGCCATTCCTGCTGCTGCTGCTGCTAAAAAAAAATACAAGTACACATTTTGAGATTCAGCAGTGCAATCTTGTTACACTGTCCTGGAGCTTCTACAAGCTTTCGCTCTTTTGCCTAAATACTTTAAATGACCATGGATTTGTTGGCTGTGCAGGTAAAATATCTCTTTAGGATTCAAGACAGAGAAAAAGCTGTAATGATCTCCTTTCTATACTTAACATTAACAGGCTGCAAATGACGAAAACTGAAAACATACAATTTTCAGTAAAGGCACTTCCATGCAGACATAGATAATCATTATCTTATCACCATAATGGAGGCTGCAATTACAGCTGTAAGTCATGACAGTTGTTAAGTCAGACACCATATGACCACACCCGATATGACCTTTTTTTTGCCATGGTTGTTCAATGAACCCATTGTTTGAGATGGTTCATTTTTTTTGCCAGAAACCAGAAGTAATCAGCAGTTTAGGGCCAAAATGTTGTGAACTGCTATCATGTGACCACAATAAACTACAAATGGCTATAGATTCAGGCCAGTTACTGAGAACCCAAAATGTGGTCATGCGAACACAGGAGGGCCAGCCATCAGAACTTCAACTTCGTGTTGTAAGTCCCTTTTTCAGGGTTTGTTGTAATGGTAGCTAAGCTGAGAACTTCTTCCAGCTGACATTCGGGATCCAATCAACTTAGTGGACTTTTTGTTTTCAGATCCTGGCCAGTCACTGTGACCCTGAAAGTAGTTCCACAACTTGTTTTCAAAACAATGTAGACCAGCATTGTTCAGCAGGAAGGGAACAGAAATATACCAATAAGAACCATCTGCCATGGCCATCAGGATCACTGCTTCGAAACTGCAGGCTTAGTGATTCCTTCTGAGTCACAATTTAGTTGGACTTTAGTTAATTGCCTCCCTGTCCAACAACTATGGCAAAGCTCTCTGTGGACAACATTAAGATCCACAGTGATAATGCCTTATGCACTACAGATACTCTGCTAGCAGTCAGATGTAGGGGTATCGTAAGGATGGAACATTTGTAAAAAATTTCATATATATTTGAACTAGAGCTACTCTAGCCCAGCATTGGCAGAATAGAAGTGAGGGGTACTTTAGATTTTAAATTAGCAAAATCAGAAGAATCACAGATTCTCCTCCTCTTAGCTTTCAAACATCAGATACTTATTTATGCCTAATTAGGAATGCCAATTACAGGACTTCCCTCAGCGTGTAGCTACTACTGGGAAATACATTCTATATGTTGAGTTTCAAAAGTTCTGGCAGCACACACTGAGTAGGGCTGTCTGGCTATCATAATCATGCAGAGAGTTAAATAGATGGTCTTTTAATATACTTTTCAATTGGGCTTTTTTAGAGACAGGCACTAAAAACCAGTATGTACGCAACTAAACAGAGACATTTGAACA
This sequence comes from Notechis scutatus, assembly GCF_049901735.1. Lineage (NCBI taxonomy): Eukaryota > Metazoa > Chordata > Lepidosauria > Squamata > Elapidae > Notechis > Notechis scutatus. Next base: position 96,024,649 of record NC_142012.1, on the reverse strand, counting down.
TACCTAGAAACTCTGTATGAGTCTATTTTCTGGCAGCAGTCAAATATTCTGTTAGTTGAATGACTGAGCTGTATGTCAGCCAAATTCTCATTTAGTGAAATCAAATTTCTTGAAGGCCAAAGTGATATGATGTGGCATTCTGTCCCTCTTGTTCTTTGCATGTTACAATCATCTCGGTGTTTTGATGAGAAATTGGAACAGTCTGATCTTAAGCGTGGGTTCCTAATAGAATTAGCATATAAGATCAAACAACAGGCAATAGTTCAAAAGAAATAATCATAAAATCTAACTCTGATACCGTATTGGACTTGTATGATATTCTGCATGATACATTGATTTATGAAGACTTGTATGTCACTTGTAGAAGGGAGAAAATGTAACATGTAAGGTAGTGGATGAAATGATCCAGACTTCACTTAAGTTTATTACAGTTCCATTGAAATTATTTTATGCTTTTTATAGTTTGGTGTCTTAGCGTTTCTTTTGAGCTACCCAGAATTGTGTTTTTAGATTAGGTGGCCAGCCTGATCAATCAACCAACCAATCAATCAATTCCATTATACTAACACCATGGCAAGCTTCTCACCAGCAGGATGGAATAGAAACACTTAAGCAGGCACAACAGAACCCAATAACTCATGTTAAGTAAATTTTATGGACATAAGGTAGGGAAGCCATTGCAAAATAATTTAAGCTTGCTATATTTCAAACGTGCCAAACACAATTTCTTTGGGTTAATACAATGAATATTGAAATGAGAATTCATTGACTTGACTTGAATTAAAATTACTCATTTCGAGAAAAAAATGTATTATAAGCAACAGCACAGTTGTCCCAAAGGTATTTTTTCAGGAGTCAACTGGACTTTCTTGTTTTTTCTTTTGAAGATGTTTCCCTTCTCATCCAAGAAGCTTCTTCAGCTCTGACAGTATAGTGGAGAATGGAAGGATTTATATTCCTTTCAGACATTTGGTCATTTGCATCCTTTTAGAAGGTTGTTGAAGCACTTGGAAGTTTATCTGTGTCCATGAATAGCAGCATAAACATGGCTGTCAAACTCACAGCATCACATTGCCATTATGTGATGTATCAATGTTTTTTTTCCCCTTCACAGAGCTGGAGTGGACGTGGCCTGTCCATGATGCATCCAGACCGTGGGCAAGGGTGAGATTCAACCGGTGTTACTACTGGTTCGGTGATCACGTTTTGCACGTCTTCAGAGCTACCGGTTCTATAGAGCCGGCCAGAACTGGTAGCATCTCACCCCTGCCCACGGCCCTCCAGTTTGAATATGGCCTATTGTTTTATCTCTGATGCTTCCACAAAAGTATTTGTCTGCTGCCACCAGTTCTGATTGTCAAAAAGAAAGTCTTATATTCCTGATGATTCTCAACTGTGATCCTCTGACCCCCATGATCTTTTATCCTAATTTAACTGTTGTGAAAATAGTGTGAAACAAGTTGCATGTATGCTTTTCTGCTTTTGATGGGGGAAAGATAGAAGTATAATTTTGAAAAAGTGTGGAAAAACTTGGCTTTGTCAGCTCTGGAAAATAAGTGGCTGCTGATATAAATTAGGAAATCAGAACTTCCTTTGTGGCCCGAGATCTCACCTGATTTTGATTTAAATTGAATCTTCATTTATAATCTTAATGTATATTGATTTATTTAATAAGGTTGCACCTTGTCCAAGTCAAACAATTCTGGGTAGCTTACAGGTAGGCAATGACTTCAGTTAAAACATCCATGGTAAACACAATAATAAAATCCAAAAAAAGCAAGGAAAAACAACATAAAAGGACAATAAAAATAGGAATGGTGCAATACATTTCCTCCATCAACTCAGAAAGCTCAGCTTGCCCAAGGATCTGCTGATACAGTTCTACAGAGAAATTATTGACTCTGTCATTTGTACCTCAATAAATGTATGGCTTGGTACAGCAACCCAACAGGACAGATACATATTTCAACGAATAGTTCAAACTGCAAAAAAAAAACAACACAAAAAAACAACAACAACCTTATCAGCTGCCTTCCTTTGAGGACCGTATAGTGCACAAACCAGAAAAAGGGCTGAGAAAATACCCACAGATCCCTCACATAATCTATTTTCATTTCTCCCTTTAGGACACCGCCATAGAACATTGCTTTCCAAAACAACCAGACATATATTCCACCCCCCGCCCCCTGTCATAACTCTGCTGAACACTTAATTCCCACAGCACTGTCTTATTTCTCATCTTTTCTCATCTTCTCATGTTTTCTACTATCTTCTCCTATTGCTTTCTTACGATTTATCAGTAGTTTGTAACTTATGATGAATGATTGAAACTATGATTATGACCTATGATCTATTACTTGCTGTTTATATGTACACAGTAAGCTTATGCATTGGAGACAAATTCCTTGTGTGTCCGATCACACCTGGCCACTAAAGAATTCTATTCCATTCCATTCCATTTTATTCTATTCTTTAAATCAAAATAATGCTATCTGAAATAATACATTTTTCAATCATTTTCTGACAACTGAGGAGGGGGCAGTTCTGATCTGGAAGGGTGTAGAAGAATATGGAGATAGCCTTGAAGAAGATATACACAACAATTAGGAAGACCTGAAGTTAGTCTGAAAAAATATTGAAGATTGAGGAATAAACTGAAGATTGCTATTGTCTTGAGGGAGTTTTTCGATATAAAAGGAAAGAAAAGAGAAATGCTATCAAGCTTTCAAGATTCTGTTATGATAGCCTAAATCAATAGAGTTCTAAATATAAAGAAATTTTAATCTTCCTCTTTCTTCTGCATAACACATTTTAAAATAGGGAAACGAATCCCTAAATATTTCCTCACAACCTGGATCTGATATTGTAACTTTCAACATACACTCTGCTGTACAATATAAACTACCTTATATGCTAGGACCTTTGATTTCAATAGTTATAAGATGACATAAAGACTATAATCAGTTTGTGTACATGCATCTTTGAAAAACTCTATCATTAACTTTGACTACATATTATAGTTGATAGAAGGCAGATATAGAATCAGCTTACTGTATTCCTAGGGAGTGATTTATGTAAGTGATATAATACTTTAAATGTGCTTACCTTGCTTTTATTTATAACTTTGCAATAAAGGCACGTTGCAGTATAATATAGAATTAGAGCCTATATTCAATGCGTATTATTCAGTCAAAAGTCTCCTGTTACTCATACTAAGTATTTTGTTATTCTGATGCTAATATATCCTTAGGTTTTATTTAGATGGTGCCATATTAAACATTGTTAAGGAAATTGAAATCACTTTGTTTGAATGATGATGTGGTCATTCATGCAAGTGTTTTAACATAATTTCCTCTGTGACAATCATTCTCAAGTTGTTAGACAGTATTTAAGTGGGACACAAGATAATTCACTGAAGCTTTAATTAAGACTTCAAACTTTACTGTAAATAATAAATATGACAACAAAATACATGTAAATCTTATGAAAGCAACCTTGTAGTTTTTATCCTGTTGAGACTTACATCCTTTGTTAGTGTGATTGGCAGAAAGTGCTTTGAATAGAACACAATTTTATGAAAGGATATGTGTTGAAGCTGCAGGGGAGAAATTGTGGCCCTTGAAATACTGTCAAAAAAAAAAAACCATGCAGGAGCCTTGGCTAACTTAGCTAATAGAAAGGGATGCTGAGAGCTATCTGGAGGGCCATAGAGATGAACATGAATGTACATAGAGCAGTGTTTCTCAATTTTGGCAATGTTAAGACGTCTGGACTTCAACTCCCAGAATTCCCCAACCTGTGTGCTGGCTGATTAATTTTGGGAGTTGAAGTCTACATGGTTGAAATCTATAAGCTTGAGAAACACGGACAAAGAGTATATATACATGGATGGTAACAGACATTTTAGTCATGCATGTCTCGTCATCCCAACCCACTTCTTTTTAAGATGGGTCATAGTTTATTTTATTTATTTATTTGATTTGTCAATTGCTTACGAGATAATAGGTATAATACATAGTTATGAATACATGAAATGGGTACATATAAGAAAAATAAAAGAAACAATAGGACAGGGACGGTAGGCACGTTGGTGCGCTTATGCATGCCCCCTACAGACCTCTTAGGAAAGGGGTGAGGTCAATAGTAGACAGTCTAAGGTTAAAATTTTTGGGGTTTGGGGAAGAAACTACAGAGTTAGGTAGAGTATTCCAAACATTGACCACTCTAATGCTAAACTAGAGTTTATGTCATTTGCATTCAAAATCCCAGATACAATCCCTGGAATTTTCAAATGTGGCTCAAAAAAACCCAAACCCTTAACTGCTTGTGAAGAAGGTTTGACTTGCTATGCAAAGGGCTCCTTATTTTTCTAAATATGGGCTCTTATTTTGTTCTATCCTCCTCCCACTGGCTCTTCTGCTAAATTAATGTCAAAGAAAATCAGCTTAGTTGGACTCTAAAATATCACCTCTGATCCTATTATCATAAACTATTTGTGTTCTACGCACATTCCAGTATGGATAACCACACACACACAAAGGGAGAGAGAAGGGGGGGGGGGTACAAACTCACACATTAAAAAAAAAAGTTAGAACAGCAAAGATAACAAATATGAAAAAAAAAACTGAGAACAAAACTGCTATTATAATACTATAACCAAACTATAAATTGAAGGCTTATTACCAATTGATTTCAAAAACCTGATGTCATAATATATTCAATAAAAGATTATAACATACAATTCACATTTTACTCAAATATATATTTACCCTAGGTTATGTAAAATGTCATACAGTGTTCCATAAACGAAGTATTCTAGAACATTATTTTTTTCTCAGATATAACTGAGTGAAGACCAGGGATTTGATTTGTTTGCTATATGGAGGGTTGGATTCTCTTTTACGAATCCTCTATGGTGGATTCATGCACAGTGTAGAATTATCTCTAACAAGGAATATTTTAGGAAATTGGAAGGGTGACTTGCCTCCCCATCACCACCACACCAGAAAAATATTTCCCAACTTTTCCCGTTTCTCCCCATTTCCAAACATTTGGAATGGCAATTCAGCTACTGTTTGGTTCGTTTACTTGCTCATTGTAAATATGAAGCCAGAGATGAGGAGGAATTGACTGCAAGTTCCTGCCGCTAATCTACTTAATCATTTTTTGTGCCTGTGTGTGTTTGTGTGTGTGATTTGCCATTGCCTCCTTCTTCCCCGGGCTGAGAGTGACTGACCCAAGGCTCCCCCCTCAGCTGGTTCTGTGCCACAGGTGGGACTAGAACCTCTATGCTCTTCTTTTTTCTAGCCCGGTGCCTGAAACCACTTCTCCAATCTGGCTCTTTCAATCTAATTAATTCATCTGAATTAAGATTCCTGCTTAAAGAGACATTGTTTAATGTGTCTTTTGTGTTGGTTGATATTTACCTTGTATATATCACTGATTCTGAGACTAATCTCCTAAAATATATCCATCCTTTTATAGCAATAGCAATAGCACTTAGACTTATAGTGCTTTACACATCCCTCTCTAAGCGGTTTACAGAGTCAGCCTATTGCCCCCAACAATTTTGGTCCTCATTTTACCCACCTCGGAAGGATGGAAGGCTGAGTCAGCCTTGAGCCTGGTGGGATTTGAACTGCCAAATTGTAGGCAGCTGGCTGCAGAAGTAGCTTGCAATACTGCACTCTAACCACTGCGCCACAGAGGCTCTTTTATGCTTATCATTTGGGTGCAGAATAAATGCAATGGGGAGTTCACTTTGCAAATGAAGGGGTCTCAGCCTTAATGCTAAACTATAGGTAGTCCTTGACTTACAACAGTTTATTTAGAGACCAAGGGTACAACAGCACTGAAAACAAGTGACTATGGAGTGTTTTTCATGCTTACACACCTTGCAACCATGTGATCAAAATCCAGACGCTTGGCAACTGGCTCATATTTATGACGGTTGCAGTGTTCCAGGGTCATGTGATCATCTTTTGTAACCTTCTGACAAGCAAAGTCAAAGTGGAGGCCAGATTCACTTACTAACGTAACAACTGCAGTCACTTAACAACGGTGTCAAGAAAGGTCATAAAATGAGAGTCAAAACTCACCTAACAAATGTTTCACTTAGCAACCGAAATTTTGGGCTCAGTTGTGGTCGTACATTAAGGATTACCTGTGCTTGCATCCCCTTGTGCTTTTTCCATTACCCTTATGTGAAGAAAAAGTTTGTTGCTAGTGAACACAGGCAATAAGCTGTGATTCTTTACTTTCTTTCGCAATTATTGCAGACAAAAGAAAAGGAAGGCAGAGATAACCTTTTAAAAACATCTTTCTTTAAAAAAAAAAAAAAAAAAACATTGCCTGAATTGCAGTTGAGTTGCATGAAAGATTTCCAGCAGATGAAAAGAGTCAGCCAAAGAGGCTCTGCAATAAGATAGAAAAGAGTGAAGGCAATTTATTAGTTAGACTACTATTTGGCAAGCCAGCCAGGAGAGTGACTATTCCTGATACAGAAAGGAGTGAAGTTGGACAGGCTGAAGGATTGAATAGTTATAGAGTGGCAGACAAATAAACATCATGAAAATGCAGGTAACTAGTATCATATTAAGATCTACGTGCATGATGACTTCTTTCTGAGCAGAAGACAGAGCAGCCTTGAAAATAGCAATAGAAACAGCACTGCCCACAACGATCTGGGTCTTCATTTTACCCACCTCGGAAGGATGGAAGGCTGAGTCAGCCTTGAGCCTGGTGAGATTTGAACTGCCAAGTTTGCAGGCAGCCAGCAGTCAGCAGAAGTAGCCTGCACTCTGGACACTGTGCCACTGTGGCTCAGGGAAGAACAGCTTCGGGTCTCATACAAACACAGCTTGCTGTTCATTAAAGCAAACCAACTTTCTGAATCTTCTGCCTAAGTTTGATAATTAGATGCTTTAATGCAGGGGTGTCAAACTGGCCTCCTGCAGGCAGGATGCATCATGTGCCGGCCATGCCTACCCTGGCTCTGCAAAGGCAAAAAAATCACGTGACATCACGTGACGTGATTGAGTTTGACATTTGTGCTTTAATGCAGGGGTCCCCAACCGCCGGTCCGCGGACCGGTACCGGGCCGCGGAACAAGCCTTACCGGGCCGCTGGTTGCTGGGCGCCGCCATCTTTTTTGGTAAAAAAGCAATTTTTCGTCAAAAGATGGCGGCGCCAGCGCTAGTGAGCTTTTCCGGGTAGAAAGCCATTTCTACCTGAAAAAGCTCACCAGAAGCGCTGGCGCCGCTTTTTTGACGAAAAAATCACTTCCGGTGACGTCACCGGAAGTGATTTTTCATCAAAAAAAGATGGCGGCGCCCAGCTGACGCCAGAACCGGGCCGCGGCGCCCAGCTGACGCCAGAACCGGGCCGCGGCGTCGAAAAGGTTGGGGATCCCTGCTTTAATGTATCTCCTTAATACTGGTACGGGTGCTCTGATCACTCCACTAAAAGTGGAGCTGGAACAAAGCAGATCAAAGAAGGGACAACCAAACATTATTGACGACTGGCACAGATCTCCTCTCTAGAAAGACTATAGCATCTAGAGCAGCAGTGTCAAACTCAAGGTCCGAGGGCTCGTGGGGTACTTAGATCTGCCCCAAAACAGTGAAGAACAGGCCTGTGGTGGTTCTGCCAGTGAAAACAGAGCTGGGGGGGCATGTGCAACCTTCCTGAGCTCTGTTTTCGCTGGCAGAGGGTTACAGGAGGCCATGGCAGCCAAACCCAGAGTTTGGGAGCCCTTTTTCAGTGACAGAGCACTCAGGCCGCCACAAGTACCCCCACACGAGTGATGTTGAGCTGGCTATGCCCACCCTGGCCACGCCCACTCTGGTCCCCCGAGGTCAAACACAACCCTGACGTGGCCCTCAATGACATCGAGTTTGACACCCCAATCTAGAGCTCTTCAGCTTTGATTAGCGACAAATGAAAGGGGCCCGGACAGAAGGCTACAAAAATAGGCATAGTATGGAAAAAATACGGGTAGCCAGGGATACTTTCATCCTTCAAAAGTTGTGTTAGCTGTCCTCCCAGGGATCCATGTTGTTGATTCCTGATGATATCCTAGAAGGCCTTCAAAATCTGGCTATTTTCCTAGGCCACGGGTGTCGAACTGGATCACATCATGCAATGTATCGTGAAATAGCATAGCATTTTTTGCCTTTACAGAGCTGAGGGGCATGGCCTGTGTGTCACTTATCCAGCCTACCAGTTAAAGAGGCTTGTCCTAGGCCTTGAGATGGGATAGTTTTAGGAGCCTTTCAGGTGATGTTTTTGATAGAGGGAGTAGGATTTTCTTGCTGTTCCTTTCCTGTTTTCTTTATTATTCTTGAGGCAAGCTTCCCAAAGTCATTCTGCAATCAGAAGGCCTCTAAACCTCATAAATAAATAAGTGAATGAATATTAGAACTCAGTTCATCCACTGAGACCAGGTACAGAGAGTCGGGACAGATAAAAGTTCAGACTTTTCTTAATGACAACACCCAAACAGATTGTGATGCCCATCAAGTTAGACAATTTCCTAAAGGGACTATGCAAACTCATGGATTATAAGGCCGTTGGTGGCTAGTAGCCTTGATGGATGCTGCTTGATGTCAGAATCACAGACGGCATATGTTAAATATCCCTTGCTTGACAATAACGGGGCCTGATTTCCCGGCGCTCTGATTTTGATTGAAGATTCAAATGGGAGACTCTTAGTTTTTTTGAGCTCTTTAGCTCAGCATAATAGAAAATAAAGAAATACTGCAGAAAAGGCAGAGGGTGTATTTATGAGGCAATCAACATGCTACGCTCATATTGCATTATGCTCTCAAGTTCCATGTTGGGGATTAGTTCAGAGGTAGGTGTGTGTGTGTGTGTGTGTGTGTGTGTGTGTGTGTGTATAAAACTTATAATCTTATGGAAATGATTTCCTTGCTTCCTAGTGGAATGCTGTATTAGAAGGATGGCACAGAGACATTCAGCGTTTTCCTGCCTTTCTTCTGTGTGTCTTTAAATGCTTTGCCTCTCTAATTTCTCTATGTTGCACAGATAGTCCCCAACTTGCAACAGTTCAGTCAGTGACCATTCAATGTCACTGAAAAAAAAGCCATTTTTCACACTTAACGACCATTGCAGCATCCCCAGAGTCCCGTGCTCAAAGTTCAACAATCGGCAAAGGACTCGCACTTATGACAATTGCAGTGTCCTGGGATCGTGTGATCCCCTTTTGCGACCTCCTGACAAGCAAAGTCAATGGGGGAAGCCAGATTCACTCAAGAACCATGTGGCTAACTTAGCAACTGCAGTGATTCGCTTAACAAACTGTGTCAAGAAAAGTCGTGAAATGGGGCAAAACATAAACATAACACAAACATTAATGTTGGGCTCAATTGTGGTCGTAAGTCAAGGACTGCCTGTACTGCTGCTAGAAGCTAAAACAGATCAATAGAAAAACCAACCATTCAAGTGGAAAGTAAAGGTCTTTTTGATGGGATCGCTGCAGGGTGTATGCCTAACAAGCTAATGTAAAAAATCACTTAAGGAGTTTCCATACTGGTGGGTTGCAACTGCTTCAAGCTCATGGGTTTTTTTATTTTTTTTATTTTCTTAATTTCTGTGCTATTTCTAATCAGTAGAGGATCTAGCAGGCATCTTTTTTATGGGGCTGAGCAGGAAAGGTCCAATTTAGCAGCCAAAGATGGTTACATGGTAGGGAAAACTTCAGCTGTTAATTTTCTGCTGGTAATGAAGCTGCTAGAAGAAATTCACCAGGGGACCACAAATCTGGGAACCCCACCTATGCAATTTCTGTAGCTCGTGTTCAGAGTTAGTGGGTAGCCTCACATGAAACCTGTCTGCCATGAAATGGCTTTTGTTTCCAGAACGGGGAGAGTGCCAGCTCTTGCAGGCATCTTCAAAATAATCTGTAGAGCAGGGATTTTTGACCTGTTTTCCATGAGATCCTAGCATTCTATGAACAGTTGATCGGGTTCTATGAAAAGCTTGGGGGGGGGAAAGAAATTCACTCAACAGGAAGCACAGTTTTTCTCCTTAGAACTTTGCATCTCAATCAGGGATTTGGGATATATAGGGCTGTGTAGTGTGTGTGTGTGTGTGTGTGCGTGCGTGTGTGTAACCACTGTTTCTCAACCTTTTTTCACCCATGGTCTCCAGTTTCCTGATTTTGTTTTTCTTTCATTCTCCCATGGCCCCATTACTGGTTAAAAAAAAAAAAAGAGAGAGATTGCCAGTTACCCCTTGGCCTGTATGTGGAATATATGCTTTTATTTATAACACTGTAATGACAATACTTCCAGTATAATACACTTTGCTTTTTACTATGGTTTGCTCAGCATGTACCAGGACCAATGTATGAATATTACATGAAATAACCTAAGACCTCCAGGAAAATATGAGGCCCCTGGTTAAGAACCGCTGTTTCACATGAACAGTTTCTGCAGCCATAAAAAGTTTGTAAACCTCTTCTCTAGACAGTTGAGAAAACGTCCAGAGTACATTTTCAGGAAGTGCAAAGGGGAAAAAAGAAGAGAAAAATCCTTTTGCAAATAGAAACTGGTTGGGTACAATCTTGGATGTTTCTTAACAGGTAACAGATCATCAGAGTTGTAAGGGACCTTGTAGATCATCTAATCCAACCCCCTGCCCAAGCAGGAGACCCTATACCATTTCTGATAGATGGGAGTCCAATCTCTACTTAAATGCCTTAGGAGAAAACAGTGAAATGCAGCAAATAAGTAAATATAAGGAAAACAGAATTGGTGGTGTGAAGCAGTTTTCTTATAATTGCATTCCCCCAAAATTTGGGGGGATTCCTCTTCATTAGTGGAATTGTATAAAACACACAACTTGTTAAAAAAAAGGATGGGCATATTCAGTATTGTGGGTTTTTTTTTGTTGTTGTTCTTTTCAACCCAGTGAAAGGTTGAAAAGAAATTATGCAAGAGTTCAAGATTCTGTCCGTTTATGTGCTGGTATTATAACTCTCAGAAAACAAACGCTATGGGACCAAATCTGAAGACACTAGATGAGGTGGCTGGATAATGAGGTAGTCCTCATGACCTTATGACCATTTATTTAGTGATTGTTTGATCCGTTTACAATGGATGCAGCATCCCATGGTCATATAATCACTCAGCTGGCTTCTGACAAGCAAAGTCAATGAAGAAGCTACCAGGGAAGGATGCAAGTCATGGTCGCACTTAGCGACCACAGAAAAAGAGTCATGTAGTCAGGTACAATCATGTTATTTATTTATTTAGCATATGGCAAGGTACGATCATGTGATGCTTCTCTTAACAACTGCACCTTAACAACAAATGTTGTGGTCCCTATTGTGCTCCTAATTCAAAGACTACTTGTTGACTATTACATGGTGGGTAATATCTATGTGCTGCCTACCCTTTTTAGTTTGATAAAACATAATGATATTTATATTTTAATTTTAGAGTATTTTTGTAATTATTTCCTTTTGTGATTTTATTGTATGCCCCTGAGAGTCATGTTTCTGTCACTTTATTTATTTATTTACTTACTTACTTACTTACTTACTTACTTACTTACTTACTTACTTATCTGCCTTACTTGTTCTGTAATTCATTTCCCTCTGCCCCAGTCTTTCTGAAACTTGGAGCTTTTCAAATATCACACAGCCTGGTGTATTCTTGTTTCCTTGGATTTTTATTGTCTGGACACATTTAGAAGACAGGCAGTTTAACTCCCTTATTTCTTTTATTCTTCCTCACAATGTCACTCTGTGTGAGTGTGTGTGTGTGAGAGAGAGAGAGAGAGAGAGAGACAGAGAGAGACAGAGAAGAAGTGAGAGAAAAAGAAAGAGGGAGGGAGGAACTGAGAGAGAGGGAGGGAGTGCTTATGTGAATGAAAGGGTGGAGGGGTGAGAATTGAGAAGTAAATGGATTCTAGGTCATCAGACAAGTGTCGTTAAAATGTGTTAATTCTTCATTTAATGTCTGTTTTTCACAGGAGGGATTTCTTGCCTTGTGCTCATCCTTGGGGATGAGACATGTTAGAACTGAGGATTTAACAGTCGCAGCACAGTCTGCTTTGTTTTCTTCCAGTTTGGGTGCACAAACAGCCCCCTCTTCTTTTTCAATTCCTAATTGCACGTGAAACCAGAGTCTGATGGCTTGCCAGCTTGCCACATTTTACTGCATATTGCTTAGCCCATCAGATTATTGCATAATTGCTGAGAATTGATTGGTACGAAGCTGGCTTTTACTTTGATTTCCCTTCTTCCTGCATGTGTGATTTGTGATACTGCCATTGACAGCCTGGGTCTTATGTACTATATGGGAAGAATGGCTAAATTCTTCATTTAAAAATCTCTTTTTAAAATGTCGGTGTGGTCTAATAAATGATGCTCCTTCATCTACTTTGCTTTAAATTGCTATGTTTGTGGAATTAATACGAGTCTGTTGTGTTTTATAACTGCATATAAATATTATGTACTAATTATCTGCTCCTTTGCAGTACAGTTTACAGTCACGTTTTGACACTGCCATCGATTTTCCTTTCTCTATTTGTGTGTTTGTGTGTGTGTGTGTGTGTGCATCTCAGAGATGTGATCCCATTTCTTTGGAAAAATAAAGGGACATCATAAATAAGTAAAACTTATTAAAATGTAGCAGCTGTATTTTTCTCTACCAAGAAGCATGAATGTTCACCCACTAATGCTGGGTCTAAAAGAAACCACTACCTTATGATTGTTTTGCCTTTAACAAAACTGCATACCCCATATGGTTAACCACAATAGTTATGCAGATCAAGCAGCCAAAGCTCTACATCTGAGCTCAAAGGCTGTATGAAGAGAAAATTAGCTGTTGCAGAAATAGATGATTGCTAAACACTTAATACACGCTTGCCAATATCTGAAGTTTGTCATACTGTAAAGGTCTTTTGTTATATATCTGGGCATGAATGGATCTGAAAATTAACTTTTCTGCCTAGTGGTGTTATGGTTTCAAAGTGTCACAAAGTCGAAGTCAAAACACTCATGTTTTGTCACTGAACAGAACTTTTGTTCAGCTCCATTTAAGCAGCATTCTTTAACAAATCTTCTAATACTGTTATAAGAGACTAAACTCCTTCCTAGGTGTAAATGAACCACTACTGTAAATAATTAAGCCTATTCATTCCTTCTTTTCTATTAAGTTCAAGTACTTTGCTAATAGAATTCGTTCCATTATCAAGTAGTTTGCTAGTTGGATTCTTTTCAGACTTTGGAAATAAAGGGGCAAAGAGAACATCTAAATAGGAGAATTTGGGTAGGCGATAAGGGTTTCATCCATAGGAGTTTTGGTGCCCTCTGAGCTCTGTCATTTGGCTTAATGTTGGTTTAACTAAAAAAGAGAAAATAGATACCTCACATTAATCCATTTTATTCGGAAATACAGAGACAGATCCACAAAACTGTAATGTCTGAATTAGCATTTGATTTGATAGTGTTAGCTAAGCTAGAGATAAAAGTAAAAGACTTGTTCACTGATAGTTACTTCTAGCAGTACAAAAATTATATGAAGTTACTTTTCAAAAGTCAGGCCTTTAACTGTTCTAGTAGAGAACAGTTAAACTAAAGTGCACGTTAGCCTCTCTAATATTTAAATATTATAGCAAGTCTTCTTTCTAGCCTTCGTTCCCCATCATGGACAACAATTATATTTCGGAGAAGTTTTTCTAACTATCAAGGTATTCTTCAAATATTCTTACTTCCACTCATACTTATTTCCAGAAGGCAAGACAAGAAACAGTGGATGGAAACTTATCAAGGAGAGAAGCAACCTAGAACTAAGGAGACATTTTCTAAGAGAAAATGAGAACCATTAACCAGTGGAACAGCTTGCCTTCAGAAGTTGTGGGTGCTCCATCACTGAAGGCTTTTAAGAAGAGACTGAGAAGCTCTTTCTCTGAAATGGTATAGGGCTGTGATGGCTAACCTATGGCACGCATGCTGGAAGTGGCATGCAGAGCAATCTCTGCCAGCACGTGAGCCATCGCCCCAGCTCAGTTCCACTGTGCATGTATGCGCGCCTCCCAACAACCAGCTGATTTTTGGGTATCTGCCATGCATGCACAGGGGCGGGGCGCATGCGGGAGACACGCGTGCATGCACAGGGGAGTGGGGGGAGCAGGGAGGAGGGATCACATGTGCATGCCCAGGTGATGGGGGAGCATGGGGGGAGCACACGCATGCATAGGGGGGTGGGGGAGCATGGGGGATCACACATGCATTGCATTATGGGTGCAGGCATGCAACGACAAAAAGGTAATCCATCATTGGTATAGGGTCTCCTGCTTGAGCAGAGCTTTGCACTAAGGGCTCTTTCACCTCTACACATATATTCTACACATAGGTAAAATAGCCTGCATAACAAGGAGCCTCTGTGGCACAGTGGTTAGAGTGCAGTACTGCAAGCTACTTCTGCAGCCAGCTGCCTACAATTTGGCAGTTCAAATCCCTCCAGGCTCAAGGTTGACTCATCCTTTCATCCTTCTGAGGTGGGTAAAATGAGGACCCAGATTATTGGGGGCAATTTGCTGACTCTGTAAACTGCTTAGAGAGGGCTGGGAAGCACTATAAAGCAGTGTATAAGTCTAAGTGCGATTGCTATTTGTATTAGCAATTATAGCATAGAACATATATTTTAATATTGCTAGCAAGTCATTGCATAACTAGTTTTGAGACATACCAATGCATAATTCAGAAGTCATTGATTTAGTTTGTTGCTAATATGTTTAATAAAATATCAAACCTTTCTCTATAATAGCAGTGCTGCAGATATCTTTCATTAGCTCTGTTTGCATTATGCAGAATACAGTATTAAATCCATTTATATTGAACATGTATATAGTCAGACAATTGGACAAATATCATTACATTATATTTTGGTGCTATTTTCTGAATAATGAAAGCTAATAATATCTTCTACATAGTAAGTCAATATTATGTCTTACCAAGCTTTTAGTAATGCTAATTTTTCAAAATAGAAATAATAGTATGGAAGACTACTATAATTGACTTAAGGAGAAAATTTTGATTAGTTTAAGAAAAAAAATAAGGTTGGGATACTTTGGGGGTTGGCAAGAAATATATAACCAAAATGGTCAGAATTGCTAGGATGCTAGATGAGTGTTAACATTCTGTTGATTTTACACATATAGATAAATGTATACATTTTTAAAACAATGATGGACAGTGATGGTTTGCTTAGTGTTTTATTTGTCAAATGTGTATCTGGGAAATGCAGATCTTAGTATGAGACCTTATCCCCAAAGCCACTTGAAAATTCAATTACTAACTATATTCTAAAAAGCCAAATATATCTAGAAACACATGAGATGGAAAACCACTACCAAGTAAGAAATGCCAGAAGAAACAGTTAATAATACTGACCCCAGCAGAAAAAAATCCTAACCAAATAAAAAGTTGATTTTCCTTTTTCTCTAGTTTTACAAGTTCAATTACTTTGAGGGAGATTGAATGGTTTCCTATCAAAAAACTTGCATCTAGATCTCCACAAGTAAAGCATTTACTATGCTGAATTGTAATCCGCCTTGTCTGAAATCTTGTTTTACATTCCAAATCAGAATATAACTTTCATCTGCATGTCTAAACCCTGTGAGTTAGACAAATCTATAGTCTGAAGAAAGTAGTTACTGTATTAATTTTGACAACTTTGTTATTTTTTAGGCTGATAATGTTGGCCATGCTTGTAAAACATAGATATTATTTATTTGAAGTGTTTCAGTAATTAAGAAAGGATGAAGATTTAACAAGGCAAAGAGCTTAGTCAGAAGAATAGAGTTCATTGTGATTCACCACTGACTTTGAGATGGGTTAATTAATGTCTGTATCTACCCAAGTATGTCTACAAGTCAGATCAAGCTAATTACAGAACTGCCAAAGAACTTATAGTAAATCTTTATCTTGATTTTTTTAAATGACTGAATTGGTTTATAAAAAATCAGAGATTAGAAACTTGCATTATTTTTTTCTACTACAAATCCAGATGAAAATTCAGAATAGTGTATTGTTACTATAATGATTGTCATAATTATAAAAGAGCTAATGTTCTTTTGAGCTTGTGTGTACGGTAACACAAGGGTCATGGTGATGTCTGAAATGTGATGCATGTTTCCAATTTGCATTATTTACTTTCTGAACTAAATGCTGCATTCAGTCACATATTTACACATTGTCTGTTTGTCTGCCTGCCTGCCTATCATCTTCAGACCAGTATTGACTTCTGGTGATTGCCTGAACTAGTCTCTGCAGTTTAGTTGGATAGATTTTCAGAAATGGTTTGCCCTTGCCTCCTTCCCAGGACTATGAGAGAGTGGCTGGCCTAAAGTCACCCTGTGGGTATGTTCCAAATGGAACTAGAACTAAATGTCTCCTAATTTCCACTTGGATGCCTTAATTATTATACCAAACTGACTTTCACCAACTGTATGTCCCCAGAACTCAAAAACTACCTGGGAAGGGTAGGTTTGATTTTCAGAAGTATCTTGGTACAATTGTACTAGGCATGGTGCCTTATTTTGTATCATAACTCAAAAGCATTGTAATTCCTTTACACATTTATAAGTTTTGGTAAATTTGACCAATCCATTAAGACTGGCTGGTTCCACCATAGCCCTTCTCTCAAATCTTCCAGGTACAAAAACAGGAGAACTGTGGCATTATGTAGTGTTCAAGCTGCATAATATCAAACTGATTGTTGCATCAAGCTGTTTATGAGGAGATTAATAAGGTTATACATAGTAAATAGTTTCATTGCTTCTGTTCTGCTAAGTACAAAGCAGGCAGTAGCACCATAAGATTGGCAAGGGAAAATGATTTGATGCTATTATGAAATTTAATACAAGGTCCATATTTTTCCTGTAACTAGACCAAAAATATTTAGTTGTTCCATATGGATGTAAAGTCCTGGGTGTAGAAGAGGTAAGAGAAGAAGCAACATGTTTGAGGAGGTAGATGTTAAAAGGGTATAAGCCAAGGTCTTTTTATAGTAGCTAACCCACCAATGGTAAATAAGTGGATGCAATTTTTACCCTGCTTTAACCGACATAAAATATGCAGGAGTAATGAGTGATATGACAGTTCTGACAGCTGGCCTGAAAAGCTTTAGTTATATATCTGCCAAGAGTTTTAATTTAGTCTGGATTTGTCCTATTTTTCAAGGTGTAATTCTTACTACAAAATTTGCTTGGCTAATCCTAGATACTGAGACCCTGATGTTGTGGCTAAGGCACCAGGCTGGAAACTGATAGATGATGAGTACTAGTTTCACTTTAGGCATAAAGCCAACTAGTTGATCTTGGGCCAGTCTTTCTTTTTTAGCATGAAAAAGGAGGAGGCAGAAGCAAACAACTCCAAAGCTCTTGCCAAGAAAACTTCAGGGTTCTAATCCAGACAGTCCTCAAGAGTCAAGTTTCCGACTAATGAGCCCATGCAAATCAGAACTCCGAGGCTTTCGTGTTCCTCAAAGAATTCCTTTATTTGGAACATCGTATCAGCACATTTAATGCAAAACTAACTCTGACTCTTTCCTGTGGTTTCAGCATAGTTCAAACCAGCAACATTGCCTAATTGGCCAACTTGTCACGTTGGCCAATTAGCTTGGTTGGTGGGTTTTTCAGGCACTCCTCTCCTCCTTTTTCCATCACCTGGGAGATGACCTCGGTTCTCACGGGAAAGTCTTGTGTTGTGTCTTGTAGGGCATTTCCTCTGTTCTCCCCTCTCCCACAGTGTGTGGCAACGGCGAACTGAAAAAATGGCTTCTACCAGGTTCAGTTCAACGTTGACTTCAACTCTTACCAAAGTAGATTTTGTTTTTGAAATCCTGGAATTAGCCATTTATCTCTTCCATCCAACCTTGTTTGTTGGATTGTTCTCCAACTTGAGAGCTGAGAGAAATTTGAGAATAGACACGTGTTTCACAGCTACCATGCTACAGGTAGTCCTTGACTTACGATCACAATTGAGCTCAAAATTTCTGATGCTATTTTACAACCTTTCTTGCCAGAGTGTGAAGTGAATCACTGTAGTTGTTCAGTTAGTAACACAGTTGTTAAGCAAATCTAGCCTGTCAGAAAGTTGCAAATGGTAATCACATGACCCCGGGACATTGCAACTGTCATAAATACATGCCAGTTGCTGGAATTTTGATCACACGATGACGGGGACATTGCTACAACAGCCGTAAGTGTAAAAAATGGCAATTTTTTCCAGTGTCCTTGTAACTTGGAATGGCCACTAAATGAATGATTGTAAATCGAGGATTACCTGTAGTAAGTGCGCATCAAGGAGGACCTTCTCTCTCTGTTATATCTAAAGTTGCCTGTCACATGACTGATTGGAGGAGATCAGATGTGTGGGAGTGGTCATTAGTATTTTACATGTTATATTTTTGTAGCACTCTACTTATATAGGGATTTTTTTTTTTAACATTGTGAGCTGCATAGAATTATCCAGTGGCAATTTATTGGGTGGCCAATAAATTTGATAAACAATTATAATTAGGAGGAAACTGTTGAGGATGAATAATTAGAAGTTTTAATATTTTCTAGCATTGAAGTACGTGGCTGTGGAAGAGTGAAGACTTAACTCCTTACTTATACCATAGTATTTTATTGTCAAAACTAAACATTCCATTCAAGGACATTTCTTATCCAGACCAATATTTTATTTTCAAAAAGTGCTCAAGTGCTCCAGACAAGGGTGTTTTTTATCTAGACAGTATTTTATTTCCAAGTCTTGCCTCAGAACAGAAATTATTATTATTTTTCCTTGTCTAAGACAGTAGTCTGCTTTTTTAAAAAAAATGTAAATGCTCAAGTCCAGAGCTTTGTTTATCCAGAGTAATATTTTATTTTAAATTCTTACTTCCAAATTGATCTCAAGCTCTTTTCTTATCCTAAATAATCCAATATTTCCACAGTCTTAATTGTTCCAGCATGCCCAATACGAATCCAAGCAAAAGTATTATTAAACTATAATATGTTCAGTTACACGTATTCTATAGAGGATGGTGGATTATTTTGAGAAAAAATAAATTTGTGATAGATATGATTGTAGCTTGCAATACTCTAGGGCTGAATTAATTATGTATAGGGATGTATAACTATTATTATTTAAAAGACAGATGCAGAAAGTCAGGAGTGTTAAAAGTCATCCTAAGCAATTATGAGCCTTGCTTAACTCTATCCAAACTACTGACAAATAACAGTAAACACAGAATGTTGATTTTTTTTTTAATGGCAACTAAACTTGCCATTTATAGTGAACATTTCTTAGTAAAGTGATAAGGTGATAGTTCTTACATAGTAATGTTAGCTTTGGTTTAAGGGAAGATTATTCCCACAATGGAAAAACACACCCCAGTTTCAGTTAACATTTTTATCTACTGCATCAACCTCTGTAGAATTTTGGAGGCATGCTGTGCGGGCAGGGAGAGCATAGAAGATTATAACAAGGGAATAAACAAACAAAGAAATAAAATAAGAATAGATTTTCCCCAAATTGCTTCACTCATAAAGTGATTATATGTTCTAGTTCAGCTGTAGAGTAAAATCATTTCCATGGTGACCAAGAGTTATTTATCTCTAATTATTTCTTTTGGACTCCAGCAACTAAAGGAATCATAAAAATAAAGGATTTGCTTTTTAACTGAGTAAACTGCTGTAGTTCATATTCCATCAGGTTGGCAGATACATAGTACTTATGCCATAAAAGCCACATCTGTACTTGAAATTAGCAACCAGAATGGTAGGGAGGCTGGAAACTATATCCTGAAAGGTATATCTGAGTAGGTTTATTTTGATAAAAAGGTGAAGAGATCTTGAAGTAGTCAAATATTTAAAGGGGCATTCTTGGTCAATATGTTATTGACCTTCTTCTTCCACCAGAATATCTTCCTCCACTTCTTCCTCCTCCTCCCCTTCTTCCTCCTTCCCCTCCACCTCCCCTTCCCTCTCCTTCTCTTCCAACCAATGGTACAAATTGCAGGAAAGCATGTTTTAGCTGATACATTAGATGGAAATTCCTAAAAGTGAATGTTGCTTTCAAACTGGGATTTGCTTCCCCTTCACCAGAAATACTTAAACATAAAATTATTCAACTATTTGTGGGCAATCAAATATTATTCAACCATTTGTGGGCAGTCTATATTATAGATTTTGTATTAAGTAGAGAGTTGGACTATGAGCATGAAGGGCATTTCCACTAATGGTAGTTACAGGGAAAGAGGTTATCCATTCACGTAAATGACTGCAATGGGAATTTTGTTTTTATTATTTAAAAAGGGTATGGTAAGAACTCTGTGGTGGAATGAACCGCTGAAAGGAAGGAGGCCCCAGTAGGAGGAGTTAAAGAGATATGCTACTTTAGATGCTATTGGGGGAGGAAGTACACGAGATTAAACACTTGGGATTATATCAGGCCCAATGGAAGGTATCTCTGGAGAGATTCTTGTGAACCAATGGATCAACCACAAAAAACTTTTTCGACCTAAATTTCAGTGCTGTTGTGGTTGCCTGTGCCTTCAAAATCTGATGGATGCCAGAAGAGGTGTTTCTGGGTACATATTTTTGTGTTTCACCTTCTAGATCAGGGGTGGGCAAACTACGGCCCGCGGGCCACATCTGGCCCGTTGGCCTTTTTAATCCAGCCCGCCAAAGATTGGTACAGAATTAAGGTTTGATGTGAATGATTGAATGATTGCATTCATTTGATTTTGACTTGTAATGACAGACATTTTGACACCAGGTGGTGGCCCGTCTGTCAAATTTTTAAAGTCAATGAGGCCCCCGAGCCAAAAAGTTTGCTCACCCCTGTTCTAGATGCTATCAAAGTTCTCTTTCCATTTTTACTTTTAAGAAAAAATTATCTTTCTGCCTAGTATGTTTATTTCTGAATAATAGTTTTCTGGATTTTGACACTTGGAGAAGAAGAAGAATTCTAAGAAATCATTAAAGTTTCTACCTATTGTTGTCCATGTTTGAAACTTGTTATTCCATCTGTTGAGCTTCTTTAAATCTCTTAGGTTCCCATGCTCTTGACATATCCCTGTATGTCTCCATGCCTAGTAATTTAATTTACTGCTTGCAATGTTAAACCAAAGCACTTACTCTGTAAGAACTGTATTTTCCTCAGACAAGGATATGAGTTCGCAATATTTTACTTGAAGAAAAAGAAAATCGTTCAGTTTATTCTATTCCTGTTTTAATCTGAAATTCCACTCCCCATTCTTGGCGTGTTTGAAATAAGTCTGATTTTATATATGAAGGAAAACATCAAGTGATAGAGATAAAGGGGCAAATATATTGTACATTACACAATAGTTGGCATCCTGAGCTTAGCTGCTTAATTCCCATTCTCTTGGAGGCAGAGTGATCTTACGATTCATTAAGTGTGGTAGACTATTTATGAGCATAATGATGTTTGTCAAATGGATACCTGTATAAGCTTTTCATTAACAGGCAAGTCTAGAAAGGAAAGAAATGATATTCGTCTATACAATTGTCAATTAAAAAGAATCAAACTAATTTCTCTTAAGCTGATTATCTTGATTATTTTTTTAAAAAAATCAAAGATATTTTAGCCTCTTAAAAACTTTTTTAGAATTGGAAGTGTACCGATTTGTTCAGAGCAGAGGTGGTATTCAGCAGGTTCTGACCAGTTCTGGAGAATCGGTAGTGGAAAATTTGACTAGAGAACCAGCAAATACCACCTCTGACTGGAGATTTTACAGTATCTTTCCCCTGCCATGCCCACCAAGCCACGCACATAGAACCGGTAGTAAAAAAAAATGAATCCCATCACTGGTTCAGAGGAATGTAAATTACATCATAAGGAACTGGGGATGAAAACTGAGAAGTAGTAACTTCTGATGGGTTACTGAAGGAAGATGTTAGAGTGTAACACTATTGGAACCTATTAAACCACACAGTGAGAAATAAGGAAGACCATTAAATTATAAAGTGCTTGATAGGCAATTATGACTACATAATAGAGACCTTGTGGAATGATCCTCTTGACTATAATATAGGTGGCCCTCAGTTTACAACCGTTCAAAATTACTACAGCACTGAAAAAAGTTATTTACCACTGATCCTCACACTTATTAGCATTACATCAAGTATCCCCAATGGTCTCATGACCAAAATTTGAGCACTTGGCAACTGACATATATTCACCATGGTTGCAGTGTCTAGTGATCATCATTTGTAACCTTCCCACAGGCCTCTGACAATCAATGTGAGAAGCTAGATTTGCTTAACAACCATGTGGTTCACTTAATCATTGCAATAATTTGCTTGACAACTATTGGCAAAAAAGATCCTAAAATCAGGCACAAGTTGCTTGAGAACTGCTGAGTTTAGCAATGGAAATTCTTGTCCTAATTGTGTGCTCATATGTCAAAGATTAGCTGTTTATTAACTGTAGGATAAAACTGCTCAGAAAGAAAAAGAAACCAGTAGATGGGAAACAAGTTAAACATTAAAAGTTTTCATTTCTGCCTAGATGTTCAGAGGAACAAACTTGTTTGAGAGCCTTTGAACTAAAACTAGGTGCAAAAAGAAACAAAAGCTATAATTATTGTTGGGTGGTATTTTTCAAAAGTAAATTGCAGGTCTTTCTAAAAGATAGGAAATTACTATAATATATTATAATATAATGTAATACACATTTAGGAAATGCCTTACGGATGACTGTCAAATCTGCCTGAAAATTAATCATAGATTATAAATCCAAGTTTCCAACTTTAGAGACAGTATGCTTGATTAAAATGCTACATGTGGCAGGTAAAATAATAATAAACCTTCATTAGTTGATCTTCTCCAGACAGAATTCAAACTGAACTCATCTAAAATTTGTCTCATTTAAAGGTAATAATTTCTTGGTTTTGTTTCTTAATAAGAATTGTATGTGTGGAAAAATACCCATCACCCTATGTTTTTTTTAAAAAAATGCAATTTGTAAAAAGCAATATGCAAATATAGTTTTCAGTAATTTTTATTTTTATAATGTTTTTCTGTCTGCTAAATAAAGCAAGATCTGTAAAGCTATGCAAGATTTTTTAAGTAGGCATACCAACACATAACGTAGATAATTCCCCCCCAGTCTATCAGCAAGAGAAAGAAAGAAAATGAAAGTGAATTAAAAACTTAAGTCAAACTACACACTCCAGTTCTGGAACAAATTTTAGAAAGTTCCTAGTTAATCAGAGGGAAAATTGGAAATGAGATAATAACATGATTGAGGACAAAAAGGAATATAATCTAAAGGAAATATGTGTGCTCTTCTAAAAAAATCACAAAAGTATTATTGAATTTACTTATCAAAAGGACATATTTAAAACTGAGCAGATCAGAGCAAATATATACACTGCTTTATACCTTTTGCTTATCATTTTGAACACTGTATCTTAAATTCCTGAAAGCCATTAACCCAACTATTTCCACAGTAGGTAATACAGCTTTTGGCAGTTAGAGGATGAAAAAGCCATGTCTATTTCAATATTCTCACTAATGTTGTTCATGGTGGTTCCTTGATTAGCCTGTTGTTTACTGTTAGCTTGTTTGTCTGAGTTAGTAATTCCTTAATTGGGGTATAATTTACTTCTTGATTGTTGATTAGTGTTTATTTTGGTTTTAATCTCTGCTGATCTGGGTTTGACAAAGACCACGGACCCCACAGTCAGTGGTGGGATTCAAATTTTTTTACTACTGGTTCTGTGGACATGGCTTGGTGGGCGTGGTGTGACTTGGTGGGTGTGACAAGGGAAAGATACTGTAAAATCCCATTCCCTGCCTACCGCACTAACCTGCTTTTCAGCTCCGTTCTCCTGTTCAGGGCAACAAAAGAAGACTCAGACAATCAGCTGGGACTCGGGAGGCAGAGAATAGATGGGGGCAGGGCCAGTCAGAGGTGGTATTTGCTGGTTCTCCGAACTACTCAAAATTTCCGCTACCGGTTCTCTCCAGAACTGGTCAGAACGTGCTGAATACCACCTCTGCCCACAGTTCAGCCCTATTCATAGACCTGTGCAGATTATGTAGTAAGAACTAGCAAGAGTTAATATTATTAGTACAAAAGTATAAAACTTTCTATATATAACAATGATGAAATGCCAAATACTAAAATTATACTACTATGATCTAGGACCAGAAAATGGGAAATATAAGAGTTAATAAAAATGAAAACTCTGAGAACTCTAGTCAGCAAATCAAAATAATCTGAGGTATGAGATATAGGAAAAACTATATGTTAGTATTGCTAATGCCTATAACATATACAACATTATAATTCTAATCACCTAATACATCATGTAGAACTGCCTTCCAAGAATGCCTCAGATAATAAAACCAGTAACTGAATATCTATTTATAACATCTTGCATTACTACATAGAGATTAAAGGATTAAAATGAATTAACATGAACACCCATCTGTATTTGGAAATTCTAGTTGTTTGAGATTTGTTGCTGGTACCATTATGCACTCTGATTATCAGGGGACAAAATAGTTGGCACGTCATTGATATCAGCTTGCCACTGCATACTCAGTATTTATTGTTTCAACTTCATGCAGGCCTTTTGATATCCCAAATTAGACTGGAAGGAGAGGACCATAAAAATGCTACTTTCATTACAATAAATTCTTTGATACCGAGTAAAATTAACAACTAAGTTTAAAGAAGACCGCCGAACTGGAGTATATGATGGCTTTAACCATTATCAATATTCTAGCCTCTAGTTCTACCACACTAATATCAAAATAGTGAAAACATGAATTGAACCTCAACGTCCATTTTCAGTCCTCTTTCTCTTTCTTAGAATGAGGCATTATCAATAACCTGATGACGCCCAGTCTATATATTTCCACCCTACCTGGAAAGGAAATGTGGTAAAGAACCTGATCAATAGAGTGACCCCCTTGGATTTCTCAGCCAACTTAGTTCGGCCATCTTAGACTATAAAGGAATTCCCAGTCTTGGAAAGGATAATGATATCTCTAAAACATGGCAGATGAAAACCAGATGGACATTCTACCCACATTCCTTATTAACAAAAGAGAAATAGAATATACTTACCTAGCTTCCAACGTTACACAACCTTATTCTTTAGATTAAATCTGATTAATAAGACTCTCCGAGAATCTAGATTGCTTGTTTGTATTTGGTCTTAGTAATGACTCTTGGTGAAGTTGCTGTTCCTTGACAATTGGCTCACATTCTCAGGAGTTCTTCTGGACTTCTTCTTGAACTTCAGGTAGATGTTGGGCCAAAAGGACCTTTGCATACTGTAATTACATCTTTCATGCCAGTTGCAGCCATTTCTAGAATTAGAAGTTTTGCTCTTATTCAGTCTTGTCCTTATCACTTCACAGATAACCAATTGTAAGACTACTGAAAACTATTCAGATGCTTCAACCACACACAATGGCCTGAATATTTATGGGGGTAGCTAGTTTTCATCCATGCTGTTTATATTACTGAAATATTAACATCATTATGATATTACTGGTATTTACAAACTGACTGGAAACAGAATAACATTTAAGCCAAATAAATAAAATTTTCAAACGTCCTCACTTCATGATCACTCATTCAGCAACTGTTGGAAGATGCAGTGGTACTGAATGAGTAGACTTACAATCAGCATTCATAGTTGTGGTCATAGTATTATTTTGTAGTCATGTGATTGTGATTCAGGTGCTTGGCAATTGGCATGCAATTGTTGTGGTCACAAGGAGTGCCATTTGTGACCCTTCATGGCTAGCTTCCAACAAAGAAAGTAAGAGGAAACCAGTAAGAAGTTGTATGTTGTGATCAAATGACATCATGCTTAACAATCCTGCTTTCACTCGCTTAATGACCACAACTGGAGCTGCTATAATAACTCAGGGTATACACGATATTTTTGTTTATGACTATATCACTTAGCAATTGAATTGCTGATCCTAATTACAGTCTTCTACCGAGGACTATCTATAATTGATAAGAATATTAGAATCCAGGGTCTGAATGTGCCTCCCCCCGCTTTTTTTTTTTTAAAAAAAAACAGTTTAAAGAAAAAATAGGGTGGAATGACTTTATGAATTAACATATACTGGCATGGACTAGAAGTAGTCTATCTCTAGTTTCTATCAATGCTCATATAATTACCTGTCAAAATAATGGTGTACACTTCCTCTAAATCGGAGAAATAATTTATTATACCTGCCTCAC
Organism: Notechis scutatus; assembly: GCF_049901735.1. Classification (NCBI taxonomy): domain Eukaryota; kingdom Metazoa; phylum Chordata; class Lepidosauria; order Squamata; family Elapidae; genus Notechis; species Notechis scutatus. Next base: position 95,998,383 of record NC_142012.1, on the reverse strand, counting down.
TGTTAATTTTTCAGCTTATTTTGTGTCTGACCTTCATAGAATATGGAAATCAATATGATCATGTATGTTTCTGATAAGGTCAAGCTGCAAATTCTGGATTAGCTGAAACTTTGTCAATTTGAACACGTGTTTCCATAACTTTCAGTTGTAATTAAGTATTGGTGAATTGGATCTCAGGATACCAGAGGCAAGCTATTAACATTTGAATTGCTTGCTTGAGAAGGTCTATAGTTTAATTTTCAATGTCTTAATACTTGTGCCTTCAGATTACTCACATGTATTATAGATGAAAGGTTGACGGCTTAGTTTCTATAGTTACAATAGTCACATTTCTGCATTCTAAAAACAAGGTCGTCTATGCTTGGTTTTAGAGGTTTGTAGTGGTAAATCCTTGGTTGCAATATAAATAATAAGAGAGATCAAGCATTTACAAAGCAGAGGAACTATAATTAAGATTGAAAATAAGAGACCATTTTCTTTCTTCCTGTTTGTATGTGTATGGTATTTTGTAGAAAAGGGCAGAGTGTTAGATATTGGTTTATTTGTGTGTTTAGAAAGCAAAAAATACTTCAAACTAAGTAACCTGAATACCATAACAGGAGTCCAAATTACATGTTACATTTAGCATACTAAAGAGAAAAGGAAGTTGTATTCTTTGCCACCCATAATCTAGATGTTACTTCCCTTTATACTATACGGACTAAAGGGGGAGAGAGGGGAAGAGGGGAAGGGGGAGAAAGAGAGAGAGAGAGAGAGAGAGAGATGAAGATGTAATTGGTGTTAGTCTAAACCAGTAGTGTCAAACTCAAGGCCTGCGGACTGGATCTGCCCCATGGGGTGCTTAGATCTGGCCCATGGGTCACCCTTGAAACAGTGAAGGACCGGCCCATGGCCGTCCCAAGTTCCTTTTTCGTTAGGGGAAGGTTGCAGGATGCTGTGGTAGCCAAAAATGGAGTTCACAAGCCCGTTTTCATTGGCAGAGCACTCAGACCACTACAGGCACCCACAATACAAGTGATATCAAGCTGGCCATGCCCACCTCACCTCCCCGAGGTCAAACACAATCCTGATGTGGCCCTCAATGAAATGGAGTTTGATACCCCTGGTCTAAACATTAAGCATCCTGAGTTTAACATCCCCTTAGTGTTAAATCTTCCCAGACTTGATAAAAGATCTAAGTAAATTTTGTGGAGGAAACCTAAGTTGGGAGCGAGCACCATTCAGATAGGAAAATGTGAAAACATGATGATTGTCAGCTGTACAAAAGGTATATGCTACACAGGTCATTTTTTATTGTAACAGCTATAGTAGCAGAATGTCATTCTCTGTCCCTTATTTTATATTAGAGTGAACTAGGGGTAGGAACTTATCTCAGACATTTTCTCAAATTACTTTCTTGGCCTGGGCTCAAATAGCAGCTCTTCCTCCTATTTTTCAAGGCCATTCCCTATGCCCCCTGTATCACCTCCTCCCCTCAGTTCCCCTTATGGATTCCCAGAGAAATCTGACTCTGGCCCAAAGGAATGAAATGCAAATATGCTTTTCCTCTCCTTTTTATGTAAACTTATTACAAAGTTCACCTTGATGCAATCTGTGGGAAACTCTACTGATCTGCCCACCATAAACAGTTTATATTGAGATGCTGGAATTGGTTGTGGTCTCCTTCAGATTTTGCTGGCAAGCTCCCATGAGTTGCATTACAGGCTGCAGTGTTGCTCTGGGTTGAGGCAAATTCTATGTCGACTTTTCAGTTAGCTGTAGCTTGGCATTTTGTACGTTGGTTATATGTACAGAGGATGGTTTTGCAACAGTGCTGAAGCATGATAGTATACCCTAAGGATCACAGGCTATATCCAGTAACCAAAGTGAGAACTTCTAACTCTCTAGAAAGAGACTAGGAGAATGCAAAATAGATGCCACACTAGACTTAAAAGTGCCATATAGATAGTCCTCGATTATGACCAGAATGGAGGCTAAAATTTCCATTGCTAAGCAAGACAGTTGTTCAGTGTACCCATTTTACAACCTTTTTTTTTGCTGAGTTTGTTAAATGAATCATTGGAGTTGTTGTTTTTTTAATATAAATTTTATTTGGGTTTTCACAAAACACAAATAAAACATCTTTTTTGAGAATAGCATGCTCCTGGGTTATCACTTCTCCATACAGACACAAACTCAATTTCATATTCATCTTTGTGTTCTATTCCATGTCTTGTTACTATTTTAACATTTTCTCCATAATTTTTCCCCTCCCTTGGTTTTCTCAACTTTATTTTTAATTATCTCATATCTAAATTCAATTATATATATTTTTCTAAGTTTCAATGTCTTTCTAATCATTATATTTATACTTTTGTCTGTCCTGTTTCAATTTCATATTATCTTTTCATATTAAACAAATTTTCCCCAGTAGTTACTAATTGGAGCATGACACCTTTATATCTTTTAATTTTATCCATTCAACTCTTAATTAAACTTCAGTTTATGCCTTTAGAATTATAACATTCAACATCGTACATAATTTCCAATTCTGCTTGGTACATTCTTAAAATACACACTATGTTCTTTAAAATATATATCTACATATAACAATAGTAAATAAGACACTCATTCCATTCCAGTTCAATTCTATCATTAATATTAGTTACAATCTTAACTTCTTTAACATTTCTTTTCAATTGAATATCATACTTCCTTGGGAACACTTATAAACTTTCCATAATTAATTCTTTTTTTTCCATATTTCTCTTCATTTATATTTTTATAAATCATTAATAATAGTTAAAATGTTCCCATCCTTTCCTAATTTCATTCTCTCATTCTCTTTATTTCATTTATTTATTAACAAACATTCCATTGCATTACAATAAGTATTTTATTCATCATTTTAATCATACATTGTTTCATATTTTCTAAAATTATTTCTATTTCTAATATAACAAAACTATCTTATATACCTTTGCAGAATCCCTTTTTCAATTACATTTTTACCCATTATCTCTAAATAGGCTTATACTTTCAATCCTTATACATTTTTCCTGTTTCTCTATATCTTGTTTCTGTCTTTTATAACTTCTTTTCCTTTCCTTCTTCCCCCTCTTCTTCTCCCTCCCCTTTTTGCCCCCTTGTCTCTCTACTTCTAATTCTCTCTTCTGTAATCCTATCTTCTGTTGCTTCCTAATATTGTAATTATTTTTCAAACTATTCTTTTTTTGGTTGTTTTTTCAAATCTTAAACTTTTAACTCTCTTTCCCCCCTTTCCTTCCCCCCTCCACATAAAATTACTTGATCATTAAAGATGGCTTCTTCTTTGTCCCAACCTTCTTGTTCTACAAGTGTTTCTTGTTGTTTCTCATAGTTCCAGATCTCCATTTCTAAAAATTGAAATACAAAGCCAAAAGAACCTCTTCCTTCTTGTGCATCTTCTTTCTGCTTTTTAAGTTCCATTTTCAGTTCTTCCAAAAGTGATGCCATTTTAAACACTTTTAAACAACCACCCGATTGATTTTAGTCATTTAAATCCAATAGCCAAAAATCCAAAAATCACCAAGTAATCCAAATAATCCAAAGCTGTTTCTTCTTGCTTCTTTTTTCCACTTTCTCTTTCTTGGGTTCTATTATTTTGTTACAAAGTTTCAGTTAGAATGTATCTTTTTGGAATCTTGTTAAGGTTTCACTATAAGTTCCTACTATAAGTCTTTTCCATTTTTCCAGATTCCACCCTTTTATGCTTTCCTTTTCTCTCCTTTCCTTCTTTTAAAGGTTTCTGAGTATCCAAAAGTCTTTATTATCCCTTTGACATTTTATTTTCAGCTTAAATGCCTATTGATGTCAAAGTGGATTTTTGTCAATTTCTTACTTAAACCTCTTAGCTGTCAGTATAAGGAAGGGAAGAAAAAAAAAGCCTTTCCCTTCCCTCTCTCCTTTGCTGCTTCAAAGTCTTCTTTGGGAACAATGTTATTTTTTATAGTTCAAATTCCAGGGTACCTTACATTGTTGCTTTTTCAGTTCAACCCGGTCAACCAAAACTTTCTCTTCTTATCTTCCTCCTGCACATTCTTTTCCGGTCGAGTTCTTCTTTGAGGTGGCCATTTCTGACCACCGCTGCAACCGTCTTTGGGAAAGGGAGTAATGGCCAGCTGAGGAGGACAGATGCAGCTCTCCTTGACCCTGCTGGCGGTCTCCCCCCTCTTCACCACCTCTACGGGATGGCTTAGCCCCGAATCCAGCTGGCTCGGGGCGCTCTGGCGGCGAGCACGGATCGAAACCACGCACAATTGCAGATTTCAGTCTGTCGCCGAAGAAGCTCAAACCGGAAGCCCATAATCATTGGAGTTGTTAAGTGAATCATTCAGTTGTTAAGCGAATCTAGCTTCCCACATTGACTTCTGAGTTGCCAAGCGTCCAAATTTTGATCATGTGACCATGGGGAAGTTGCAATGGCCGTAAGTGTGAAAAACAATCATGTCGTTTATTTCAGAGCCATTGTAACTTCAAACAGTCACTAAATGAATGGTTGTAAGTCAAAGATGAACCGTATAGGTCAGGATTGCTTTTAATGGAACCGCTGTAGTAACAGAATATTTAAGTTTGAATGTGCTTCTCCCTTCTTCTCTTTATTGTCAGGAGAATTAGAAATGGCCTTGCCTGAGATGTTGGGTGAAGTTATTTCCTTGGGCCAGGCTCAAGCCCTGCTTTGCTGACTGTTGCCATGGTAGCAGCTCTTCATCCTACCCTTCAAGGCCATTCCTTATGCTCTACAATGATAGAGATTTATTAAATCAAAAAAAGGAAAAGAGGAAAAAGGATAACCAAGACTTTAGATAATTAAAAAAAATGCAAAAGCTTCCCAATTGATAGAAAACAATTGTTGAGTCTTTCATGTTCTTATATAAAAATAAGATCCATGAAATTAAGATGAAATTAAATTTACAATAAATCAGAAACTATATTCCTCATAGTTCCCATAAATCCCATTCATCTATACAAGGATGTCAAGAACATTCTCTAAGCCTGTACTTATAAAATGGTTTCCCCAAGAAGACTAACTTAGCAACAATATTTGTTTTTTTCAGTGCTGGATAAAAAAAATTCATTTTTTTTAATACAGATGAAATATTCCAATGCATTACTCATTAGTATATTTTCTTAAATGTAAGGCCCATTGAACTCTCTGGGACACCTAAGTAGTTATGCATCATCGCTAAACTGGTTCTAATCTCTACTAAAAATATTCAGAAGACACTCTGGATAAACTGAAGAGTGAACTCCAGCCATAAAAGGTCTTATAAGTTAATACTAGTATTTTGAAATGGGACCAGAAATGAACTGATAGAACCTGTGTAGTAGTTATAAGATTAGCACAATATGTTTAAAAGCTAGTTTTAGTCAGTACTAGTATTTTGCAGTAATAATTGATGTTTCCAGGCTATCTTCAGGGGTAACTCCATATCTAATGCATTAATTCAACTAACTGATATGTTACCAAATGTGGATTAATGTCAACAAAGCTATTTTTTTGCAATTAGGACCATCACTGATGTATTAGCCTAAGTTGCTAAAGTGTTTAATGCCTTAGAAGACACACACACCTCTACTGATAAAGAGATCAAGTAATATCTCCAAGGTATGAAATTGATCTTTTTAGGAGAAGTATAATTCCTTCCAGAACCATTTGAATGTCACACAGTTGGACAAAATAATCAGCAATTTTAACTTTTCCAGTTTTTCTGGCCCTCATCCATACCATTAGAAGGACTGGCACTGGTTCAACATTTCCATTCTCTTACCTGGATCTCATGAAAATGAGAGATGGAAAACATGTATTATTAATAACGCTCTCGGAAGTCACCAATTGCAAGCACAATCTCCATAAATCATCAAGGTCACCGCACAAAGTGGTAGAGATGGTAACAAACGGATCTCTTTATTCCCCGTGGAGGGGAAAAAAAACTCTCACAAGTTTGTTGCACGAAGTTTTTGCCAGCTCTTGTAAATCATCATGGGTTTCTGCAGGGATTGGAAGGGAGGTATAATATTATGAGAATGACCTTGTGGAAGAGATGCTACCTAGGAAACAATCAGAAGAGGGGAGAGAGTTCCTAGTGGCTTAGAATGTAGAATCATAGCACCGAAAGGGATCTTGGAGGTCTTCTAGTCCAACCTCTGCTCAAGACAAGACGCCTTATACTATCATAGTCAAATGATTGTCTGATCTATTTTTGAAAACCTCCAGTGATGGAGCAACCACAACTTTGGGAGGCAAACTATACCACTGATTAATTGTTCTAATCATCAGAGGATTTCTCCTTACTTCTAACTGGATGTCTAACAAGCTTCCACCCATTACTTCTTGTCCTGCCCTCTGGTGCTTAGGAGCATAAGTCAACTCTGTCTTCTCTGTGACAACCCCTGTGGCTTAATAGTTTGGGGAAGAAGATTGATGTCAGCTCTTTCAAGAAAACCAGATAGGAAATGCAACTAGAATGAGCTAATACTACGTTATTGTAAGGCCACATGAACAGAATATTGTAAGTCTGAAAGGTCAACTTTCCCTCCTCTACTTTTAACCAACAATCAACTAGAGAGGGTACTCCCTAAGCATTTTCTTCTGACTGTTAAGCCACTGGCAGGCTCCTCCTTCCCTTGTTAGTTTGCTCCCTTGGCAATATCTCTTCCCCTTATCTCTCAAGGTCATTTTTAAATGCCAATACATCATGCGAGAAATATATCACAACATCACTGTACATATGATAGGTCTGGGATGTCAAACTCAAGGCCCGTGGGGTGCTTAGATCTGGCCTCGGGGCCACCCTGGAAACAGCCTATGTGGCCCTCTCTGTTGTGGTTCGCCAGCAGCCAGTGCAGGCAGCAGCGGAATCGGACAGTGGGGAAGAACGAGGACCAGTCAGGGAGTCTGGAGAGGACAAGGAAGAGGGTCCTGTGTCTGATGCAGAGATGGGGCCAGGACCATCTGAGAGTGGGGTGCTGACTCCAGAGCCTCCGGAGTCTGGCAGCAGCGAGGACGAGGAACAAGGGGAGCCTGTTCCCAGTGCCCATGTGCTCAGAGCTGCTAGAAAGCAAGAGCAACTGAGACAAAAGGGGTGACTTGGAAGTAAGGCTTGGAGGTGATTGACCCTCCCCTAAGGTATAAAGGACAGTCAAAGGTTACGAAACCTTTGCAGGAAGCAAAGTTGTTCGTTCGTTCTGTTCGGATTAATCCTTGAAGTTCTGTGTGGACTTTGTACTTCGGTTGGTTTTTTTTATAATTCATTTGGCACTCTAGTTGTTGGCAGCAATTCAAAGGAAAGAAAGGTGAGTGCTTATCTCAAAGGGACTGTTTGGGACTCATTACCAGCTGGGAATGAAAATAATTCCAAGCATTGAAATAAAACAAGAGTTGTTTTAACTAAGCGTGTGCTTAATTACGGTCTCGGGAAGCCTTGGTCAGAACACCCCTCAAGCTCCATTTTCGCTGGCAGAGCATTGCAGGAGGCCCCTGCAGGCGCTCTCAACACAAGTGATGTTGAGCTGTCCACGCCCACCTGGCTTCTCGAGGTCAAAAACAACCCTGATGCAGCCCTCAATGAAATTGAGTTTGGCAACCCAATGATACGTGTTACTTACTACTAGTAAGTTACAGAAAAATGGTTTCTGTATAAACTACATAACTGAGAGAGAGGGAGAGAAAGAAGAAGAAGTGGATAGAGATAGAGATATGAAGATTGCAGGTTGCTGCTGTCTCATTTAGACAAAGTTATGTTATGCAGCAACACCAGCACTACTCTCACTCCAGCATGCTGGAGTTGTTGGGTGAAAGTGTGTGCGTTGGTTGAAAAATGTTTTTTTTTTAAACTACTGTTTGCTACCATCTCTTGACAGAGAGATGGGTGGTGACTCAATTTAATTAAGAAATAAAATTTGTGGTATCGTATTCGCAAATGGTTGCTATTCAAACCTATGTCATTTGAGTTTATGATGCAACATGCATCATTGATGCAAATCAGATCATTGCTCATTTATATATTTTATGTTATTAAATCTCCAACTGTACAATAGCTCTGGGGAATGCACAGTAAAAACACCAACTAAAAAACAGATAATGCAAATGGGAAATCCCAAATGTCTTGAGAAAACAACTATTCTCCGTGGGGAAATACCTATAGAGGACTCATCACTAATCCAAAGTTTGGAAGAAGAACCTTGTTAAGATTGTTTTAAGCACAATGGAAGTGGGGGCCAAGTCGATCTCAGGTTTGATGGAGCTCCAAAGGACAGTTGCTATAAAAGAGAAAGCAACCATGTTACATCTTAGCTTACTGTAGGTTACATCATCATGCTTCCAGACGAATTTCTAGGCAAAACATTTCAAGGAATACTGCTAATATGTAAGATGCCCCAAGAATAGAAACTGAAAAGTGGCCTTTAAATAGATTAAAATATATAGTAAATTTAAAAAACTTTGATAGCAAAATGATGAAATAGGGCCTAAATTGTCTTTCTTTTCCAGATTGGCTTTCTAATGGTTTATAGGACTTTGAATAATGCAAAACAGGCCTAGATGGTGGTTTCTAATCTTCCAAACAGTTTTCCCACAGAAGCATGGGGAAGATGTGTTTTATTCATCTTCATAAGAGCATTTTTAAAAAACCATTAAAAATAAGAAGAGTTTTATTTAATTGAGGAATACAGATAAAAATCTGCTAAGGGACAGTACCTCATCCTGGATATTTGCAGTAAGAAAACAGAAGATGGTTTTGAAGATTCACTGTGCACTTTTCATCATGTTACTGATATTGGTTGCTCCCCGTTTTGGGGAGGGGGAGACTTTTTAGGTACCTATGGTCCTCGACTTACAGCCATTTGTTTAAAGTGACTATTCAAAGTTACAGTACTGAAAAAAGTGACTTATGACCTCACTGTGACCACATTGGCCAAAGTAGTTGGTAACTGGCATGTATGTTGATGGACATTCTCAGTCATCCATGTGATGATTGTCTCAAAGGTGCTTTTTCAGGAGGCAACTGGATTTTCTTATTTTACTTTGAAATGCATATTCTGGAAATGCATATTCCGTCACTATTTGAAGGGTGTTCATCCCAAAGCAAATAGCTAACTGACATGTATTTATGATGGTTGCAGCATCCCAGGGTCATATAATCTCTATTTGCAATTTCCCCTGTTGGCTTAGGACGGCCAAAGGTAGTTAGATTTATTTAACAATTGTGTGATTCCCTTAACAACTGCAGTGATTTTCTTATGAGGGAAACTCCCCACTCCTAGAAGAATGAAATATTTTAAGGAAATATTGAAAAGACAGAACATTACATTTCTCTGGAGGGAGAAAACAACCCCCACCTTCCTTAGTAGTCCACAGCAGATGTTAGCACTAGCTCTTTTCATAAGCAAATACCCCCACTCAAAATCCAAACCAGGACAAAGCCATTAAGCCAAATAGAAATTGCCCCAAACCCTTTCAGAACACAAGCCCCTTCATTGCATCATCCCACAGCAAACTTCAACCAAACCTGGGAGCTCAGACAAACTATAGAGCCAACTATGACCTCTACATAACCCCTACAACAGCCAATAGAATATATGTTCTTGCACAGGAACAGAAAGTTCAAGTGCAAAATCCACGAAAAGTTATAATCCCCCCCACACACACACACATACACACACACTCTCAACTCCATGTGGTCAGCCGCACCAGAACCATAATCCATGTGGTTCTGCTTCATCAGTAAATGGACCCTCTTTCCAATCAGCCTCCAGTCTCCATTCTGTCTCCAGTGCCTTTCTCCCGGCTTGAACCAGATGGATATTTCTTCCCACACTGAACAACCATGACAAAAAGGTGATAAAATTGGTTTGTGACTCACTTAACTCCTGTCTTGTTTAGCAATGGAAATTCTGGTGCCAATTGTAGTGATAAGCTGAGGACTAAGCTGCATTGAGTTTTCAGTGTTTTCATCACGTCTCATTTGGCTATGCGGTTTTCATACAAGGGTTTGAGCCGGCAATATTGTGCACACTAAGAGTCTCAAGTCAGGTCGTGCTATTTGTTCTGACCCAAACCCTTTTCCAATAAGACAAACACGAACTAAAGGGACAAGAAATCTTTTAATTATTTTTATGAATCCCGGTTAAAAGGCTGCTGCTAATTAATTAAACTAATTAACTTTGATAGGCACAAACCTCGCTAAAACTGTGCGAGACTGCCAAGAATAACAGATAAGAAATATTTCACAACACAAGGGTCTTCAAATACCAACCTAAGATACTGCAATGTCCACGAGGCTGAGTTTCAAAACCTCTTTGCTTCCTACAAAGAACGTTCTCTTCGCAGCTGGCTTTTATCTTCTTGAAGGAGGGGCCATTACCCTGCAGCCTTACTCCCGAGTCGCCCGTGCTGCTGCAACTGCTCTTTCCTGTGAGCAACCCTGCGTGCACGCGCACTTGGCACAGGCTCCTTGGGAACCTCCTCATCACTGCTGCCAGCCCCCACAATCTCTGAAGGCAGCAGTCCACTCCCTAATGGTCCTCGCCCCTTATCTGAGTCCTCCCTCTCCTCAGCCGTCCGCACCTGGTGCCAGCTAACCACAACACTATTATATTGCTGACAAGCAGTTAAAATGAGAAGCCATGCCAGCTCTCAGTTTAACTAATCCTCTCAAAGCACCTGGCATTGGTTACTTTCAGACAGTGACATTTAAGTGCCAATGTGACCAACTTCTTTTAGACTCCATTGTGAAAGAAAGGTGACCAGATGGTCTTCAAAACATTCAACCCTGTTTGAATCAGTAACAGTGTTTATTGTGCCCCTGAGCTGGTGGGGGGGAAATAATATGCACTCATTAAATGGCACATTTGTTTGGATTATTACATGAATTTGGCTGATTAGCATTGCTGGTGCACAAAGCAATAAATGACTAAAACAGAGTAAGATGTTTGTGAGAATTTAGTGCTCTGGCTTGTGATGTGTTGTAATGCAGCTTTGGCATTTCAGGCACTTTGTAACCAATATGGTAATTGCTATCTGTGAGGCTGGTTATAGATCTATTAGTATATGTTTTGAGTTTGCTCTGCTGCTGGTAATAACTCTTCATTATGCAGAATAATTCTCTAGCTTGTTTAACTGATTAAATAACTTCCAGCTGAAATCCTCACCCTTTTGGAAATGTAATTATTTGTGCATTCAAAAGCTTGGTCCTTTTTAAATGGATAATTTATAGTTGTTTTCTGTCCTTGCCCTTTTTTTTACCTCTTATTACTCTAAAAGGATCCCCATCGTTCATTATTGTAAATTAAACCGTAAAGCACGATTAAGAGATCTATAGATAACGCAGGCCATTAATCAATGTGAAGATTTAGAAAACAAGGGGCTGAATAAACCATCATTGTGGTTCAGTTCTCTATTAGCTCTTCTTGTTTTAATTTGAACATCCTGCTAATAATCTTTATGAGAGGTAAAATCAATAGAAAGGAATGTAGCTGAAAATGTAGAATGTTTATTTAAGACTGCAAAGCAAAATTCCACTGCATTTAGCACATCAAGAGAGATTACCATTATATCCCCAGCTCTACCAATGTACACCTGTGAAAAACTTAAGATTTTGGACTGTATGCGTCATTTCATTTATTTTTTTCCTACCAGGTTTTACAAGACAAAACAATTGTTCCTAAGCTCTTAGAACACACTGGAAGCCTTCCCAATTCCATATACAGAAGCTTGCCACAACACTGTTAATGAGGGATCCCATTTTTTTTTTTTTTTTTTGAAGGAGCTTCTTGGATGAGAAGCGAAATGTCTTCAAAAGAAATAACAAGAAAGTCCAGTTGCCTCTTGAAAAAAGCATCTTTGAGACAACCATGACCTGGATGACTGAGAATCTCCATAGACATGTCAATGAAGTAGTTTTCCCCATCATTAGTGAGAAAATAGCTCAGTGTAGAAGTACTGTATATCATGTACAGGTAGGCCTCGACGTGCAACAGTTCATTTAGTGACCATTCAAAGTTACAATAGCACAGAAAAATGTGACTTTTTTCACAGTTACGGCCTTTGTAGCATCTTCATGATGATCTTTTCTTTCACAATGGAGTCTGTGATCAAAATTCAGATGCTTGGCAACTGGTTCATATTCATGTGGTCCTCTTCTGTGACCTTTTCACAAGCAAAATCAGTGGGAAAGCCACATTTGCTTAACAACCGGGGGATATTAACTTGTCAAACTGCAGTGATTCACTTAACAACAGTGGCGAAAAAATACCATAAAATGGGACAAAACTCACTGAACAAATGTCTCGCTTAACAATAGAAGTTTTGGGCTCAGTTGCGGTCTACCCGTATCACTTTTGTCTTCCAGCAGAGTGGAATGATCTGGAAAGAGGGCCATGAAGAAGAGCTGAGGCATCTGTATCTCTCCTGCCTTATCTTAAGGCTGACCTTGAATCTGCAGGGACAAATGCCTTACTCATGTCTTCATTAACTCTTAATGTTAAGTGGCAGCTTGCCTTTCCAGGAGGAATGACACCGTTCCAGTCTGTCATAAAGATCTTCAGTTCCATGGTGGTGGCGGCTGCCCTTCCTCCTTGTTATCATTGTCATTTTTAGCCTGAACAGCTCAGACAAAAGCTGAAATATATAAGTGGCTTGACAATGTTTCATGTGTGGTCCATGCTGCAATGTGCAATTGGCTCAGCCTGAAGGAAACTGTCAAACTCTTTGACAGTTGCCTAACATTGAAAGTGGTTATTCTCCAATCAAGATTTTCACAGACTTCTCTTTAGTAAGATAGATTGAGATGAAAAGAACTGCAGCAACGGAAATTTCCCCCATTTTGGGAACAACATGGTCTCTCTGTAAAATAAGGCAGAGATTTGCTATGATCCAAAAAGGAGGTAAGTCTCTTTACTGATGATTTACTGATGGGGAAATTTACAGTTGGCTATTTGTACAACAATCTCCAGAACCTTTATCAGTCTAGGAACCAATTCCTACTGAAATGGCTTTTTATTCCAGTTAAAATTCACCTACAAGATTAAAAATTTGGCCTGTAGTAAAAGCATAGAAAGCTACTCACATTGTAGACCAAGTTTACCTTTAGATACAATGAGGCTTTAGAGTGCCAGTTGTTGGGACTCTCCCTAGGCAGCTTCTTCTGGCTATTCTTTCTAAGCCCTTGGCCATTCTCTTGTCTTTTGAATTGATCAAGTATTGAATAGGGAATATGAGCAAACCTACATTTTAATTGACTGGAAGGGTTCTCACTTGTTTTTAATGCATTCAGTACTGAAAAATACTGAAAAATGATTATGATAATGGTAGATTGTTGATTGCTGTGTTATCTCCAACATTTACAATTAACGTTAGCTGCCTTTCCACAAGTATGCACATTGTTTAAATTAGTAGGGGCTGCAGGGTGTTTAATTTATAATTTATGGACTTCATGTTTGCTTTCATTTGGAGGATTATACTTTTATAGATACGCAGGATTCCTACAGTTGTTTGCAAAACTATAAATTTCAACACAGGATACCAGTGATGTTCCAGATGGATATAGAATTATGAAATCTGCTATTTCTTATGCAGAGCAATCCTAAACAAGTTTACACAAAAGTTTAACTTCTGTTGGTTTATACATCATGCTTGTTTCCAGAAAAGCATACTTGGGGATTACAGCCATATTTCTTGGATGGAAAAATGGAAATGTCATTCTGTTCTAAATAAATATCTGCAAAAGGAAGGGAAGCTAAATGTTTAAACCAGTTGCAAAACAGGGGAAACGGTTGTTTATATTAGTTTATTTTCCATAGATGTTTCCAAGTTGTAAAGAGTGGGAAAAGGATAATTTGTAGAATTAACACAGAGAGGCTCCAAACAAAACTGGTGTATTCTAAAGAAAATATTAGGACAGATTTTATGCACTTTGTATACTTTATGTTGTTTACTTCTAGAAGTGTAGCAAACTAGATATTGTGTGAGTTATCATTGAATTTATTGTCTTCTACATTATATATTTAGAAAGGTTTAATGTAGTTGTATGGAACATAACTTTTTATTGCCCATCAAATCTTCTGAAACAAGGGTTACTAATTATCATTAGCATACACATTTTGAAAACTAAGCTAAGCTCTGTTGATATTTTCTCTTCTCCTCCCTTTAATATAAGTGGCCAGCAGCTGTCATAATATACAGCACTAAAAATCAAGTTTGTTGCTTCCTGATATTGCATGCTGGTCTCTGTTAATTTGGTCTTCTCTCTCTTGCTGTTATTGATCAGGCATATTTTAAATTTGTAACAGTACAGAAGCTAAGACCACACACATACATCTTTTTAATCTTAGGTCTGGTTGCTAGATCTAATAATGTAAATCAGCAAAGTATTCAGGGTAGGGAATGCTGATGTATGCTTTGTTTATGAGATCACTAGATTTCAGAATAAATCATCCTTCACATGTACAATGTACGTGCTTTTAGCACCGATATGTTCAATATGTACTGTAAACAAATAGTTAATTCAGTTAGTTTCTCAGTGAATTGTCTTCTCAGGAAATGTCTATTTATAGATGAATTTTATGTAAGAAGATCTATTTTGATGCCAATTTACTTGAGGGAATGCTTCACTATTCAAAAAATTAGTTTTTTCTTCTCTGATTTATTTCGTTTGTATCAGTCTTGACTCTTGGCAATTGCCTGGACTAGTCCCCACAGTTTTCTTGGCATCATTTTTGGGAGTGGATTATCAATGCCTTTTTCCTAGGGCTGAGAGTGATTGGCCCAAAGTCATCCAAATGATTTCTGTACTAGAATTTGGATACCATTCTCCCTGCTCTTAGGCCAATGTTTTAACCACTAGACCAGTTATTTATTGCTATAAAATAAAACAAAACTAATAAATTCTACAATATTTGAAAGTCCCAAAGGGGTTGTATGAAACTACCCTCTTTTAATAAGCTACTGGATTTCCTTTTTCCAGTTCCCTTTTTAGGAGGGAACTGTATCCAAAGAAGAGTACTATGTTTAGAATATTCTTGGATTTGAGATAAGAGCTGTGTTGGTTAGAATGCAGTATATTACAGGTTAATTCTGCCAAACGTCAGCAGTTCAATTCTCACTGGCTCAAGATTGACTCAGCCTTCCATCCTTCCGAGGTCAGTAAAATAAGGAGCCAGATTGTTGGGGGCTATATGTCGACTCTGTAAATTGCTTAAAGACGGCTGTAAAGCCCTGTGAAGTGGTATATAAGTCTAAGTTCTAATGCTATTGCTACTTTATCCCTTCATCTTAGGTTGATAAATGCAAAGGATACCACATGGACTAATAGCAACCCTGTTCCACTAGTGTACTGTGTTACCCCGTAGACAGATCTACTGCTGGGCCAAGGACTAATGCGGTGTGTAGAAGATGGCAATTGAAGCTCTGTTATTCTATATCCTTCTAGAATAATACTTTTCAGTTGCTTTTCTGTTCTGTCAACTTTTCCGTGGAATTGAAAGAAAAGGAAGCTGACATATTTAAAAGCAGTAACTTCCATTAATGCTTTCAGGTCCCCAAACAGACTTCATGAGGTTTCTTAGGAAATAAAAATGATGGATGGTTCTCTGTTTGCAAGTATGCCCAAGAAAAGGGCAAACTTAAATAAGAATAGAAAAAAATGTTTTATATGAGGAGGCACGAGTAGGAGGTAGTATTTTAGCAAATAAAAACTTTTGTGAAGGGACAATTATAACTATTAGCCATTTTGCAAAAGGGCTCACCACACCTTTTCAGAACTTCAAATTAGAACTTCACTAGGTCAGAAATATTCTGTACTAATTGATACGAATTGATCAATGAAATGTTGGATTCTAATTATCACAATTTCTTGCCACTCTACACAAATGTAGAATATAGTATAAGTAGGTGGAAGGAGAAATGAGTGAAAAAAACTTTTCTTCTTTTAGTCTTGCTGAAAAACCATTTGCTGCAGCAAAATTTCCTTTTTTAGGTTGAAAGGATTAACATGTTAATGAAACATTTTAGCTGGGTATGTAAACTAACAGTTACTGAGAGTTTAGTACAGATGTAAAATGTCTCTGCAAAACCAAAATAAAATCCATAAAATGTTTTAAATGTTGCAATGCATATTTTAAATGAGACTGTATAATCATTTTTATAAAAAGCAGTGGGAGATACAGTATGTTTCATACTTTCCAATCATATTGTGTTGCAACCTGAACAGCTATTTTTGGTTAGTTTTCTACAAATAATTCATTAGGTTCTACAGAAATGATTTATCCAATATTTGAACCTCATGCTGGCATTTTTAGGGCTTTGTGATGGTTTCTTTTCACTGAGGTAGATGATCAGGAGAAATTTCCTTTTCTGTATTTTTATCGACTTATCAATATTTTTGTTGTTACCCAGTAGATGAAATATATATAATTAACATTCTTTTAGCTTGTTTGGACTTTTGCACCACCTTTCCTGCTGAGCTTAGTGATTTTTCCCTATGCAGTGCTGTCTAAGTAGTGAGTTTAAGTGAATCTAGGAAAAGAAAGACACTTCACTGAAAATAGTTACAGAAATGTAACCAGCTGTGAAAGTGAAGAAATAAGCTTTCTTTATTTTTCTTCAAAGTAAGAACTGTCAAGTTGTACACTGGAAGTACAGTGATTACCTTCCTACTTCCTTGTGCCAAAAAAAATGTGCCAATTCTTCTGAGACCACTGAGAATGGAGATTCTTGTCGAGCTTTGTGCTATAAGCAGGTCTTACTTTCCATCCAAGCCACTTTATGTAAAGTTACAAGACAGAAAATCAATAGGTTTGGCAAAATGTTAGCAATCCTGAAGATGTTTGCTTGCCAAATAGATTACCTGCTACTTTAATAACATGTACAAGAGTCCCAGAAGCTTAGGAGGCCAACCTGGCAGAAATTGCTATGAAATGGAGGGCCAGATGCATAGGTTGAACTATGCTCTGTAAATCTATCATTATAAATCTATCATTATTAAGAGCTGCCATAAATATTAGATACAGTAAATGTTATTTACAAACTGCTGGGCCTGCATTTCACAGGTTATGCCAGGGATGATAAAATCAAGGAGGAGAGGGGAGGGAGGGAGGAAGGAAGGAATTGTTCCTGCTTGCCAGCATTTATGGAGTTAAGAGATACTTTTTTCCCCATTTCTATATCTTTCCTTTGCTTTCAGTTTCTGCCTTCTTTTTTGTCAGCCTATTTTGTTTTCTCACACATCGATGCTTTTAGTCTGTTGGCCTTTGGAGAATAAGAGATAAGAGATGGTTTATCATCAGCAAAGGGAGATCCCTGATTTTATTTCATTTAAAACATGTATTTGGCTGATTATCTTATAACAAAGTGGCTCCCAGTCAGAAATGGAAATGGTGTTAATGATATCATTAACACTACAACAGCAGAGGTAGGTTTCTGAGTCCTTATGCAAAAGTTTAAGGCTTTCCATTCAGTCTAAAACCCACATATCAATATAAAATACACCATTGGTCCAAAACTCTTACCTTGACTGTAGCAAGAATATAGGAGAGTGTTTGAAGTATGATTTGTGAAAGAAATGAAATATTGTAAAGGCTCTATATGTTGCATATTTGTTTCAGTTCTCAGAATTATTGACACTCAGTGGCTAGCAGTATTCAATATCAAGCATATTAGCCTTGTGGTTTAAATTTACTTGGGACAAATCACGAATTGAGCAGGGTTGATGAATGGCAGAATAGATGAATGATAGCAGCTCTCTTACCAGGAAAAGTATTATTAATCTAATGTTTATGTCTTTACTGAGAGGAGATGCATGGTGTAGATGATTTATAAGACTAAAGAAAAGTCTGAACCAGGTTATAAGCTTTAAGGCAGGGTCGTTTGAATCTTAGGAGATTAGCCACATTGTTCAGTTTGTAGTTGTTTACAAGCAGGTGGAAAGAGTTATGAATCTGAACCATGCCAAAAGAACAAGTTGAAAAAAGGGAAAAATCCTACACAAATTGCTTTGACATCACTACAAGAAATGTTGAGCATCATAAGGATGAACAGGGGGGATTCTGCTTCATTATATATGTCACTGCATATATAACGAATCAGAATAGAAAACTGCATACCTTCGGGTGCTGTGTCAGTTATGATCTGACAAGGACTGGGAGACCCTGCTCACAATAACCCACACCCTTGTAACTTCTTGTTTAGGCTACTGTAACATGATCTACATGGGGCTACCCATGAAGATCATTTGGAAACTTCAATTGGGGCACAACTCAGGTAGTAAATAGTGCCAGATACATGGCACACGTAACACCACTTCTGCATGAGCTGCACTGGTTACCGGTGTATGTCTGAATGCAATTCAAGGTGCTGGTAGTTACCTTTAAAGCTCGACATGGCCCTGTCCAACTCTATTTAGCAGAATGGGCAGGGTGCAGATTCTGTCAACCAAGGAGTGTCAGGAGTGGGGACTAGAAAATGGGTTTTTTTCTTCAGTGATCCCTGCTCTATGGAACATCCTCCCTTTGGAGATTAGAATGGCTCCAGCCCTGTTAGCTTTTCGTAAGGGCCTACAGATTTGGCTATGTGCCTGAGCTTGGGACACTGAATATGTCATAGGCTCCGTTTCCTGGCTTTATTGCTAACTGGCCAGGTAGCTTGGCTACTACATATATTTGTTTTGGATGTTTTTATTGTTTTAAAATGTTTTTAGTATTTTGATTGTAAATAGCTTTTGAATTGTAAGTCATCTAGAATAATTGACTGAGATGGGCCGCTGTAGAAATTCAATCAATCAATCAAATAAACGTACTGTATGTAGCTGTCCCTTTCTGGTTGTTCTGTTTCTAGCCTTTTTATGTCTTAGTAAGCTCTTAAAATAAAAAGACTTATTAGGCAGAGATAGATGTTTTGCCAAAACCTCATATTTTATATAGAGCTATTAACAGAACAATGTAATAGTTTGCCTTGAAATAAATAAAGATTACTCAGAACAACATAATGTTTCTTTCATATATGGCAATGGAGCTTATGAGAAGAATTTTCCAATAGATGATGCCACAATTTTACAGTTGCTGTAGTGAAAATAGATGAACATTATAACAATTTCCATTTTTAATTCCAATTTAAGATGTCCTTTTTGTGACTTATTTAATTTTTTTCTCAGGGAAAATAAATGCAAGGTACTATGAATCTTAAATATAATAATGAGCAGACATGTAATTTGCTCATGTTAATGTTTTCACAATACCCAAAATAATATGTGAACCAAACCACCATGTTGTGATAGTTACAGTTTTACAAATTTTGGAATCCATCTTTAAGCTTATATGCATGGGTTTATGTTCAAGTATTTGCAATAATCCAGCTAGATAGGTAGCTGAACGGAAGGAAACTATAATAACAATAATATGCTTGTGCTGGGCTTTGAATTAGCAATTTCTTACATATTGTGCAAAGCTCTCAACTGCTGTGACAATTCAGTCCTGACAGGAAAAGTGTCTAGTGATTGGAGCAACCAGGTCCTGGGGGGGAGTGTCTCTTTCTATGAGTAGCCAATGAGCTTCCAGGGTGTGACTTTGAAACTGATGGAAAACATGAAACCCAACTCATAAATGACCTCTGTGATCATATTAAGAGCAATTGCGTTCTTTTCGCTGATGATGTAAAGCTGTTCAATACCACAGACAATACTGCTACCCTACAAAAAAATCTTGACTATGTATCAGAATGGTCAAACAAATGGCAACTTCAAATCTCAACAAATAAATGCTCTGTCTTACATATTGGCAAAAAAAATCAGAAAATAAAATACAAGCTGAATAGTCAAGATCTTGTTGATGACCCAAGCTCTGTAAAGGACCTTGGAATACTCACCTCTAATGATCTAAGTGCTAGAGCCCACTGCAACTACATAGCCAAAAAGGCATTAAGAGTTGTTAACCTAATCCTACGTAGCTTTTTCTCTGGTAATATCACACTACTAACCAGAGCATACAAAACATTTGCTAGACCAATACTCGAATACAGTTCATCAGTCTGGAACCCACATTACGTATCTGATATTAGCACAATTGAGAAAGTCCAGAAATATTTCACAAGAAGAGTTCTCCACTCCTCTACTTGTTGTAGAATACCTTATGCCACCAGACTTGAAATTCTAGAACTAGAAAACCTTGAATTACGCCGTCTTCGGTCTGATTTAAGCCTGGTATATAAAATCATACATTGCAATGTCCTACCTGTCAATGAATACTTCAGCTTCAACCATAACAACACAAGAGCACAGAATAGATACAAACTCAAGGTTAACCGCACCAACCTTGATTGCAGGAAATACGACTTCAGCAATAGAGTGGTCAATGTCTGGAATACTCTACCCGACTCTATAGTTTCTTCCCCAAACCCCAAAAACTTTAACCTTAGACTGTCTACTATTGACCTCACCCCTTTCCTAAGAGGCCTGTAAGGGGCGTGCATAAGCGCACCAACGTGCCTACCGTCCCTGTCCTATTGTTTCTCTTATTCTTCTTTTATTTTTCTTATATGTACCCATTTCATGTATTCACAACTATGTATACACTTATACTTATTATCTTGTAAACAATTGGCAAATCAAATAAATAAATAAAATAAATAAATAAACTCAATAGAGCTCCGTGTGCGAATCTCTTATTCTTCTCCAGCCTTGACTCAGGAAGAGCAGATCTAACTTCTCACCCACAATTTAATCATAGACAAGGATTGTTTTATTACAGACATATGTGATATTCACTAAGCCTAGAGAGACAGTTTGATTGCCTGATTCCTAAGTTGAGAGTGGGAGTAGGGAGCTGGAAGTAGAGATTCAAACCAAATTTCCAATCACTTTCCCCCTGTAAAATGGCTTAGTTTCCAGTCCCGTCATTCTTCAACTTGCCTGTCACTAAAGTTATGTTCCCTCCATTTTTACCTCTTAGATTATCTATTTTCCCTGTGCCCAGACATCCTATGTCGGTTACAACTCAATAGATATTCTTTCCTCTCTCTCTAGTCCCAACCAGTTAATAATTAATAACAACAACAATAGCTCAGCAACTCTCACCCACCTCTTCCATTCAAACAATACCCTACCACATGCCTACGATACCCTACCACATGCCTACAATAAGGGTCTCATGGTGTCTATGACTTTGGCTCTTCACCAGAGGGTTGTTCTCCAAAGCTGCTCCATTTATGGTTTCTCCTCTCCATTGGAATACACCTCTAAGTAGTTTCCACTCTGGCACCACCATTCCCTAACACATCAATGGAATGAAACTCATCAAATGATCTTGAACAGTGACTCTGGAATTGTCCTCAAGCTTGTATCATCATGCCTGAAGATTAAGTTGGGTTAGGTTGTCTAAATATTTGTTTTATTAAATATTTTGGAGATTTTTTAAAAAATACTAGTAATGTGGATTGTTTTCCTGTCAAAATATATTGATTGTCAAGGTTTTCCCCCCCACTGTTACATGAAGTGTTGTCCCTTGGAACTCTCCCTGGTTTTGGTAATGAATAGTTTCTGCCAGTAACATGCTAATTATACTAGTTAAATTTTCTCTTTCTTTTAAAGGTTCTCGGCATCAGAAATGCTAAACAAAATCACCATATGCTATTGAATTATTTCAAGTAGCAACACATCACTTTCTATGCTTTTCATAGACCTTTTTAGTAATTAATGACATATGCCAAGTTTCTTGATCAAGTCTGTAAAAATATCTTTGTAGCAGAAATTAAAACTAAACACATTATGGAAGTGAGTTTAAAGTAACTTGCCTGATAATCTTTGAATGAAAATTGTTTCAGATATGGAAGCTCCTCCCAATTTAAGAATTTTCCAAATTCCCCGCCCCGAGCACAAATAACATAATTGTGATGTGGGCATCAATACTACCCCTTCTTTTCATGCACAATGACTGCATGAAACAAAATATGTATACCTAAAGAATGACTTAATCTATAATATTTCCAATATATACATTTTATGTAAAATATCTGTCTATCTATCTATATTTTGTATATACTTAGGTTAGTATATGTGGGTTGAAATTAATAATAATTGTGATTTCAGCAGACAGCAGTATGTAGCTGATTATATCTGGGTTTGGAAGCTAAGTAGCTCTAACTGATTTCAAGGGAATTCCAGAGCTGTGGCTAGATAGGGAAATTGGGTGGGTGGGGGGCGGATATAAAAGAGAACAATGTTAAATCACTTCCTCACTACTGTTGCATAAAAGTGTTTGAGAAGTCATCAGGACAAAGCATGACTTGAAGGCAACTTTGCTTCATTATGGGAATTAGTAGGCTAGTGAAAATATTGCAGATTGGATGTAGGTCTTATTTGAAAGGTAAAGTTACCCTGGAGCTTCATAATACATAAGAAAGGATAATACTTTAGTTATATACGTTAAGAACATTTCTATTCGTCTAAGCATTTTAGGTTTCATGATGGTACCGCTGCATTTTCCTGCCTTGTTTTTGCATTATCTTATAGATGGCATTTTAAACAATTTTAATGTATTATTCTGCATTTGTAATAGTGTAGCCTTCCCGGAGGTGCTTTCCATAGTAAGGAGCTTATGCCACTTTTAATGTTACTGACAACCGAACTGCAGAGTAGGTGAATTTGCTTTGAAGTTGCTTTCTTTGAATTTTAAACATGAATGCTTGCATTGTAGACAGAATCTGTATTTGTTATCCTGCTATGCTCTTCAGCAGTTTGTACAAACTGCCATCCCAGCAGCTGAAGCATGACAAGTAATTTTAGTGGAATAGATTTTTTTTCCTTGCCACTTGAGTGATACAGGAAGATGGCAGTAATTGACCACTGAAAAAGATGGCTGTGTATATTGGTCCACTCATTGAGGACAGTGTTGATAGAACCCAGAAGCACCTTGGCCAAAATGCTGAAAAGATGTGATTTATTTTGCTGGAAACTTGCAACTGTCTAAATTCTAATTGCGTAAGAACAGTTGTTTTAACTACGTAAAGAATGTTCTGAGTATTCTGAGGTTTACAGAAATATTAATTTGATTCTTGAGTTCTTTGATTACCAAGTAATGAGGTGATAAATAGCATTACACACACTCAAACACACATACACACACCACACACAAAAACACACATTAGAAAGAAGATCACACCATAAAACTACACACTCAAGAACACAATACCCTAAACTAGTGGTGGCTAACCTTTTTGGGCTCCTGTGCCAAAAATTATGCATGTGCTTGCGTGCGCTTGCTCACATGCCAGCACCCAGAAGGCAATGCACGCGTCCCTCATGCCCCCTGCACATGCATGTGCAATCCCCCTGCCCCCTGCGCCTCCCAGCTGATTTTCGGCCCATTTGAGGCCTTTTTCGGCCTCCCAGAGGCTTGAGGACAGCTTCTGCAGCCTTTGCAGGCCGAAAAAATGGGCCCGTTTTGTCACTTCCGGTATTTCCGGAAATACAGGAAGTGACAAAATGGACCTATTTTTCCGGCCTGAAAAGGCTTTCCTCAAGCCTCTGGGAGGCCAAAAAAGGCCTCAAACAGGCGGAAAATCAGCTGTGAGGCTCATGCATGCGCAGTGAGGTAAGTTTGCCTGCAGCTCGCGTGCCAGCACAAGTGGCTCTGCGTGCCACCTGTGGCACGTGTGCCATAGGTTCGCCATCATGGCCCTAACACCCCCCAAAAAAAAAAGATCAACAAGACAAAACAGTTCTTCTTTTCTATCTTGGGAAATTTGCTTCAATTCTCGTGATCAAGAAGCTGAATCCTAAAAGTTTCCATTTCAAGTGCTCACCGATATAACCCCTCTAAGATAATGGGACATGTATGGTAGTCTGTGATGCTTATTGTAAGTAAGAGTCCAATTCATTTGAGAAGGAAAGCTGTTCCTTCAGATAAACTGCCTCTTCTCTTTTATAATACAGATAGTCCTTGACTGACAGCCATGACCATTTGAAGTTATATTGGCACTAAAAAAAGTGACTTAGGACTGATCGTTGCACTTACAACTGTTCTATCGCCAGAACAAAAGCAGACTCGAGACCGGAGTTGAATTCAGCTCTTTATTAACTGTCAGTAACTTCAACTAAAGTTGAGCCACGGCAGCCCTTTTTATAGCGGCTGCTCGCGGCTCGCAACCAATGGCATTTATTTAAACTTCCCACCGCTTAGGCGGCCAATCGGAACTGTTGTTATCTACCAATTGCCAGCGATGGTATCTGTCCAATAGGAATGCAGTATTACGAGTATGCAAACAAGTACACTACAACAACCATCAGTTAAATTTCTTGCATTTATTCGGCTAATCATGACAAACCCAACAAAAGCTCCCACCAAGAAATCAGCTTGAAATTGACTTAGCTAATCTTTGTCTAGGCACACCAATTGAAATGCCGCCATTCTCTCAATTATCTCTGAGGTGTAAAATACTAGCACAAAACTCCCCAACTCAGGTCTTCAGGGTAAGCTTTTAAAATAAAATTCTAAGAATTGCCTCCTTTAAACCAGGAGAAATCTTGCCCTTCCTCAGAGAGATATGTATGAAATGAATTCAGGTGTTGCTAACAAACTCACATCTAGAAGTTGCAATTTGGGTAGTTAATGCAATTCATAGGAAATTTTCTTCTTAATGTGGTTGTGGAGAAAGTGGGGTGGTTGCAAGGGTTTGTCTTGAAGCGGGTTAAAATTCAAAATGGGGTAAAATAGGAATATATTTCCCCACCTCCCATTTTTTATATCAGTGCTGTGATGAGGTGTCTGAACAATTCAAACTCCTACCCCCAAAACTAGGGGATTGCAACATTGCCCCGCAGTTCTGTGTGGATGACATTGTAGTTCTTTCCACAACACCAATAGATTTTTAAAAAGCTCTGAGAATTTTGGTCCAAAACTACAACAATGATAATGTGGAAAAATAAAAAAGAAAGATTAAAGGCTTTTGCCAAAAGGCTGAAACTCTGTTTATGGAACATTGATAGTTATAAAATAGAACAAGTGAATAGCTTTAAGTATTTATGAGTAGCCATGCATGCCACTAGCTGGAGGAAAGGCCACTGTGAATATGCTGTTGTTAGTAGACAAAGATCTGTCAATGCTATTCTCAATCTTTTTTTCCAATCCCAGGAAGGATATTATGTCCCAGACACACTTAAGCTCTTTCAGACTAAGCTAATAGTCCAAATGTTCTGTGGGACTCTGGATGGCCCCCGCAGCTTTGTGTTTCACCTCCTAGTGCACAGTGCAATTTAAATTTATCATAGCCATTCTCCAGATACCTTGCTGGGTCTTAAACACACACCTACAACTGAAGGCAGGTATGATAAAAGTTGCATCAAGAGTTTGTTTAGTATCTATATAGCTTTGGTTAAAGCTTAGCTTCTATCGTCAAGGCCTAGCACCGTTAATCATTCAAGGCAATTTTCTAATCTGCATGGCTCAAGGCTGTTGAATGTAATCTTTTGAAAGTAGACTACCTACCTCCTTGGATTTTAAGATGGAATATGATCAGGCAAAAGAAATCCTGAAGCAAAGGATAAAGGATACAGCTCTAAGGAAAGCCCCAGCTACCTTACACAGCTAGAAACACGCAGTCACTTTTTCTCTTGCTTGATTCCATGCTTTTCCCTTCCCCATGTTGGATGGCAAACTGGAAGGCTTTGTGCCTGTGAAAAGGTGTAAACCACCTCATGTACCTCATTGCTTCTTTTATGGAGACATCTGAACCAAATTCATCATCATCTTTTAATGACTCCATAATCCCTTGCGGGGTGGAGTCTGGTCGGTTGAATAGAGCTAGCAGAATGTTTAATGGCCGGATGCCCTTCCTGTTGCCAACATGGAGTTTTGTTCAGCAGATATATTCTCATTGTGCCCAGAGAGAGAAATATCTGCCTCTACCTAGGATCGAACTCACAGCCTCCTGATTGTGAGGCGAGAGCTCCACCTCTAGGCCACCGCACCACTCCACATCTGAACCAGATTCATACTACTGTAATTAGTAGATACAGGTATTTACCTCGACTTACAATCACAATTGAGAGCAAAACTTATGTTGCTTAGTGAGACAGTTGTTAAGTGAATTTTGCCCCATTTTGCAACCTTTCTTATCAGAGTTGTTAAGTTAGTAACCTGGTTGTTAAATGGATATGGTTTTCCCATCGACTTTGCTTGTCAGACATTTGCAAAGGGGATCACATGAGCCCAAGACACTGCAACTATCATAAATATGGGTTGCCAAGCATCAGAATTTTGATTATGTGACCATGGGGATGCCACAATGATTGCAAGTGTGAAAAATGGTCATAAGTCACCTTTTTCAGTGCCGTTTTAACTTCAAATGTTCATTAAACAAACTGTTGTAAGTCAAAGACGACCTGTATCTTGGTTTTCCAGATTCAACCTATGCCCGGATGATACTCATAGATAAACCTACTTTTCATTACACTAGGTTTAGTGCAGCAGTATGATGATCGATCGGACACTGGTGGGTCAACTGATGCAGTCTATGTAATTATAATTCATTTAAATTTTAGTTATCATTTTATTATAAGTTTAGAAGTTATCATATTTAATATAATGTTAGTGTTCAACTATAATGTAACATAAGCTGTATCCTGGACCTCACTTACACAAATTAGTTAGAATTTAATTGAATTAAAAGTGAAAGTCCCTAGTGCCTTCTGAGCTTGGATTTTTATTTGTTTTGTTTTGTTTTGTTTTTGCTTCCAAGTGTTTTGTTACCAAACTAGGTAACATCTTCCATACTAGAAGGGGAATGGGATTTTCTCTCTGTTTATATACAGTATCTTGTCCAGTCATGGTTGTTGATGGTTTTGTTTTCTCCTTGATAGTTCCTTGATTAGGCTGTTGTTGGGAAGAGTTGTAGTGGTGCAGTAGTTAGAATGCCATATTGCAGGCTAATTCTGCTCACTGCCAGCAGTTCAATTCTGACCAGTTCAAGATTGACTCAGCCTTCCATCTTTCCTCCAGTAAAATGAGGACCCAGATTGTTGGGGGCCATATGCTAACTCTGTAAACCACTTAGAAAGGGCTGTAAAGCACTATGAAGTAGCATATAAGTCTAAGTGCTATTGATTGTTTGTCTGAGTTGGTCTGCCATCAGCCGTCACATAGAGATAAATAACGTTTACACACCATTTGGAAGAGACAATTTATAAAAGTTAAAAAGGAAAGTAGAAGATCAGAACACCTCCTAATCAGCAATCGACACCCAAATAACCAGGGATTAACATCAGGATTATCACTAGATAAACAATCTAGCAGTAAACATTATCCTAATTCATGAATACCATATCAAGCCATAAACAGCAGCCTAATCAAGGATCTACCAAGGAGAAAACAGCACCTCCATCACCACTGACAGAGAACGATACAATACAGAGAGAGTAAACCCTATTTATTACCTAATGACATGAAGAGATTACCTAGTCTAGAGATGAAATATATACAAGCAAAAATAATGGAGACCACCAAAGATTCCAAAGTTCAACCCTGAGCTACACATATTCTCTCTTATTGTTATAAAGCAGTGGTCCCCAACTTTTTTGTACTAGGGACCAGTTTCACGCAGGAACACTTTTTCAAGGACCGGTTAGGATTTTTAAATTTATTTATTTATTTATTTTTAAATTATTATTTATTTATTTATTTTTTATTTTATTTACTATTACACTATCAACTCACCAAAATTAACCAATGTTGGAGGATTACTAAAAATGTGTATAAATGCAAGACTAGACTCCAATAAAGTCATCATGATTCAGTTGATCATGATCAAACAAAAATATATGTTTTCTCCAAAAGCGTTTTGTAAGGTAATAATCCGCAATTCAGATTTTACATTTAGGATGGGTTTGATCTCCCATATGGTCTTCAGCTTTCCACAATCTCAACAATTGTAAGGTTTGTGGGGAATTTAGAGAGTCCAAGTCCACACATTTTAAAGTTGTTGGAGTTCAGAAATCCAGGCATATAAGGAATTCCGGGGATTCATTCCAAATACCTGGAGAGCCCACTTCTTTCCGGATCTCTCTCGCCCCATTTTGCTGCAACCCCTTGGCAAGCAGAGCATTGTCTAGAATTCTTCCAGCTGAAATAAGACTTTCAATTACCTGGGAATAAATCCATATTAAACCAGTCAAACTTTTAGTAGATATTCACTGTGTAGCTTGGCTAAAGCAACATTCTGCCCTGTGTGTTTTAGGATTCTCATCTCTTTCGCTCTCTTTTCTTCTCCTCTCCCGGTTGTTTCGGGCGGCGACTGCCTTCGCCTCCGCCTGGCGCCTTTCGTTGCGCACCCTCGTCCTCCCCCGGCTGACAGCTCCACCGCCACCACCGAGCCATGGCCCCGGCGCCCTT
Source organism: Notechis scutatus (assembly GCF_049901735.1). Taxonomy (NCBI): domain Eukaryota; kingdom Metazoa; phylum Chordata; class Lepidosauria; order Squamata; family Elapidae; genus Notechis; species Notechis scutatus. The sequence continues at coordinate 95,969,994 of NC_142012.1, read as the reverse complement.
CCGGCACTCCGGACAAGCGCAGGGCTGCTTTTGGGGGCTCCCACGAGGGGTCTGGATTGGGATCTGAGCCCCTTCATTCCACCCCACTCCAGCTTTCGGCTCACTCACACGCCTCTCTCTTGCTCTTGCTCTCGCTCCCTTTCCCCAGGCGGAAAGAGGCGCTTCGTGGCGGAGCCGCTGAGGCGAGTTTTCTCCCCACCCTGCGTTCCTTTCTCCCTCAGGCCGCCGACTGGCGCTGCTGAGGGCAGACTTCCCTCGCCCATTTTTTTCACAGCCAAACAGATAGAAATATGGCCAGATTTCTCGTATTTGGCCGGAAAAATGGCCAGATGGCAACCCTGTTCAACATCCCCTTTTTCTCCAGCCACGCACGGCATGGAGCTGACGTTTTTGGTCGAGGCTGAGGGACGGCGTCAAAACCAGCATTTGATCCAGCACGTCGAAACAAGATGGCGCCCAAGCAAAGTAGGCAGCCCGGTCCAAAATGATCCACGGACCGGTACCTGTCCGGGGACCGGCAGTTGGGGACCCCTGTTATAAAGTATTTATCACATAGAAGCAAATGGCATTTCTGTTTCTGCTGCTAGATCAGATTGCCCAATAACATGCCCTCCAGATGTGTTGAAATACACCTCCTTCATCCCCAGCTCGAATAGCCATTGGTGATGCTGCTGGAATAGTGTTGTTGTTCAATAGTTCCAAAAAATATTTTATTTGTGAAGGAAATAGTATCTCAAGAAGTGTGAAGTAAACAACAGAAGAGTGTCAGTTTAATATTAGAATCTTAGATCATATTCTGGTTTGGTAGAAACTGTAATACATGTATTATGTACAGTGTCCATGATAAGTACCTGAAGATGCTGATAATTTGTTTAGTTGAACTGTGCCTTAATTTCTATAGTGCATAAATAAATACAGCTCAGGAAGTATCAAGCATTTCACAGATGAAGGTGATTGTTCCTTTTTTCTCTATAACGTCCTTTCCAAACTATTCATTGTTGTAAATTTAGAATAGAAAGTTGAACTGAAAATATTGCCTAGTTGGGTAATGAAATGTCTATCAGCAAACAATCAAGCTGAGAGAGCACCAAGAACTCTATAACAGGAAGTGTCTAGGTAATAGGCTTTATGGAGTTATAAACTATCTAGTTGCTATTAGGTATCCTCAAAGGATAAAAGTTTTAAAAACAACAACGACTAAAAGCATGTTTCTGCCGTTACCCTTACAAGTAGCTGTTGTTGGCATCTGTGTTTATATTTGTTCTGCCGTTACTCTCTATTTTGAAGTTTAATCCATATTCAGGAATTTGCAGAAAAATGAGTATGCATTTGCCAGCCAAACCAACAGTTAGCAATATCACTCATATATACCAATAGTAATAGGGAAACAAATGACGGTCCCATCACAGTGCAGTGCAAGTCATCAGATGAGTGTTAGGATGACGTACTATGGCTATAACCCAACTGGCAGAACCATTGCAACAGAACTGAACTGAGTGTGGTACTCCAGGGTGTTGTGATCCAACAGGTAAACCCAGAAGTGCTTGATGAAGGTATGGTGCTTCCCTGGGCCATTTGGTCCAGAGCACAGCAACCTAGAATAAACTTGAGCAGCAGCAGCTAAAGATACTGCTTTTGTAAATTGCAAGCTAACGGCACTGGAACATTGCAGTCCTGCCTCCTTGCCACTCCAGTGATCTCATAGCTGCTCATCCCTTAAAAGCACAAAAAGTGTTGCTGCAGTGTCAGTTGGCTGACCCTCACTTTGTTGTTGTTGTTTTTTTACTGCATACCAGCTGCTGAATCAGAGGTGAAGGTATTCCTGACATTGGACCATGTCTTCAACTTTCTCAGACATCATGGTGCTTTGTATAATTAGACCATGTATAATTGACAGGCTGGTTTTTATTATAGATTTTTGTTGTTGTTTGTTATTTTATACTAGACTTTTTAATTGTATATTTACTGAGTGTTTTTATTTGTTCTGGTCTCTGCTCTAAGATTGTAATAAATTGGTTGATTGATTGGTGCCTCTGATTTTATATCTCCACAAAGGAACTCAAAATGTCTAGGTGTTGTCCCCCTTATTTTATCCTTAGCATTTTCATCCTGTCAGTCTGAAGGGGAATTGGTATCTGAATCTTGTCAATCCCAGTTTCCTATTTTAGGCCTTTTTTTCCTTCTTTAGTGTTTTCTCCTAGAAGTGATTAGCAAATCATCAGTGCTACCTTTTGTTTTGACATTACTTTTAACAACAAGGTTGTAGTATTGTTGTCAGGTATATAGAATTTTCAGCTGGGATGTACACTGTCTGTTGGTACTGCACTTTCTTTTGAATATTTTCCTTATAATTAATTAAGTAGGTGATATTTCTCATTGCATGACCTATGTCCCAAATATTCCAATTTCCTATTCTTCATAATATTAATAAGAACAATATACCGACTCATTCTTTGCAGAACCATCTGTTTTGTATAAGTTCAGCCTAGAGGTCAATAACAGCATCAACATAGCAGCCGTGACTAAATAAAATTTGATGCTGTTGACCTGCCTTGCAGTTGCTTTGATATGACTTGTAACATTTTATGTAATATTCTATAAACTACATTTCAATATTTCTGTTTTCTTGATTGTAACTTGAGTTATTGTTCAAAGTTCTATTCTAGGAGGGTTTTTTTGAAATTCTCTTATTGCTCAAGCAGTTCAACCTTCCTGTCTTCCTTGCTTGCCCTATTATATTTATATTTCAGGTGACTGAACCCTGTCTTCTCTATAATTAAATTTAAATAGTGTGTTATAGAGTTTTCTTATCTTTTGTCTCAGTTTATAATATCCTTCACATTTTATGTCGAAGACTGTCTAAAGCTGAAGTATTTCACAATATTTTGGCCCTGGGAGATTCTGAATGTCAAAATTGCATCAAGGCAGTAGCCTGACAAGTCCCTGTTAGTCAAGGAACAGGGGAAAGTTGAATGAATTTCATTAGAGCACCATATATAACACCTGCATGTCTAGCATCGTATTAATTTAGCTGTGGTGCATATCTGTTTATGAGAAAGGATAACTATAAATTATGTGTTTTTTTATCATGTGTATGTTCTTCTATGTGTGTTTGTAGGGGTTTGGTATGTAACCTGATTTTTGTTTTGTTCATTTCTAGTATAAAAGCTTCACATATGTTCTTTCCCTGTATTCACAAGATAGTGTTCTTAGCTTTTCCTATTAAAATAGAAAAATATTTAAATGCCTCCTTTTAAGTAAAACATCCAACCATATTAAAGTTCAGTCCATATAGTTATCAACCTTGTGAACTTTCAAGCTTCCTCTTTCCGATATGTATTCAAGATGGACAGTGATATGTGTGTGTGTGTGTGTGTTGTGTAGTGTGGGTGTAAAAGTTCACAAGGTTGATAACTATATGGAACAAAACTGTGGCTGAATCTGGATGTTCTGCTTTGGGTACCACGAAGCTCCTCCCGGAAGGTAACAATGAAAACAGGTCATGAAGAGAATGTGTAGCATCCCAGATAATATTGCGAACCTTGTCAAGCCTCACTTATATGCTATGTTCTGGATAGACGGAAGTGAACTGCCAATAATCTTCTTTGCCATCTGCACCATTCTCTGCACCACCTTCCTGGTTGAAGCAGTAATGCTTGCAAACCAGACAGTAATGGAATATGACAGGATGCTCTCAATTGTCCCTCTATGGAAAGTGGTAAGGACAGGGGAATGAAGATGTACTTTTTTTCATGCGACACAGAAAATACAGGTGCTGCTGTGCCTGTTTCACCAGTGTGTTGCTGTAGAATGACCAAGCGACCAAGTAAAAAGCTTTCTATAGAAGACCTCTTGTACTCCTCTGTTTCCCACAATTAAGTAGCTCTTGTAAGTTGGCATTTATAATTACACCAGGTTGAAAGACAACGTTATAATGTTGGAAGCCTTCTCTTACGGAAGAATTTTGTATGATTTAGAATCCTCGTTATTTAGGGATTTGTATTCAGTGTTCATCCTCTAAGCTTTCAACTTTGCTTATGAAAAGTTTCCTACTCAGAAATTTTCGTTCAGCTCGTAGAAGATTGCAAAGAAGGAGGCTTCCAAAATTGGCCAGCCTGTGAAAAACAATGATATTTGAATTTTCATGCTTATTGGAAAATAGGCTGATTGTAGGTAAATTAATAGCAGCTCTAATTGGAGATAAAGAAGAAAATGACCTCACTCTTCCTATATGTTTATGAGATGTGTAATATTTGAAAATGTTGTTTTATTATTAGTATTGGGGAAAACGTTAAGTTGAATATTGAATTCTGATTTTAGAAACAAATTTTGGACAAAAGCTGAAAATAAAGTGGAAAACAGAGGCATGATCCTTTCCACTCAAAATAATGCTGCTGACTCTGCACTAGAATTGGAAAGTATAATAACTGGGAGAACAGTTATTTGTTTCTATTTATATATAACAAAGGACAGTGATGGAAGCTGATAAAGCAAGTGTGTGCTTTGTCCGGTACACACTTCGATTCTCCCTTCATGTGTCAGGAACTTCAGGTGATCCATATGTGGGTGGGTGGAGGGCTTCTGAATAAGCCCACCACATCTGTTAAAACTTGCCTTATCCACAAATCCCAGTCCAGATTTGGACATGAATATTGGGTGTTTTTCAATCAAGGAACCTTAAGTGACCTCGCAGTAAACGGTTAGCACCATCTGCTAACAGGATGTTTTCTGAGGCAGAACAAAGATTGGTTGTTGGAACAGAGCAAATTATGCTGGCACTATTTTGGCTGCATCACAGATTGCATAAAAGTATGTTAAGCCACTTAGGTGGGAGCGCCTTCAGATTGTTACAAGGACAAGCATGCTAGCACCTTCCCTCCCAGTTCTTTCTATATGTAGAGGGCAGCATTCAGGCATTTCCATTGTTGAACAAATACAGTTTTGGTTAATTGTATCATGATGACATGGACATGTCTCAAAAATCTCGATCTTACAGACCAGCCTCTAGGAATAAAATTATTATTGCTCTGTGGAGAGAAATTCAAGAATGACATCCAGTATGCTTCGCTCTATTTCCCATAAATGCATACTGCATTTTGTTTGTGAACATTTGAACCATGTAATCTCAATACAATTAATTCAGGATACAAAATACAGTTTCCATTGGGGGCACTGCTACAATTGTACCTTGGGCCATATCCTGCCAATAATGGGAAACCACAGTTTAGTTTGGCACAGAGATAAACTTTGCTAATATGAAGGGTTTAGGAATATATAGGAAACTGTATTAGTTCTAAACTTGCAACAGCAACATTTAATTTCTAGAACATGCTTGTTCCAGTTCATTGGTTTGAAATGAATTTTTTTTGTTTGAAGAGAACTGAGAGGACTCTATTTTCATGTTCCTAAATCACACCAATTATAATAATAATAAATGTAGAAAAAGTTGTCAAAAATGAGAAGGTGAAACTCTTGTGGGACTTTCAAAAATGGACAGATTGTCATATGGAACACAACACGCCAGATATAATAGTTGTCGAAATCAGAAATATACAATTTATTGATATTGCTGTACCAGGAGATGCCAGAGTCAAAGAAAAAGAACTGGAAAAAAAATCATGAAATATCACAACCTGGCCATCGAAACTATGTGATTATGGATGAAACATGGTGATACCCATTGTCATCGGGGCACTTGGTACCATGTCCAAGAATTTTGCAAAATACATCAAGAAGTTGCAGCTTCCTGCTGTAGCACCTGCAGAGCTGCAAAAGACTGTGCTACTTGGAAAAACATGCATTTTAAGAAGATACTTGTTTGATACCTAGGATGCTGACAGCAACCCATATCAACCATCAGAGCCAGGCAATGATATTTGTGATACATTTTTAAAAGTTCAGTTGACTGAGTTTCATGTTTAATGAATAAAAGATAATAATAATAATAATAATAATAATAATAATAATAATAATAATAATAATAATAATAATACATTGCAATACCTGGTGATGAATGAATTGAAGACACGCAGCAAGAAAAATATCATGAAGAGTCGGGACTTACGAATTAAAGTTGAGCGACTTTGGTAAAAGAAATCGTGTGTTATCCCAATTGTAATTGGAGCCCTTGGAGCAATACCTAAAGGGCTACCTTGCTATTTGGAAATTCTGAATTTATCAGACTTGAATACCCTGATTCTACAAAAAATCGCTCTACTTGGAACAGCTTATATCCTCCGATGCTGGTTAGGACTCAAGCTGTTGAGCTACCAACCAGCCCCAAAGGCTGCGAATCTCACTAAAGATTTAATAATAATAATAATAATAATAATAATAATAATAATAATAATAATAATAATAATAATAATAATAATAATAATAATAACAACAACAACAATAATAACAATAATACTTTGTTTCCAGTTATTGTAGTGAAAAGTAGACTCTGCCTATTTCTTTTTCTATTTGATGCTGGAGGACAAAAAGAAACAAATCATACAAACATGGCAAAATGAAAACTCCTAGATTATTTTGTTTAACCTGTAAAGAATTGAAGTTTGTTATTTGCTTTAAAAAGTTACGTTTTATTTTGGGAAGTGATACGCATGAGCCTCTGCAACATAAGCTTAACATAGGCTCAGCATTTCTTTCTCCCTTTTTTCCTTTTTTCAATCAAGGGAATGCTGAATACAGAATTTGCTGCTTTATAGAAGCAAACTGTAATTTATTGGGATCTTGATTTGGAGTTCTACATTCTTAGCAAACAATAGTTCATGCAGGCCTTTATGACTTCATTTAAATTAGGTCATAAATTTACTTAAGAAGCTTCTTGTTTTAGAAATGAAAGGTTCCTAATACTCATTATATAAAGGTAAACAATGGTTTCTTCTTTTGACAAAACAATTCAATATTATATGGTACCTATTACAACCAGACAATCATGCCTACATTCAGAATAATATAAATTGTCAGTCTTAAAACTGCCAAATTCTTTCAATGCTCAATTATTTTTTCCAAATGGCACTTAAACATTCTGTGGCTTCAAAAGCCACTGAGTACATTCAATCCTCAATAGCCAAAGGGTTGTTGCCCATTATTTTTAAAAGTTTTGCTATTTTGTTTTTTTTGGTGTTGTTTTTTTTTTGTGTATTGGCTTAAGTCTATTTGCCTTATTTTTCTTCCTCAGTGAGATAATTTTGTCTCTAATTAAATTTAATCCAATCATTTGGAGGGAATGGTCTGGATTTCTAACAGATTTCTCCAATGCATTTCTAAACCCCTTAAGTTCCTGAGGAGGGCACTCAAGAGTCAGCTGACTCGACTGACATAATATATACAGTATTTTTCTTTATTTCAATTTTATACTGTACCAATCATCCTGGAATGGCTGATTTTATGCTGGTAATACTTTGAAAATACTTTTCTGGTAGTTTAGATATCAGAACAATCTCTGCAACAGATATGCCAAGAGAGATATTGTTCATTGTGATGATGAGGCCAGAACAATGAAATGTTCACAGTGTAAGGTCTTCTCTTTCCTACTTTCACGGTGGCATCATCTGAAAATAAATAAATAATTTTGTATTTATCACATTTTTTGTAACTTGTCAGGTAAATGACAAAACAAACACCCTCAACTTTGTGCCACAACTCTGTATCTTTTGTACTTATACCTATCTATATAAGAGACAAAGGTATGGATGTCTCAAAAACTGTTTTTGGATTAGAACAGCTTCCCAAAACTCAGTATATTGTGAATACAAATTCCAGAGCTTTTAAATAGCATGCTAGTAAATCTCAGGGTATAAATCTCTTATTCTCAATTCTCAGATAGTTTAGCAGCAGATCAGACTAGTCACAAAGATTATGCTAGAAGTGAACTGCAAATAAGTAAGGAAGTGTATTTAAGCATGATGAAAATTTATAAATATTGCTTTTCTGTTTAGAGCAGTGTTTTGCAAACTTGGCAATTTTAAGATTAGTGAACTTCAATTCCCAGAATTCCCTATGATGGCAGAGATTTCTGGGGGTCAAAGTCAACACAACATAAAGTTTCCACATTTGTAAAACACTTTAAGGGATTAGGTATGCCATTTAAAAAATTCTAACTACTATCTGTCTGTTCAAAATGTATCACTGTTTGAATATTGAAGCATTTTGAAAGTAGCTGAAAGTAGTGGCTCCATTTGAGTCATGGTCCAAACTTCCACTAGGTAAAGTTGTGATTTTGTGAAGAGTCCAATTGTTGCTGCATTTCCCCCCCTCATTACAAAAGCGATTTCTCATTTTCCATTACAGGAAGAGCCTTGAAAATTCATGGAGTCAGCCATGCACAGCAGATGGCTTTCACTGTAGATAGAGAAAGAAATCTAAACATTCATGAATAGTGGCTTATATTTTTAGTAATTATCCACTCTGTCAAAGGTGCTATAGGTCAGTTTCTCTGATGCTTCTCTTAGTGAAGTTTAGCTTTGCCAATTTTCAGGTAACTTTCACTAAATAAATACAATGAAAATCAGCTCTTCAAAAAAGTAATTTTGATCATAGGCACTTTATGAGGGAAATAAGATATTGAATCTATCTGTCTATCTATCTATCTATCTATCTATCTATCTATCTATCTATCTATCTATCTATCATCCATCTATCTAGTTTCAATATCTATATCTATCTATATTGGAACATTTGTATCAGTATTCTTTTTTTTATAAAATATGACATTTATATGGGATAGAGCATAATCTATTACGTATTTATGGCTATCAATTTATTTGACAAACTGATTGCAGTGCTGAATAAACAGGTGCTCAGAAAATAAGTGAAATCATGATTGCAGATAAGGATATTTCTTGTGGGATATCTAAAGATCTATGTCCAAAGGTGGGCTGCAAGCTATATTATGCAATTTTGATATATAAATATAAATATTCCTGGTTTTTTTTTCCATTTTTTCCCAATGGTTACCAGTTTTTTTGATCTGGATAAAAAGAAGTACTTCTGTAAAATAAACAAATTAACATTAAATTGTGAGGGTTTTTGTTGTTGTTCAGTCCTTAAGTGATACCATTCTTTTAAACAATTGTTTTAAACAATTGTGTTCCTTAGATTTAGACCCTTGAGAATTTTAGATATAACTTGAAGTATATTGTCCAGATCCCATTTATCCCATGCCAATGAAGGTTTAAACCTGGTAAGTTATTTTTTAACTGAGGTCAAGTTTTTCTATCTTGCCAGACCTGCTGCCCAGCCTGTTCAGTCACCATAACTACTCTGAAATTGTAAGGCTGTTCTCTGATGGTATCATGCCTTTTTTAATTAAATGTGCAACGAGACACAAAATCTGCAGCTCCAGGAACAAGCTCACAGCTCCAAGATCATTGGTGCAGTATAAAATTGAAGTAATGCAAAAGCTATATTATGTTAGCTGATGAAAAATGTGGCTGAATAATGTGAAAGTAAAGTGAGCTTCAAACTTCAGCAAACATATCCATTTCTCCTGAAACTGCTACAAAATATATTCTCCATAAATCTCCACTTCACTTTCTAGAGCAGCGTTTCCCAACCTTGGCCATTTTAAGATGTGTAGACTTCAACTCCCAGAATTCCTCTGCCAGCATGGGGGGAGGGAGGTTCTAGAAGTTGAAATCCAGATGTCATTGTTCCAAGTAATACACTCATTGAAAGCAGAACTCTGAGGCAGGTAGATTCATATTGGCACAACTGGTGAAAGCCAACTCTGAAAGTTCCCGTGGTTTTCACCTAATTGAAAACTGAATTTTCCCCCTTCCCCCATGTCATTGGTCACATTGTCCAATAGAGATGCTCCCCAGCCACCTGTTAGAGTGTCCTTGGTTCCCACAGGAAACTTTTTGTTTTGTTCCCCCCGCCCCCCCGTCCCTTCTTCCTCCTTATGGCAAACCTGAAGCCTCACAGATGGCCTCAGCCAGGTTCACTTCAGGGTTGACACCATACATTTTAAAGTGGTTGAGGTTAAGAAACATTACTCTAGAGCAGTGGTCCCCAACCTTTTTTGTACCAGGGACCATTTTCAAGCACAAACACTTTTTCAAGGACCGGGGGTGGGGGGGCAGGGGGGGGGGAGAGAAAGAATCCGAGTTTGGTGGTTTGCTTGCAGACGTTTCATTACCTGACTAGGTAACATCTGATGTTGTTACCTAGTCGGGTAATAAAACGTCTGCCAGCAAACCACCAAGTTCAGGGCGCCTCGGCCCTGCCTCCCTCAGCCCCATCCCTCAGGTGTCTCCCTCCCTCCCTCAGGTGTCTCCCTCCCTCCCTCAGGTGTCTGCCTCGTTCCTCTCTCAGTCGCTCTCTCGCTGCTCCACCAGCCCAGGAAGAAACTGCTTCAAAGAGCCGGGGGTGGCTTTTCCTGTCGCCGCAGCACCTCCAAAGCGCCTGTTCACCCCTACCCGCCCGCCCGCCCGCTCGCGGTTCAATCCCACAGTGCTCCGTTCTGCCTGCCTGCCTGCCTTCTTCGTTTCGGAGCAGGTTCGGCTGATAAAAAGAGGCGAATAGTTATTATTCTCACCAGAAACGAAGAAGGCAGGCAGGCAGGCAGAATGGAGCACTGTGGATTGAAGCACGCGCGGGCGGGCAGGGTGGGGGTGAATGGGCGCTTCGGAGGAGCTGCGGCGACAGGAAAAGCTACCCCCGGCTTCTTTGAAGCAGTTTCTTCCTGGGCTGGTGGAGCAGCGAGAGAGCGACTGAGAGAGAACGAGGCGGGAGGAAACTGAAGCCGCTGAGCCAGAGAGCAGGACAGGCTTTGGTTGCTTCCTCCCTCCCCTTCTCTCATTTGTGTCCTTGATCCCCGATCCCAGCAGCATTCACCGAAGGCGAAGAAAGCCGCCATTTTTTTAAAAAAAATTCTTTGCGGCCCGGTACAGAGTGCTCCACGGACCGGTACCAGTCCGTGGCCCGGTGGTTGAGGACCCCTGCTCTAGAGGATGCCAATCAATGTTTCAAAAAAAGGGGGGGCTAGCACGCAGTGCCAGAGACTCTGCTTTGAAATATTCCAGAATGAATTTCGCAGAAAGCAGCTACTAGTTGTAGCTAATACTGAGCAGGGGTATATGGATTTAATTCAAGTTAAGGCTTTTTGGTACCATCCTGTTCTAGAATATGGAATCTTTTGCTGGCAAATCACTTGAAGATTTCAACTTTATAGTAGTACAAACTTTTCAAAAGCTCCTGTTGCACACATATAAAGCTGTACTGTAGGACTATGTCCTGTACTAGGGGTCCCACAACCCCCAATCTGTGGACTGGCACTTGTCCATGATGTGCCAGAAACCGGGACATGCAACCAAGTGTAGCCCCATCTACGGTATGCAGGCAGCCCACGAAACCACACCCTCTTCAGTCTGCAGAAAAATCTCTCTCTACACAGAACCAGTTCCTGTTGCCCAAAAGATTAGGAGCCACTGCGCCACTCATTATTTTTACCTCTGCATTGAAGTCTCTACACCAAAAGGTCAGGCAGATAGTGTGCTGCTGATATTTATTTTATTTATTTATTTATTTTGATTTGTCAATCCCTTACAAGATAATAGGTATAAGTATATACATAGTTATGAATACATGAAATGGGTACATATAAGAAAAATAAAAGAAACAATAGGACAGGGATGGTAGGCACGTTGGTGCGCTTATGCACACCCCCTACAGACCTCTTAGGAAAGGGGTGAGGTCAACAGTAGTCAGTCTGAGGTCAACATTTTTGGGGTTTGGGGAAGAAACCAGAGTCAGGTAGAGTATTCCAGACACTGACCACTCTGTTGCTGAAGTCGTATTTCCTGCAATCAAGTTTGGTGCGGTTAACCTTGAGTTTGTATCTGTTGTGTGCTCTTGTGTTGTTATGATTGAAGCTGAAGTATTCATTGACAGGTAAGTTATTGCAATGTATGATTTTATATACCATACTTAGATCAGACCGAAGACGGCGTAATTCAAGGCTTTCTAGGTCTAGAATTTCAAGTCTGCTGGCATAAGGTATTCTACAACGAGTAGAGGGGTGGAGAACTGTTCTTGTGAAATATTTCTGGACTTTCTCAACTGTGCTTATATATATATATCTGTATGATTCCAAGGCAAATCTCTTAGATATAAATAAATAATCAGTAATAACTGAAATACAGATTTCAGGTCATAGGGCGAAGTGGGTGAGAGGATTTAATAAAGCGGTTGGAAACTTAAGTTTGGTGCAGGATTTTTTTTTAATGATAATGATGTGTGTATGTGTGTGCATGCATTTTATTGATGTTGTTTTAATTGTTAATTGGGAACTGCCTAGCGTTCAATATAAGATGTGTGGCTATTAAAATAAAATAATAGATTCTTACATGAGATATGATGTGATCTCGGATACGACAGCAGTGTTTCAATATCTAAGGGGCTGCCACAGAGAAGAGGCAGGTCAACCTATTCTCCAAAGCACCTGAAGGCAAGACAAGAAGCAATGGATGGAAACTAATCAAGAACAGAAGCAACCTAGAACTAAGGAAAAAAATTCCTCACAGTTAGAATAAGTGATCTGTTGAACAACTTGCCTCCACAAGTTGTGGTGCTCCGACACTGAACGTTTTTAAGATGAGATTGGGCAGCCACTTTGTTTGAAATGGCATAAGGTTTCCTGCTTGAGCAGGAAATTAGACCTCCAAGATCCCTTCCAACTCTGTTATTCTATTAAAACATATAAGCAGTACATTATTCATTGGTGATGGAAACTGACTGGCATCATCCACTAGACTTAGCTGATTGCCATTATCGGTAATCACTTTGTTCCTGACTCCCATTGGTGACCTTGGGGAAGGGAGGAGATTCCTTGTGGAAAAATGATACTAGAGATTTGAATTCTGTCAAAATCTCTTTACAAGAATCTGCAAATATATAAAAAGCAAACATTTGTTTCGAGCACTTTATTCAGATTTTGTCCATAACATTTCTTCCTCTTGTTTCACTTTGGCTTTCTGCAGTAACAACAGTGCAGAGCCCTTAGAGTTTATTGCCACATGTTCCACTTAAAATTATCTCCAGTGTTAGAAAAGCTCTGGCTTAAATAATTGATCATTTTCTCTATCTGAGAAGATTATCTAAGAAGATGGGGAAGGTACACTATTTCTCTAGACGTCATTTTTCCCTGCTGTTTGCTCAATAGCATTATGATCCCCTTGGTTCTATCATTTCTTTTAAGAGAATGATTTATAGCAGGACAGACAATCTTTCTGTGGTATTGGGCACATTTGGAATTTAAAGAATAAAGCTTGTGATTCTCCCAAGACATGCTACCATATGAGGGAGGTAACCAGTCATAAACCATCTATTTTCCAGAAGACATGCCAACAAGTGTGCTCCATATGTTCCTTTCTTACTTGCCAAGATGGTCTGTATTACACAACTTATTTTGGTCATATTTGGTCAAAACACTAGGCAGTACCCATTTGCATGTTTACAAACAAAGATCATGCTATGGAGTCCTTGATACCCTGTGAGCTTTGACTAAGTAACCTCTTCAGGGCTAGAAGGAAGAGGTTTATGCTTTGTGTTTATGTTCAGCACCTTGCCCTTGGTGGGAGTGTTGGTAGTTCCTTGATTAGGTTATCACTAGGCCCATGCTAAGAGCTGTGGTGATGCAGTGGTTAGAATGTAGTACTGCAGGACTAAATCACCGCTCATGCCAGGAATTCAATTCTGAACAGCTCACAATTGACTCAGCCTTCCATCCTTCTGAGGTGTAAAATGAGGACCCAGATTATTGGGGGCAATATGCTGACTCTGTAAACTGCTTAGAGAGAGTTGTAAAGCACTGTGAAGTAGTATATAAGTCTTAAGAGCTATTGCTATTTACTGCTAGGATGTTTTTCTGATATAAATCCTGGTGTTAATCCCTGCATATCTGGGTATTGATTGCTGCCAAGGAGGTATTCTGGTCTTTTTTTGTTTTTTATTCTCTCTTTTGAATGGTGTGCAAATGTTGTTTATCTCTATGTACCTGTTGATGATGGATTTGTCTGTGTGCCAAGCTTCCGGGTTTTCCTTAGCATTTTGGATTTAACTTGGATGCTCATATTTTCCCTGTTCAAATTATGTTTAACTCTGTTAGTATCCACTGACACAGAAAGGTTGGAGACCACAGATATAAGAAAATGGGGAAAACAATGCTCTTCTACAAGGCTTTTGGAATTGAAATTTCTCACTGGATGACAGGAGTGGATGGAATGGAAGATTATTATGAATTGTGCTTTCATGCTTTTATGATTATTAGCATCTAATCGGAATCAGAATATTAGATTGATTGATTCATTGAGTAGGTGTTATCAAGTCATTGTTGGTGCTTAGTGACTACATAGATAGATTTTCACCATGACTGAAGAGTAGAAAGCTTGTAAATGGTTGTACTGCATGAAGTATATTTTTCTATTAGAAATATATCTATATGTATATGTATATGTATATGTATATGTATATCTATATCTATATCTATATCTATATCTATATCTATATCTATATCTATATCATCTATATCTATATCTATCATCTATATCTATCTATCTAATTTATCTATCTATCATCTATCTATCATCTATCAATCTATGATATTTTAATAAGTGCAAGCATTGTTTTCTGGTTAGTGACTAGTAATCTTACGTACAGTTGCTATTGAGTTGCTAATCACTCCATTGAAACTCATCTCCAACAGAACAGATGCTTGTTTGTCTTTAAATATTGCTAATCATGTTGAATGTATAATCATAGTAAATATTTTTGCACCTTTCAATTTAATCCTAGTAAAGAATGTAAGGGTTGGTACCAGGAGAAAAATAATACTGTGTAGCACATGTAGTATATATTTTAGAATGGAGACTTTATGGATGCACATCACATTTCTCCACATCTGCCATTTATGTATAGCAGCTGCAAAGTAAAACACAACATTGAAATATATGTTAGAATTCCACTGGCATTTCCAATAGAGTTAGCAAGTAATAAAACTTTTATTATGGTCATAGGCCAGCATCCATTCAGCAAGCAGATATTAAAATTTTTGTGGCATGCCATGACTGAAGACTAGCTCTAAATTTCATTTGGAATGATATCAAGTTAGACTTTCTATTGGTTTGATGTCAGGTAATAAGAGTGACACAGCCATATCTTGTAACAAATGCTGGAATTTGTAGGAACATTCTTATATATGTTCTTTTGATGTCAAAATTGTGAGTGCACAGGTGGCCTGCCTAATGATCTGTGAACCAGCTCGCTGTACATGGGCTCTATGGAAAGCCATATTCCCTTGATAGAATTACAGTGATTCTAGTGTCAGTCTCTTTGGTTTTTCTATGTCAAATGAAGAATCTCCATGCTCCATGCTGATTTTAGCTTTAGATTACTTCAAAGTAACTAAGAAGGTTTGCCCTAAAACTGCTTATTTTAGAGCTCACAGAAGCCTCTCCATTACTGTTCTGAGTATCTAGTTTGTAAAACGTTTAAACTATTAAACAGGCTTCCCAAAAGTTCCAGCTGTGTTTAATTTTTAAAATTCTTTCTAGACATTGCTCACCAATTTCCAACAAATTAAACACTCTTTGATACCAGTCATATAATCGGCAGTTTTGTAAAAATCAGACAGAGTAACATTTATCTATTGGATTGCAAACTCACTGCTGGAGTTTGATACCTGAACATTTGAACTAATGCACACACTATAAGATCCACATTGTTTTTATATCCTTTTGGCAGAATCAGCTATATTGGTGCAAATGAGAAAGCCATGTTATCTGAAATGTGACTACAGATTCTTGCTTTGTGTCAGGAAACAAGTTTACATGACACACTGTTGACACATTTCTAGAGCAAACAGCAGGTTTTAATATAAATCCTTTTTGCTTTTTTTTTGTGTGAAAAACATTGATGTTATATTTGAGGTACTGTACAATTACATGTAGCATCAAGCTGCGCTCAGTCTTAGCAATGACTACCTTATTGTATCACATGCTTAATTGCTCCTATTTATTGATTTAAAGACTTTACATGGCCACCATTACCCACCTATTTAAATACTACAAAAATCCCCCAAACACCAAAGTTAACAGTACTAAATGACTAAACATATGAAGAACGGTTGCAGGAACTGGGCATGGCTAGTCTAGTGAAGAGAAGGACCAGGGGAGACATGATAGCAGTCTTCCAATATTTGAGGGCTGCCACAGAGAGGAAGGAGTCAAGCTATTTTCTAAAGCGCCTGTAGGCCAGACAAGGAATAATGGATGGAAACTGAACAAGGAGAGATTTAACCTGGAAATAAGGAGAAACTTTCTGACAGTGAGAACAGCTTGCCCTTGAAAGTTGTGGGAGCGCCATCACTTGAGACTTTCAAGAAGAGATTGGACTACTATAACAACAGTGGTTCTAACTAAACAACGTAGAATATATTGACTATCACAAAAGGCAACATGTCTCATTTAGCCAGGTAAGCTAGGTTCACCTAACATCCTGGATCCTGTGCTATGTTTTAAAACTAAGTCCTAAAAACTAAGAAGATTTGGGCATCCCAATCCTGAGGGTCAAGCATGCTATTCCCAAGGAGAATTGCCATGACAGAGAGGTATATCTCCTGGGTCCCAGAAGAATCTCAGAGCACACACACCCTGCTGGATTGATGGAACGGCCAGAAACAATTGGAAATAGTTGCTCAAATAAACAACCGGTAGTCACATATTATAAAGGGCTTTATGAGAGAAGACTAGCATTTGAATGGCACCAGAGACCTTCTGGAACCAGTGTGGCTTATGGAACAATAATGATATATGGGTTTTGTGTGATGCTTGCTGGCTTCTGCCATCCGATGTGACTTTATGATAAAACACAAAAGCTTTATGATATGTACATTATGAACTCTGGTTTATTCTTCTCTAATAAATCTGTTTTGGAGTTATTTTGTTCTAGCTTTCTTCTTCTTTTTCTTTTGGTTGAAACCAGGCCAGCTACTTCCTGGTTTCTCAGTAATTAGACAAATGCATAATGAACTTGAAATGCTTAATTGCTAAATTGCCATGAATGACATAGCTCTACAAACATGTCATGAATGAACGTCTGCCAGTCTTTTATATTATTATTGGAAATATATGTATAGATTTAGTCTATATTAAGCAAAAATTTAAATACAAAAGATTCTGTTTAGTCCTACCCTCTTGTACTCTGTAACATTTAGTAGAAATTAGCATTTTTGTAACATTTTGAACAATCTTTCTTTAAAATTACTAAAGGACAGAAATGAAAACCAATTTATCTGAACATTGTAGAACGTTAACATTTAAACTGCAGGCTCTCTGAATTTGGATTTTAGCAAATGAAGGTGTTAACATTTAGAGCATATCTATTTATGTTTGTTTTACGTTAGTTTTATTAATATTTAATCTCTACTTTCATTCTTATGCCATTTTTGGAGAGTTCTTCAGACAGGTTTCTCTGAAAGGACTTGCTACTTTTAAACACAGCAGGGAATTTGGATAAGCTATATAAATTTGCAGTATTCAGTTATGATACATGTTTTTATGTTAGTTCAATCAAGAGTTTCTAAATCAGTCATTTTCAAACCAGCATGCTTCTGGCAGTTCATGTCCATCCATCTTAAAGGATGCCAGGTTTGAAAAACAGTGCTCTAGATTTGTTGCAAAGTTCTATTGGCAAAAACATCCCTCAAACAAGAATATGGAATACACATGCGAGAATCTGTATTTTATAGTCCTGGACAAGGAACAGAGAGACCCAGATTCTAATCCTTCTTTAGGCATAGAAGCTTAAGCTGGGTGACTTTAGGCCAGCCATAGTCTTTTGCCTCTTTAGACTAGGAAGTTGAATCACACTTGTTTCCACCTGCCTTCCACTAGTGTAGATTTTCAGGCTGGTGTCATATATGCACCCAACGTATGGAGTGAAATCTGAGAATGTGACTGTGCTTTTTCTCACTTTCTACAATACCATAAATTGGTAAATATTGTTTTTGTAGAGGATGTGCCTGTGAAGTACTGAAGAGACTGCATTTCAGTTTGTTTCGAATACTGGAAGTCAGACACGTTTGGTACTATTTAAAGATGTCATTACAACTCAAACTCGTTCTATAAAAAAACCCCAAAATGACAAGATTTACAAATGTCTGCCAAAGTGTGACCATCTGCCTGCTACTGCTAAATAGCAAGAATTAGGTAATAATCTTTATAACCACTAGTAGGGATTTTTTTTTTCCAATCATGCCTTTTCCACACTGCTTCTACTGACTGTTAGGACCTGTTTAGCCCTTGGTTTATGATAGAAAAATATCAGTGACTGAGTGATGGAGTCATGCTAAGCTGAGCTAGCCCAATGCTACCAACATAATAAAACCTCTAACTGTATAACAACAACACTGATCGTTATATCTAGCCTTAACCAAAACTTGCTTTCCAATGTAGCTTTGCTTTTGTATTTATTTTAAGAGAAAGTAAGAAAGGGTATATCTAAACATTCAAAGAGAGGAAGGAAAGAAAAGAGCACCTATTATTCATTTTGCAAAATCTTCTCCTTAGAAGAAATATGAGCCAACAATTAAAACAAAGGCAAAGGTGATGCATTTGTTTTCCTGTATTTCCTTCCTTTTGATTAAGGGGAGGCAGCTTTGCTATTCTCTGCAAAATTGTCTTTGTTCATACAAGATTAAAATCTTAAGGTGTCTTCTCTTGAAATAGTAAAAAAAAAAAAAAAGGAATATAAATAATAAGTGTGAAAAAGTCACCTAATATACGGAGCTATTGATTCAATTACTATGGAAACAGGCACCTGAAGGCAGGAAACAATGGATGGAAACTAATCAAAGAGACAACCAATGTAGAAATAAGAAGAAATTTCCTGACAGTTCGTACAATTAATCAGTGGAATGTCTTGCATTCAGGAGTTGAATAGATCCACTGTAGATTTTTAAGAAGAGATTGGACAGCATTTGTCTGAAATGGTATTGGGCAAAGGCTTCCCAATACACAGGCCATGGACCGGTACTGGTCCATACAAGCTGAAGGTGAATGGCGGGCGAGTGAGCAAAACCAAAACTATTCCTCCTCGGTCCATGGAAAAATTCTCCGGTCCCTCGTGCCAAAAAGGTTGGTATGCTTGAGCAGGTAGTTGGACTAAAAGACTTCCAATGTCCCTTCCAACTCTGTTACAAGCAAGAGACTTTTTTGATGAATGCTAAAAAAAATTGTTTACAAATATTAATCAAGAGTTTCATAAGAGAATTTAGAGGATGTCCTTGACTGTACAGTCTGAAGATTATATGTTGATTAAAATGTTATGGTCATGTAAAAAAAAAGGTGACATAGATTCAGGTCAGAGCTGAACAATCACTTCATGATAAACAATTTGAAGTTCAAAATGATGTCTCCACCCTCAAACTGCCTCACATTCTTAACTGATAAATGTCAGTAGAATTGAGCCATCACTGCTAGAACAGATTGTGTCAGGGATTGCTAAAAGCAACAGTTTCAGGAACAATCTGCCAAAAGCTAAATGGCAGAAACAATGAGCAGATTATTTGAATTGCGACACTTCAGAACAATGCCATGCACTCTTAAATAAAAATACCAATTGCATTAAGTGCAGGTGGGTAAAGCTTATAGTCTATGCTATCAGTTGTTTAATGGTATCCCTAAAAAGAGTCTCTGCAATCAGTGGGTCTCACTGCAAATCACTTCACTTTGAAATTTTCAGACTTCTAGCCTTTTTGCTCTAGTCTGTCTTTAGCTTTTCAGTTCCTACTCAACAGTCTGGTAGCATTTCATGTCTGATGAGAACACTTAGTCTTCACAGATTATTTTCAGGACTTGCTTACGTATGGATTCCTCTTTTTCTCTCTCCTACTTTTCTGAACTTGGATTTCATCTGAGTCTGTTGAAACCTGCCTGCCTGCCCGGTTGTTACAATGTTGGCTGCATAAATATGACACCTTCAGTAGAAGCTCAGAATCAGAATATCATATATAAAATAAGGAATATAAATGCTTGCATGAAAATATCACAGTGTATTCCTTATGGCTGAAGAATTTGAAAACCCAGTAGCCAGTATCAAAGAGGAATCCCTGTATTAATATGCTAGCAGGACTATTTTGTATATGTTTTGCAGTAAATAAAAACTGAGCTTGAACTAGTAAGAATTTCTTCCTTTGCTTCTAAGTTTGTTTGGGTTCTTTTTTGTTTGTTTTTGGGATCCCCCACCCCAACTTTTGTTGTGAGAAGAGGCTTCATCTCTGGAAGGGGAACTTTGACTAATGATGCTTCGTTTCACCTCAGGGCATTTTTATATGCTTAAGTGTAACATTTATGTAATGGTCACATTTTATGATTTTTAGTGACTAAGTTATTTTTAGTAATTTAATTTGGCTTCTTACTATAAGCTGACCCTATCAACTAATTTTAATTTTGTATATATAGTTTGTATTTACAACTGGGTGCAGAGCCCTGTCATCACATTGACTGTAATATGCAAACTGTCAACTCATAACATATTTCTCTGGTCTTTTAGAGTTGCCAACAGAAAAGGGGGAGGGAGAGAAGTGCAGCAGCTTGCAAAACTAAAACAGCATTCCTTAAATGTTTTCATAGATAGTTTCTAGGCTACTGAAGTTTCTGCTGCGTAAAATTCTAACTGGAGAGTATGATTGATGACTCTTGGCTAGGGATGTGTATTATTGGAGACTATGAATTACGATACATCCAGGGGGTGGGAGAAAACCAGGGTCAAGGGCGACAATGAATGATGTACCTCAGAGTTGGCTACACCCAGGCAGCGCCGGCATGTTTACTCCTAATAAATCTTCAAGTTTTGGAAGTTGGCTAGAGACTCATGATTTAAATGGAGGTAACTGCCGGAGCCCTGACACAAACTTTATGCAAAAAAAAAAATTCAGTTATTTAAAAAAAAATGTCATAAAATAGAGTCTGACTGGATTTATGACTGCAGTGATTTATGATGTAAATTCTAGTTCCACTTGTGGATGTAAATGATTTTGATTAGATTCATATAATTTCAGGGATTAGAGCAGTATTAAATCAGTCTCTTTTCCAAGGCGAGGCCTTTGCTCTAACCTATGATGTAAAATCTGCTGCAATGTTTTGTTGTCATATATGCATTCTTCCCCAGTCTATTCTATTCTATTCTATTCTATTCTATTCTATTCTATTCTATTCTATTCTATTCTATTCTATTCTATTCTATTCTATTCTATTCTATTCTATTCCATTCCATTCCATTCCATTCTTTCCCTATTCTATTCTATTCTATTCTATTCTATTCTATTCTATTCTATTCTATTCTATTCTATTCCATTCCATTCCATTCCACTCCACTCCACTCCACTCCACTCCACTCCACTCCACTCTATTCTTCCCCTTTGCATTAATAATCACAAAAGTAACGAGCGAAGAGCAATGATTTTATCAAAATATTTATAATATGAAGAGCTTGGAAAACACAAGAGCTAAAATATGCCGTGTCCAGGTGTCAGCTTTATTTTCCCAACCTGGAAAAGGAACACACAGAGACAAGTTTTGTATTCAAAATTACAATTATCACAATACAATGAAATTTATTGAACATGAGCATCCATCTACAACTTTTTCTGCTTCAGTGAACATAATAGCTATAGTTTAGTAGTAGTTCAGGATGGTATTATTATATTTTTCAATTGCTTTCAACAATGCAAAATAATATTACATATGGGATTGTTGCTGACAACAGACACATAGCAGAATAGCCCTGAGGTACATTGCATTGCTAGATTATTGAATTATGAACAGATAACAGATAGCAGAACTTTTTACCTCAGTAAATTTCAGAATATATTTCTTACAAGTTCTATTTGGAATCAGCTATTTCCCTAAAGTGTTTTAGATACAGTAAAACTTCAGATATTTTTCCCAATTCAGATATCTTTGCAAGATGAGGTGCTTCAAACTAAAGAAAAAGAAGATTAGGTAAAAGTTTGTGAATTTAATTCAGTATCATGACTTTCAAGATGTAGTAAGGGTGTTAGAATATGGCTGTGTGTACAGTTTAATATATCAAGCATACAAGAAAATAATAGTTATGAAATAGTTCCAGGAATCTACCCCATCCATTAACCTATAATTAAGTTCAGGAAAAGCATTTGTATATCAACATACCTTATCATAAACATTGACTAGATGCCATATGTTGTTTGGAACAAGATGGAATACGAGTTTGTGCTTGATGTTTTATGAGTTGACATTTTCATAGAAGGAAGAGGACCATCATCGGGTGGTTGAAACTGGCCCTTATAAAAGGATGGAGTCAATGACTTGAAAGTTGTAGTATTCCTAAATATTCATCTGTGTGTTTCTGGATACGACACAGCTCAGCAAATAGCAGTGCTTTTTCAAAAAATAAAATTATGAAATTGGAAAAGCATAAAAACCAAATGACCAGGTAGATAATAGCAGCAATTCTTCCTAGGGGAGACATTCATAGGAGAGATATGATAGCAGTGTTCCAATATTTGAGGGCTTCCTACAAAGACGGAGGGGTCAAACTATTTTCCAAAGCATCAAAAGACGAGAAACAATGGATGGAAACTAACCAAGGAGAGAAGCAACCTAGAACTAAGGAGAAATTTTCTAACGGTGAGAACAATCAATCAATGGAATGGCTCGCCTTCAGAAGTTGTGGGTGCTCCATCACTAGAGGCTTTCAAAAAAGAGACTGGACAACCATTTGTCTGAAATGGTATAGGGTCTCCTGCTGGATTCTAGCAGACTAGAAGGCCTCCAGAATTCTTTCCAACCAGTGGTGGGATTCAAAATTTTTACTACTGGTTCTGTGGGTGTGGCTTAGTGGGTGTGGCAGGGGAAGGATACTGCAAAATCTCCGGTCAGAGGTGGCATTTGCCAGTTCTCCAAACTATTCAACATTTGCGCTATTGGTTCTCCAGAACTGGTCAGAACTTGCTGAATACCACCTCTGAGTCCAACTCTATTATTCTATGCTCTATGTTCCTTCTCACTGTTGTCCATAGAGTCAGGAATGGAATTACAGGCAGTAGATTCTGTACAGATGCTTACTGTAGATATGCCAAGAAAAATGGTTTTTTAAGAGATATTGTAGTGAAATGCATAAAGTAAGAGAGAGAAGTCTGTTACTGCATTCTTTTAGGATGTTTTACCAATTTCTCAGTCTAGTCCAATGACCAGAATTCCCCAGTCACCCATAGATCCACACATCTTCAGGATGCCAAGGATGGGAAACACTTACATTCTTAGTATTCTTTGATCTCCCTTCCGAGCACTAACCAGCTTAAATTCCAAATCTAGGTAAAATATATAGCTCATTCTTGAGCATAATTAAGTTCGGTGATTATTATTCACTGGATCCCAGGAACTCATTCTATTAATGACAATTATTTCATATCAATGAATAATAATAAAATATAGTTGACTAAATTTGCAATGCATTGGCCAGGAGAGCTTCCAAACCATGCATCTCTTTGGGAAAGAGAATGTCAGCTAAACTATCTTCATTCCCTTACAGTCTAACTTAGGGTGTGTATAGTACCAAATTTTGTTGAATTATTTGTTAGGCAATTAAAAAATCAGGAAGTATTCCTTTAAAATTTTTTTTAAGTGATTGGAAGATTGGTGAGATTAAAAAAAAGGGGGGGGCGGTAAATGGAGCCATCATCTTCAGCATTTCTAAAAGAAGATTTATTGAACATGGCAATATTTGCAAGGCTGTATCAATGTTGTTTTTCTTGCATAGTTGGGCTATTTTACCTTTAAGATACTGTAGATGTGTAAAGTACATCTGTCTACAGAATAAATGGAACAATTTTCTCACTTTGAAGTTTTAGAATATATACTTTAATCTTACATGTTATTCTCTTCCAGGCGAGTGTTAAAAGTTTGGTACAGTATATGCATTTTTCCTTGGAGAACAGGGGTTAAAAACCGGCTTGTGTTATCTTAGAAGAGTTTAATGTTATGCCGTTTGGAAGCTACATTAGATGTTATTGTTAAGGCTTTGCTTACATTTACAGGTGGCTGTTCAACATCTGTCAGATGTAATGTTTTGGAACACAATTAAGTTAGTTTCTACTGCAAAATATGTTGTCTTACATTGGTTGATTAAGCTGATGAATTGATTCATATTTTATACCAAAGGAATATTATTCTTTCCTTTGTTTTTGGATAATTGGACAAAATAAACCCCAATAGCATTATGATAATATTAATGAACAATAGAAGTATATCAAATATCAAGCTGAAAGTATGGCATTATGCAACATATTTCAATGCATGTGTACTTAGAGACGACTTTCTCTCTCTATCCTTGATTAAGATGTTAGAGACCAGCAATTCCAATCAGACTGTCATTTGTCAGTGGAGAAATGCTATAGTTCCCTGATTCACAGCTAAGGTTTTCTGGGAATTTCAATTTCCAGAAGAAAATTTAGTCTGGGGATTTGGACCATTGCATTCCAAAATGGCAAACCTATTTGGCAACAATTGAATAAGGTCCATGTTTTATTTCCTGTTTAGGGAATTTGCACAACAAAATTCCACAGTCATATAATACTTGCAAGAGATTGATATCCACCACACTCATGAATTAATCAAAGCCTGGCACTCTACAAGCAATTCCATCAACGGATACATTGACCTACAGCCAGCCTACGAACCCTTCAGAATCCAAATCAACTGAACAGCCAACCAGAGGCAGAACTGGCTCTCAACCTATCCATGCAACTTCCCCCACTTCACCTCTCAATGACCCTGACCTGATGTACCCTCCTTATCACAAGGCCCATCACAAGAATCACTGATGACTCACACCTGACCCATCACAAGACCCTCACTAGATACACCCACACCTGAAGCCCTTATCAAGAGAAGAACACTGACACTGACATTCCCTAAACTATGAAGATGTTAACTAAAACCAACCTACAAGTTTGGAGAATGATCCTCCATTCTCATATAGATATCTGTTGGGAATCATAAGTAATTCTTTTTTAGCATTAGATCTTCTCATGCTATGTAGCATATTGGGCAGAATCATAACTAATAGTCACAATTAATAAAGCTATGTAACATATTTTCCCCCTTTCTTGTGGATGTGTTACCCTCTCATCCGATTACAGAAGTATTTCCTATGTCCCAGTCATTTCACTATAGTTCATGCTGGATCAGATATATGAGTTTGTCTTTTCAAAAGAAACTCAATCAGGGATTGTGTGATCTCTATAGAAACTCTCAGCATTTGCCCTTATGTTCCTCAATGGAACAAAATGTCTATGGAGATTCTCAATCATCCAGGTCATAGTTGTCCCAAAGTTGATGGATTTCAGAACTGAATAAACTTCTTGGATGAGAAATGAAATATTTTCAAAGAAAAAAAAACACACAAGAAAGTCCAGTTGCCTTTTGGAAAAGCACCTTTGGGACAATGGAACAATAGGATCTGAAGTGGGTGGGTGGGGGGCATAGGATACTAATGAAATTGTAAGTCCTGGGGAGAAAAAGAGTCAGAGAGGAAGAATTGTGTGTGAGTTCAAAATTCAATGTTAAGGAGAGCAGAACAGAATATGATTTAGGAGATTTAAAGAAAACACATATCAGTAAAATTCAACTCACAATTTCCTCCATTCTAAATTAATTTATAGTCCATTTTCAGTATCAAACAATTATATTTATATCTACAGTATAAACATATGCATCAAAGTCTTATGTGCAGATAGGCATTTGGTAGCCCAAGCAGGAGACCCTACATCATTTCTGACAAATGGCAGTCTAATCTCTTCTCGAAAGCCTCAAGTGATGAAGCTCCCACAACTTCTGAGGGCAAGCTGTTCCATTGGTTGGTTGTTCTCACTGTCAGAAAATTTCTCCTTATTTCCAGGTTAAATCTCTCCTTGTTCAGTTTCCATCCATTGTTCCTTGTCTGGCCTTTGAGTGCCTTGGAAAATAGCTTGACCCAGGGGTGGGATTCAAATTTCTTAACAACTGGTTCTGTGGGTGTAGCCTAATTTGTGGGTGTGGCTTGGTGGTCATGTGACTGGGGTGGGAGTGGCTTGCTGATTGGGTGTGGCTACATGGTCATGTGACTGGGGTGGGCGTGGCCATGTGGCTGGCAACCCACATTTAAGTGGTCCTCACTTAATGACCAGGTGCTCACTTAGTGGCCAATTGCTAAGCATGATATAAGGATTAATGCAAATTGGAAAGGAAAGACTGCAGAGATTGTGCACAAGTGATTTGTACCAACCAACACACTATGTAACTGAAGATGGTTTATGTTTTATGTTTTTGTTTATGTTTTAAAAAAATAAAACACTTTTATTTAAAAAAATTCATTTATGTATACAACGTCTTGTTACATTGATGTTGCTATATATTGATTTGAACATAAATAGATAATGTATAACATCAATGTAACAAGAAGTTTGCCTGTCTCCCTTTTGGTAAGTTGCTTATTTATTTATTTATTTATTTATTTATTTATTTATTTATTTATTTATTTATTTATTTATTTATTTATTTATTTATTTATTTATTTATTTATTTATTTATTTATTTATTTACTATCTGTTTTTGTTTTTATTAATCATAAAAACAAAACAGATACTAAAGAAATAAATAAAGACATAAATAAAAATTATTTTATTTTTCATCTTGATGTTTCTTCTTTGCTTAGAGGAGGTAGGGGACCGGGCCAGCAGGAGCTGCTGCTTTGCCTCCTCACTACCAATCGGTGGTGGGAAGGCAAGGCAGCAACAATGGAGGGCCGTGGGCGTGGGAAGATGGGGGCAGGTGACCGGGACTGGCAGCGGTAGGTAGACGACCGGGTTGGAAGATTGTACTTACCGATCCACATCTTCGGAGGCTGGCGGTGGGGTAGGCAGATTGGGCGGGTGAAGATGGCTAGCTGCAGCGATGGGAGGCACGCAGGGCAAGGCAGGCTGGCCGGGCAAGGACGGTTAGTGGCGGTGGCGACTGGGGCTTGCGGCTTGCTCTCACTCAGCAGGGCGGCAGAAGGCAGGCAGGGACGGACAGCTGGCCGGCTGGCTGGCTCGGCTGCTGCTGCTGCTGGTGTGAGCGATGGCGCTGCGTGGGTAAATTTTTGTAATTAGAGCACATGCGTCATAAGTAGGGGCGGGGTGGGTGGGGAGAATGCGGAAGGGATTTTTGCACGTGCGCAGTAAAAAAACCCATTTTTTAAAAAAATGTTTTTTTAAAAAACTTTGGAACGGTGAACAGGGGAGGGGGCTGGGGCAGCAAAGGGAGGGATGGGTGGGGGAGAATGAGGAAGGGTTTTTTGTGCATGTGCAGTAATAAAAACCAGTTTTTGGCCTGTAGGAGCGGCGGAGAGGGCTGGGGCCAAGCAGGGGTCAGTTTTACTGGTTCTTAGAACTACCGGCGATGTTAACAGCCAGTTCTATGGAACCGGTGCGAACCGGTAGAAACCCACCCCTGACTTGACCCCTTCCTCTCTGTGGCAATCCCTCAAATATTGGAAGACTGCTATCATGTCTCCCCTGGTCCTTCTCTTCACTAGACTAGTTCCTGCAACCAGTTCCTGCAACCCTTCCTTATATGTTTTAGTCTCCAGTCCCCCAATCATCCTGGTTGCTCTTCTCTGCACTTTCTCTAGAGTCTCCACATCTTTTTTATAGTGTAGTGACCAAAAGTGGATGCAGTACTCTAGGTGTGGTCTTACTAAGGCTTTATAAAGATTAGAAGGTGAGGTGTACAATTAGAGCCTAGGCAAAGATTTGTTGTATAAATTTTACGTTTAGGGGAGTTTATTTTTGATTCAACATGCTTTAATACTGCACAGGGTTCTGTGTTTCATGCTGAAGTAGATAAGCAAAATGGTATGCCTTGTTTGGCTATTTGCTGACACTTTCTCTCCTCTTTGTAAATGTTCTTTTGCAGGAAGATAACTTCTGTTCATTCTTGCTCTCCTGTCAAATTTTAAATGAACAATACAGCAATTATTGTATTATGCCATAAGCTTGTTGTTGTTGTTGTTGTTGTTGTTGTTGTTGTTGTTGTTGTTGTTGTCATCTGGCTAATTTGGAAAATGAATTGTCTTGAGAATAAGCATCAGGTTAATTAGCTCAAGGAAGTATATTATGTAATGCATGGGAATCTGAACTGTCGTAACATTGAAAGATGATTTTTTTTGGTGAGAGTTAATTTCACAGAGAGCAAACCTACAGATTTTATTATTAAATTAGATAATAATTATTAGATATAGTACAATTATTATATTATTTTTATTAATTAGATTTATAAGGCTGTCCAATTCAAACAATTTGACACTTTACAACAGAAAAACAATAGTGTGACTTTCTGACCAAACAATTCTCAAATCCTCAAATCACATAACATTAAACATGTACAATATGTACTATAAATATAAAATCCAAAATGGCCACTAAGAATCATAGCAGAATAATTATCCTACAAACATAATTGAGCTGAGGAGAGCAAGGCACCAGCAAATTGCTCATAGTTCCAGTTTATAAGTAAAGGCTTACAATGATAGCCATTCTTTCAACAATAAAATTTAAAAACTATCTGTTTGAATCCCCAAGATTGCATGTCCCTCTTTGAACCCCATGCAAATTGACAGAACCAGATCTTCAGATTCTTCTCACCTCATCTCTGGCAGGGGCAATGGGAAAGAAGGCTCTATTTCTGGACCCAATCAATCAAAATTCTTTAATCAACAGAATCCATAAATACCTTCCCTGCTTGACTGGGTGACACAGGTTGATGTGATGGGGTAAGATGGTTCCTCAAACTTTGGAAAATCCTGAGGTAGAGCTCTTATATGCATCCTTTCATAATATACCCAATTTTAGCAGACATTTGCTCAATTATACATGTTTAATATAAATTTCTTCACTGTATGCTTTTTAAAGATATCACTATTGTTCATACAGACCTTACGCATGTCTTTGAAATATAGTTTTTGATGGACAATGAAAGACATGACCGGAGTTCATTCATTGCTCCATCTATGTCAATGCAGAATACATTTTGAGAAATTATGCCAATTTGTACTGACAGAAATTCATGATGGATTTATTTTTATTTTTCCACAAGAAAACCTAAGTGGATAAATGTTTAGGTAAAATGGAAAGGAAGTGGCCACACTAATGATTTCAAGGAAAATTTAGGGACGCATGTTCTCCAACAAATGACCTCCATTATTGTCATCACTTTTTGTTGCTATACCAACTCATACTCAATCATATGCAAATACTCTTTAAGGTATTAAATTTTAACATAATAGCAATTGTCACCAATTATTAATTTCTGATCACTTTCACTAATTAGTTATCAGCATTTACCTTTGTATAAATGTTATGTTACCTATTCAAATATCTGTCTGTTAATACTATTAATTAAATTATTGTTCTTTGGTTCTTGGCATCTGCCTTCATAGAACTATAAACGGATATGGAATCTCATTTTTCATGTGAAAAATATTGTTCCTCAGTCATAGGAAGAGAGGTGAGTCAAAGGAAGTCATAAAATCATAGGAAGAGATGTACTGAACGAATCAAAGGAAACACAGCTAATAATTCCGTTTCCAGCAGTAGCCAGGCAGATGCTGTCAAACAGCCTACAAATAAGGCATGAAGCCAGCAATTGCTCGCATTTCTTTTACAACTGTCTTATTCTTGCACTATTAGCATATACTGAAACGAAACTGCAGTGTTATAACCCATTTCTTGGAGTATTTCCACTAAACGTGATAAGACTGAACAGACATTTATATGCCAATGAAAGGAGGAAGGCAGGGATTGAGGAAGCAGCCAGGTTAGTGTAATGGTTAAGGCATGAGGCTAGAAACCAGGAGACTGAGCTCTAGTCCAGCCTTAGGCACAAAGCTACCTGGATGACCTTCAGACAGTCATTTACTTTCAGCCCTAGGAAGGGCACAATCACAAAACACTTCCCAAAAAACCTGTGGCAATTGCTAGGAGTTTACATTGACACAAAGGCATCTGATAGAAGCCATCAACTTGGAACTAAAGGAGAAATTTTCTGACAGTTAGAACAATTAATCAGTGGAACAAGTTGCCTCCAGAAGTTGTGGGTGCTCCAATACTGGAAATTTTTAAGAGATTGGACAATCATTTGTCTGAAATGTGTAAGGTTTCCTGCCTGAGCAGATGGGTTGGATTAAAAGACCTCCAAGGTCCCTTCCAACTCTGTTCTGTTAATATATATGTATGTATCTGTTGTGGTTAGCCAGCAGTAGGTGCGGACTGCTGAGGAGAGCGGGGATTCAGATGAGGGGGCCAGGACCATTAGGGAGTGGATCAGAGATTGTGGGGGCTGGCAGCAGTGATGAGGAGGTTCCTGAGGAGCCTGTGTCAAGTGCGTGTGCGCGCAGGATTGCTCGTAGGAAAGAGCAGTTACAACACCACAGGTGACTCGGGAGTAAGGCTGCAAGGTAATGGCCCCTCCTTCAAGAAGATAAAAGCCAGCTGTGAAACTAACCTTCTTTGCAGAAGGCAAAGACGTTTTGAAACTCCAGCCTCGTGGACATTCCAGTATCCTAAGTTTGTATTTGAAGATTCTTATTTTGCAAATTTTTTCTTGTCTGTTATCTTTTGGCAAGTCTCGCACAATTTGGCAAGGCTTGTGCTTATCACAGCTAATTATTTTGTAAAAGCATTACAAGGTTTCTGTTCTTTTTGAATTGTGTTTGATTTGTCGGAAAAGGGTGTCAGTCAGAACAGTATCTGGGTACTCCATTATGCTTCCTTTGCCTTAACTTGCCACTTTCTTCTGCCAGTTCCCATGTCAGTTCTTCCTTTTTGTCTCTTCTTCCCATTTTCTTGTCATTCTATCTAATTTTATTTTTCCATATATGCATGAATTCTAGGCTTGCTCTCAACTTTTTTCCTCAGACTTATGCTTTTGAGTTTCTATAATTCAGCAAGCAGTTTTGACAATATTTCTGGGCTACTAGTTAAGGATTCGTTATGCTCACAAAGGAAGATGCACACATACTGTACATCCAATTTAGAATGTTTATTTATTCATTTAATAATCAAATTTATATAGGCACCCATCTCACCAAAAGCTTTTATGGATATCACATAACAATCAGATAGAATAACAAATGTAAAAATAACAGAGATATTGCATTAAAAATCATATTAATAAATATCCTAAAAGCCTAAAATACAAGCCATAGGCAAATAATTAATGGTACCATTTACATCTTTATTGCTTATTGACATAAACTGGTGATCATTACCATAATAACCAATCTGTGTAATAAATTAATCAGACAACATGGAATTGATGGGGATGCAGGCAAATATTCCTATTCACACTAGGCATATCTTAATGATGGTGTAATTTATCAAAGAAACTGAGCTATATTGGCCTCTGTGCAATACATTTATGGGTGTCTAATATTAGTATGGTTTTCTCAGTTCAGATGAAACTCAGTAGATTTTGAACCATAAATTAACCACGCAGGATGCATTCAGGCAACTTGATAAGCTA
The DNA here is from genome assembly GCF_049901735.1 of Notechis scutatus. Classification (NCBI taxonomy): domain Eukaryota; kingdom Metazoa; phylum Chordata; class Lepidosauria; order Squamata; family Elapidae; genus Notechis; species Notechis scutatus. Next base: position 95,938,405 of record NC_142012.1, on the reverse strand, counting down.
AAATATGGCTGCTAGTTTGTGATTTACAGTATTATGCAAACCTAGACAGTCACTCTGGCATGTGATTAAAGTAAGTATGGTTTCTTTGATAATTTTTGCTTTGTTTTCTCTCCTTTGTTCTTGTTGATGTCTTGAATTTATGTGTATTCATTAAAGGCTCTGGTAGGATAAAAGAAGCCAAAAACAAGAATGAAATCATATATTCTTATTTATATATCACATTAGGTGACAGGTATATTATAAGCCAAAAAGAAACCATGGTCTTAAAATATAAGTCAATCTGGAAAATAAGTTATGCTGAAGTGAAAAATCAGTCTTACATATTAGTTATGAATTGACATGGTCATCCATGTTTTGCTCTTTACATCTATAGGATTACGCTGAGAACCTCTGAATAAAAATGCAAATAGGGCTCCATATTTTATTTATTTATCCATGTATTGGCTGCCTAATCCCAGTGGCTGTCAGCATCTTACAAGAGCAATAAAATGCAGTTTACTAATTTAAATAATGTAAAACCAACAACATAAAAGCTTTAAAACCTTTTGTCAGTAGTTGTCTAAAATATCCTGTCTAGCTCCCTACTCCCTATGTTTGTGTGCCATTTTGGATATTAGCCTTGCTTCCCTTTCAAATTTTCAAGTTGTGGTAATTCAGTCCCATTGTTTCTGATATGAACATTCACCTATTGCCTCACAAAGAATGAAAAGCCTAGCTCCATGACTAATTTTGTGAACATTAAAAAAAAAAGTTTCTTGGTTCTCAATAGAGCATCTGCAAATATCGGAGCATATTGACATGTTTGATGAATCCAAAACTCCAGTCGTTTTGGGGCAGCCTTTAAAGAGACAAATAGGATCTGTGTTTCATCAGTTCCAGCAACATCAGCATTATGTCTTTTCTTCTGATTTAAAGAGAGTAAATTGGAAAAAAAAGTCAGGATTAGATTTTATAGGTAGTCTTCCATTTATGAATGAAGAGCCGCAAATGAGCCCAAAATTTCTATTGCTAAATGAGACATTTGTTAAATTAATTTTGACCCATTTTACGACTTTTCTTGGCACATTTGTTAAGTGAAACACAGTTGTTAAATTAGCAACAAGGTTGTTAAAGAAATATAGCTTCTCCCATTGACTTTATTTGCCATGATGTACAAAAGATGATCACATGACCCCAGGACACTGCAACTATTGCGACAGTTGTCAAGAATCTTAATTTCAATCACGTGACTGAATTTCGATCACGGGGATGCTACAATGGTTGGAAGTGAAAAAAAATTATAAGTCATTTTTTTCAGTGCTGTTGTAACTTAAAACGGTCACTAAATGAACTGTTGTAAGTCGAGGACTACCTGTATGCTGGTTGTAGCTATAATGTGTCAGTCACTCAGAAGTGATAGGAGATAAGTATTCCATCATTGGCTTTCAGTACTCTTAAATTAGGAGAAAAGAGCCAGTTTGGTCTAGTGGTTAAGGTACCAACTGCAAGACCATGAGTTCTAATTCTGCCTTAGGCATGAAAACCGGCTGGGTAACTTTGGGCCAGTCGCTCTCTGTCTCAGCCCTGGGAAAGAGACAATGGCCAACCACTTCCAAAACTGCATGAGCTTTCTGGTAATTGTCAAGAGCAGGAGCTACCTAGACTGAATTTAACTCCTTCAAAAATTAAAAACTATCCTAATATGAAGGCTCACAAATACAATCAGTACATGAAGTGCCTTAGGCATTGTATAATGTTTCTTTTAATTTGAGTTGAAGTATGTAAAAAAACCACTGAAGTGATGTTTGACCTCATTGATGGTGTGGACTTTTTGGAAAAAAGAAATTTGTTTTGACAGGAAAAAAAATTAGGAAGATGTGAATTTCCCAAGTGCTAGGGTATTTGTAATTGTAATGACTTTGTTAAATGATTTTAATTTTGAAACAACCACCTCTTACTTTCCTATGATAGTTTCAGTTGTTATGAAAACGACATAGTGGAGTGCTCATAACCCTGTAACATGTGCAATTTCCACAGCCTTTCTTAATTTCATGTGGTCTTAAAATCCTGGTCTTTGCAAGATTGTATAATTAACTCAGCTGGCCCAGGAGGAGGTTGCTCTAAATTTCCATACTGACTTTCCAGCATCTATATTCATAGAAAATTCAGTGTGTTGGCTTTTCTAAGCATTGAATGCCAAACTGAAAGCCCTTCATTAAAACTTTAGTTGATCGAAGTAAATGGAACAAAGAAATGGCTATTTCTGTAATGATAGACAATACAGAAGTGGAAGTCCTGGCTTACAGCTTGACTATTTTGAGTTGGTGATTCTTAGTCACACATCATATGAAGCGGTAGCAAACCCCTTAAGAGTTTTAACTACTTGTGTAAAATTCTGTCTTTTTCTGCAATAAAATAGAATAGAATAACAGAGTTAGAAGTGACCTTGGGGGTCTTCTAGTCCAACCCCCTGCATAGGCAGGAAACCCTATACCACTTCAGACAAATGGTTATCCAACATCTTTTTAAAAACTTCCAGTGTTGGAGCATTCACAACTTCTGGAGGCAAGTTATTCCAGTGATTAATTGTTCTGTCAGGAAATTTCTCCTTAGTTCTAAGTTGCTTCTGTCCTTGATTAGTCTCCACCCATTGCTTCTTGTCCTGCACTCAGTTCTTTGGAGAAAAGCTTGACTCGCTCTTCTTCGTGGCAGCCCCTGAGATATTGGAACACTGCTATCATGTCTCCCCTAGTCCTTCTTTTCATTACGTACCCAGTTCCTGCAACTGTTCTTCATATGTTTTAGCCTCCAACCCCTAATCATCTTTGTTGCTCTTTTCTGCACTCTTTCTAGAGTCTCCACATCTTTTTTACATCGTGGCAACCAAAACTGAATGCAGTACTTCAAGTGTAGCCTTACCAAGGCATTATGAAGTGGTATTAACACTTCACGTGATCTGGATTCTGTCTCTCTGTTTATGCGGCCTAGAACTGTGTTGGCTTTTTTGGCAGCTGCTGCACATGGTTGGCTCATATTTAAATGGTTGTCCAGTAGGACTCCGAGATCCCTCTCACCGTTCCTACTATTGAGCAAGGTACCACATATACACATATATAAGAAAAGATTGGGAATAATATCATCATGCCATTTATTGTTTCCCACCTGCTTCTACCTCATTTTGAGGGACCAAGGCAGTTCATTGCAAGTGAACTATGGAAAGCTTATTTCCACACATTTTTATATTGCATTGTCCCAGATCAAGGCGGAAAAAAGATTAAGGAGTAAAGTAGTTTGGGGGAAAAAGATGTCTAAAAAAGGAGGACACTTGAAGCCAGAAGGTGGATTTGAGGCGTGAAGGTACTTGAAGAGAGGACAAAATGTATTTAGTCAAGCAGTGTGCTCTCCAACCTTCTTTAATCTCATGCTTGGCTGCACTTGAGATGTCTTTTTGCATTTTTTCTCCCCAATGGTAGATTGTAAGTATCCACTGCTGTCTTAAAACTGCCCTATAATATCTTGTAAGTCATTTTCTGTCCAGCCACTATATAAGGGTTGCTGTATGCATCCCCTGGTTGAGAATCCTTTTTGAGGGTTTTTTCCCCTAGGTAGACTGTAAAATCAAAAAGGCAATCACATCCTTAAATGAAGTTCAGTTTACCTCTGCTGACAGCTATTTTTTCTCTGTCTTTGCATGTAAACAATTGACAAAAATCTTTAAAAGATGGAAAAAATGCTTCTTAGAACTTCTTTTCAAGAGTGTCTAAAAGCAGAAGAAAACAGAGAAGATGGGGTTTTTTTTTCTGCCAGCATTGCAAGTAGATCATAAAGCACAGAGGGAAGAATAGTGCTTCAGTAGTCTTTCTTTCCTGAAATAGGCCCAAATAATACTAACCATTATCGGGATACATATCTGCAGCCATTAGAGCTGCTTAAAGCTAAATCTCTGTGCCAAATGGTATCCATTGCACAGATATGCACAGACCGGGATCTAAAGGCCCTGTATGTTGTTCTGGCTAATGTTGTGAAAGCATTCTTTCAGCTTTCATGTTGTGTTCTAATCTGCGTGGAAACAGGAGTGGTTCCACTGGAACTAAGGATCTAGGTTTCCGATTTATTTTATTGGTTTATACTTGTACTTTCTGTGGTCCCATTGGTCCCACTAATTCTTCTTGCTTAAAGAAGATGGAAAGTAAAAAAACCAACATATGTGACTTATACACTGCTCAAAAAAAATAAAGGAACACAAAAATAAGACATCCTAGATCTGAATGAATGAAATATTCTTATTAAATACTTTGTTCATTACATAGTTGAATGTGTTGACAACAAAATCACACAAAAATTATCAATGGAAATCAAATTTAGCAACCCATGGAGGTCTGGATTTGGAGTTACACTCAAAATTAAAGTGGAAAAAACCACTACAGGCTGATCCAACTTTGATGTAATGTCCTTAAAACAAGTCAAAATGAGGCTCAGTAGTGTGTGTGGCCTCCACGTGCCTGAATGACCTCCCTACAACACCTGGGCATGCTCCTGATGAGGTGGCGGATGGTCTCCTGAGGGATCTCCTCCCACACCTGGACTAAAGCATCCCCCAACTCCTGGACAGTCTGTGGTGCAACGTGGCGTTGGTAGATGGAGTGAGACATGATGTCCCAGATGTGCTCAATTGGAGTCAGATCTGGGGAACGGGCCAGTCCATAGCATCAATGCCTTTGTGTTGCAGGAACTGCTGACACACTCCCGCCACATGAGATCTAGCATTGTATTGCATTAGGAGGAACCCAGGGCCAACCGCACCAGCATATGGTCTCACAAGGGGTCTGAGGATCTCATCTCGGTACCTAATGGCAGTCAGACTACCTCTGGTGAGCACATGGAGGGCTGTGTGGCCCCCTAAAGAAATGCCACCCTATACCATTACTGACCCACTGCCAAACCGGTCATGCTGGAGGATGTTGCAGGCAGCAGAACGTTCTCCACGGCATCTCCAGACCCTGTCACGTCTGTCACATGTGCTCAGTGTGAATCTGCTTTCATCTGTGAAGAGCACAGGGCGCCAGTGGCGAATTTGCCAATCTTGGTGTTCCTGGCAAATGCCAAACGTCCTGCACGGTGTTGGGCTGTAAGCACAACCCTCACCTGTGGACGTCGGGCTCTCATACCACCCTCATGGAGTCTGTTTCTGACCATTTGAGCATCCACATGCACATTTGTGACCCGCTGGAGGTCATTTTGCAGGGCTCTGGCAGTGCTCCTCCTGTCCGTCCTTGCATAAAGGCAGAGGTAGCGGTCCTGATGCTGGGTTGTTGCCCTCCTATGGCCTCCTCCACGTCTCCTGATGTACTGGCCTGTCTACTGGAAGCGCCACCATGCTCTGGACACTATGCTGACAGACACAGCAATCCTTCTTGCCACAGCTTGCATTGATGTGCCATCCTGGATGAGCTGCACTACCTGAGCCACTTGTGTGGGTTGTAGACTCCGTCTCATGCTACCACGAGAGTGAAAGCATCGCCAGCATTCAAAAGTGACCAAACCATCAGCCAGAAAGCATAGGAACTGAGAAATGGTCTGTGGTCACCACCTGCAGAGCCACTCCTTTATTGGGGATGTCTTGCTAACTGCCTATGCTTTCCACCTGTTGTCTATTCCCTTTGCACAACAGCATGTGAAATTGATTGTCAGTCAGTGATGCTACCTAAGTGGACAGTTTGATTTCACAGAAGTGTGATTGACTTGGAGTTACATTGTGTTGTTTAAGTGTTCCCTTTATTTTTTTGAGCAGTGTATTATTATGGCCTTCCAGTCTGCTCTTTTTTTTAAATCTCTAGGCCTAGAGGAAAGTAGATTTGTTAAGAACTCTTCACTATTTCACACCATATAGACCTGAGTGCTACAGGCAGGCTACAGGATTGGGTTCCTTCCTGGAGATCTTTTAGATCTGTTAACTGTTTCATTGCAGGTTTGCCCAGCACATGGTAGATCCTTTATTTTGGTCTTTTTTAATGTTCTGCCTTTGAGAGTATTTGATGAGAGATTTCATTAAATATCATTTAATAGGAGAAATTGTCCTGTGGGCAGAATGAACTTCAGATGTTAGTGCACTTATTTCTTCATACTATTCATGCGGGTATATCTAACTATAGATAACTCTTAACAGATAATCAGAGTTGGAAGGGATCTTATAGGTGATCTAATCCAACCCTCCACCCAAGCGGGAGACCCTATACCATTTCTGGCAAATGGCAGTCCAATCTCTTCTTGAAAGTCTCAAGTGATGGCGCTCCCACAACTTCTGAGGGCAGGCTGTTCCATTGGTTGATTGTTCTCACTGTCAGAAAGTTTCTCCTTATTTCCAGGTCTCTCCTTGTTCAGTTTCCATTCATTATCCCTTGTCTGACCTACAGGCACTTTGGAGAATAGCCTGACCACCTTCTCTCTGTGGCAGCCCCTCAAATATTGGAAGACTGCTATCATGTCTTCCCTGGTCCTTCTCTTCACTAGACTCGCCAAGCCCAGTTCCTGTAACCGTTCTTCATATGTTTTAGTCTTCAGTCCCCTAATCATCTTGGATGCTCTTCTCTGTACTTTTTCTAGAGTCTCAACATCTTTTTTATAATGTGGCGACCAAAACTGGATGCAGTACTCTAGGTGTGGTCTTACTATTGATATCACTTCCTTGTAAAAATTAGGCTTTCAACAAGAGAGAGCTGGTTTGTTTTCTATTCTCAGACGGGAACTCTATGATTGTAATAAACAGAGTTACCAAGTTCTTACCAGCAGCTATTGCTTAAGGGTGGGCAACTGTGGCCTATTTATGACCTGTGGACTTCAACTCCCAGAATTCCTGAACTGGCTGTGCTGAGCCATGCTGGCTCAGGAAGTCCGGGAGTTGAAGTGCACAGGTCTTAAAGAGGCCCTGGTTGCTTGCCCCTGCTTTAAGCCAACTAGCATTCTGGTCGGGGAATTCTGAGAGTTCAAGTCCACACATATTAGAGCTGCTAAAATTGGAAAACACTGCCCTAAGGTAATGCTAATTTTGCAAAGTTTTCCCAACTTTGTATTCTTTTACACCCCCTTCCTCTATTTAGCAGCCGTGTTCCATTTCAACAACTTGTTTGTGAAATGAAATGGCTGCTAAATGAACAAGTTACAGAAAGAGAGAGAGACAGAGATGCTGTGAAGATCACAAATTGATGCCATCTCATTCAGATAAAGTTATCTTGCAATTGTGTTGGTTCTTTCCCTCCTCTTTTAATTTTTTTGGGGGGGCTACCTGGAAGTTAACAAGTTGAGCTTTGTAACTTTAATTAGTTGATTAGGATTTTCCAGCCAGCTGTGCTGTTGCTCAATCAGCTTTACATTTGAAGCTTTTGTTGTCAGGTGCATGAAATTTGATGCATATTGATTGGAAAATGAATTTTTAAATTGCCTTTATTTTTCAGAATGGTCACTAACCAAAGTGATTGCTAAACAACTGGCTCTTTTTAAAAATCTAAGTATTGCTCTTATTTATCCCCTTTCGCTTTGTTACATTTTGTTCTCTTTTGCTTACTTTTACTACCTGTAAATTTTAATTGGCAGGTCTCTGTCGGTTTTATTGCTGTTACTGTATTTCAGCTGTTTTTAATGCCTTGTTTTAGGGTTTGTAGTGCTGTATGGCCTAGCATTTCTTCCACTTTGAAACTTGGAATCAAATATATGATATATATTAATACAATGTATGTTATAAAATAATCATGTGTGTTCACTGCCCTCCCTGCTCCCAACAGTGTAATATTCTTAAGATTTTATTTTTTACTCACCATGTGGATAGGTCAGAGCAAAAATGCCTTATTTTGATTCTTGGAGTCACTTCTTTTCCTGAAATAATTTATGAAATATACTGGGGGTAGCTATAACTTTGTGCCATATAAGATCTAGATTATTTTCTTACTGTAAAGTTTAACACATTTTAATTTATTAAAAGTTTTACATTTAAAAGTTTATTATACTTTTTATTTGAAGCTCTCTGGGTTGTTTATAATAAAGCAAACATAAAAATACAATTTGCATAAATAAATCAGGTGCAATATATAAATAAAATAAAATAAACACTATAAAAATAGGCAGCAAGAAGACGGTCATTTAGAATCTAAAGTAGTAGATATTAAACAAACTTAAAAGATAATTAAAAGCCATTTTAAAAGCCTGGGGAGATAGAAATTCTTTGCCTGGTGCCAGATGATGCTAATAGAGACCAAGTCACAGGGTGGTTGTTGTGAGGAAAATAAGAGGAATGTGTTTTGGATATGAAAAAACAATTACTACTAACCTGCCTTCCATTGAGGACCTGTATACTGCACGAGTCAAAAAGAGGGCTGTGAAAATATTTACAGACCCCCTCACATCCCAGACATAAACTGTTTCAACTCCTTCCCTCAAAATGATGGTATAGAGCACTGCACACCAGAATAATTAGACACAAGAACAGTTTTTCCCCGAACGCCATCACTCTGATAAACAAATAATTCCCTCCACACTGTTCAATTATTACAAAGTCTGCACTACTATTACTATTAATCTTCTCATCATTCCTTATCGCCCATCCCCTCCCACTTGTGACTGTATGACTGTAACTTTGTCGCTTGAATCTTTACTATTTATGTTGACTGTTTCCTAGTATGATTGGATTGCTTATTGTACCCTATGACTATCATTAAATGTTGCACCTGATGATTCTTGACTCTTGATGAATATATCTTTTCTTTTCTGTATACTGAGAGCATTTGCACCAAGACAAATTCCTTGTGTGTCCAATCACACTTGGCCAATAAAGAATTCTAATTCTAATAGGTTCTCTGCCTTGAGTTATTTATAAAAATAATAAAGATGGGATACAAATAAATAAAATTAAAATAAATAAATAAAAATGTAGGCAACGGTCAAAGTTTAGGGGTTGGGGGAATTTCACGAATGGGGTGCCACCAAAGTTCTCTCTCCCTTCTAGAAGCTAATCTGAATTTATTTTGGTAGGGAACCTGGAAGGAGGCCTATAATTTAAGTATAAATAATTCGCTTCATATCTATTCTCATTTGCTTGGTCTTTTGTACTGTATCTTCTGCTTAATGAGCTGCTATTGCTTTATATGCAATGTTCATTTTACCAATCAAAGCATTTCATATTGTTGGGTGGGGGAAGTACGTGTAATTATACTTCAATGACACCTAAACTGACAACATTTTAAGTAATTTTTCTACCTATTCATGAATTTTAAAAGAGCAAGAGAATAAAACTATTCTCTTCAATTGTTCCACATTTTTTATTTTATTTTAGAGAGAGTTATTCTGAAGGAGAATAAATTCCAGTTTTCTAAAAACAATTGTATAATATAAAATAACAAGAAAGAAATTAATGCCTGAAGCAGCAGCAGCTTCTTGGGAATAATGCATATAGGAATGATTAAAAAAGAAGTTAATATTCCTTCCTGCCATTCTTCCTCTGTCCCATACAATTAAACTCTATAAAGAATGTTATTGTTGCTTGAATCCTACAGTTGAAGGCAGGTATAAAATATTTGATGTTTGATAAGTCAAAATAGCTCTCAGAAAAGATTTAAATATATAAAAATCTAAAATATCAAATTGTAATTAGTATAAAATCCAATAACAAAAATTGTAGAATTAAAATTATATTATTTCCAGTACAACAATACAACTAGCTGTAGGATTTAAATGTATTTAAATTTAAATTCTACTATAAAAAGACTTGTGAATTGTATTTTTGGACAGGGAATTCCATCTAACATTGTTTGCATAAAGTAGCGACTATATAATTATATGTATTTATTCTAAACCCTACATGTATTTCTATTCAATTTTTAATTGGTTTTTATGCTTAGTAACCTATATTATAATTGTAAAATTAATAAACATATTGCTTGTTATATTAATGTTATTCCAAGCCATAATGTGTAATTCAGTTTGTATGAGAAAAACATCCATCACCCTATTGAATATTGAAATCAAATAGTGTCCACAAGAACAGCCTTCTCCAGCGAGGAATGTTATGACTGCAAAAGCAAAATCCATACTTGGATTCTAGAACATCCAGAAGACATTAGGATGGAGAAGTCAGAATGAGGAATAATACAAAGTAGTAATTCATATTTATTATTTAGAGTTAACATTTCCTTCCTTTTAGAAATCTTCATTTTTCTTTCAGTTTCTCATAGCTCTCTTCTGATGAAGGGTTGGTTGGTAGAGATTTCATTGTGATCCATTAATTTAAAATGGTCTGTTAGAAATTTCACATTATTGATTTCAAGTTGTGATTTCAGCTTCAGAGAAATGAACGGTTCCATTGAGGTTTATATGAGTGATAGTTCAAAAAATGTTCCTCCAGCCATCGTTATTCCCCTTGCATGTTTGAACTTCTAGCAAGTAGGAGGAAAAGAAAAAGAAATAATCTCAGATTGGATTTTGAGAGTCAACAGCTAATCTTACCAGTGCCTGAAACAAATAATTGGCAAAATATCTTCACTTTTGAGGGCAAGTTATAAAGAATAAAATCGGCATTTCAGATCTTAAAATGCTGGTGGAATTTTGATTCATTAAAACAAGTGACTCAAAAGTAAAACCACAAATGGATTCCATGTTAGATTCTGCCTTTCTACTCTAAATATTTTAAAATAACTTATGCCATTTGAAGTCAGAATAGGAGAGAAGAAAGTGTGAAAATATGACTTCATCCCAATATAATATTAGAAATACCATCTCTGGGTTGCAAATTTGAACAACCACTGTACCCTAGCAGAGAGATAGGGTGTTGGTACTTACCTGATATGCCCGTTCTCTGTGAGCTGTGAAGAGCACCCAGAAGTGGGAGGTGCTTCAGTCTCTTCTGGAAAGGCTGGGCTTAAAACTCCGGGACGCTCCTCCTCCTCCACGGGACACCTCCTCAGCGTCCCCCAGTTTTGCGAAGACTGAGTGCCAAAGTCCGGGACTCATCACCTAATCTAGATCCCTGAGTGGAACGGAACCCCACCAGATGGAAAGAAATGGGTGGGGCTGGATGCTCTTCACAGCTCACAGAGAATGGTCGTATCAGGTAAGTACCAACGCCCTTTCTCCCATGAGCTGTTCAGAGCATCCAGAAGTGGGACATACCAAAGCTTGGCCTGTCCTTAGGGAGGGACTCCGTCTGGATCGAAATCCACTCCTAAACTCTATGGACCCTCTGCAGGGCTCTTCTGCCAAATGAAGCGTCTGCTGAGGCATAGACATCAATTTTATAATTTCTGACAAAGGGCGATGGTGCAGATTTCGTCTATGGAAGCCCGAGTGGCCCATGCTGCTGATGTTGATCTGTTTAATTTCTTTGGCTTACTATTTTTAAATCCTTTTCTAGACTTCGCATGATTTTATTTATTTGTATCCTACCTTTATTATTTTTACAAATAAAACAAGGTGGCAAACATATCCAACACACCTTCCTCTTCCTCCTATTTTTCTCATAACAAATCCCCATGAGGTGCATTGGGCTAAGAGAGAATGACTGGCTCAAAGTCACCCACCTGTCTTTCATGGCTAAGGCAGGACTAGAACCCACAATTTCCTACTTTCTAGCCTGGTGCCTTAATCATTAAACCAAACTGTTGCTTTTCTGAATGGGAACTGCTAATGAATATGCCTGCTTATTTTATTATGGGAGTCACCTAATTTTCTGGAGTGATTTAATTTAGTATCTCAAAAGACAGGTTTCAATGGTGAAATGCAACAATCATTTTCTTAAAAAAATATGTCACTCATTTCAATGTTAGTGGAATCGTAAATCCATATTCTTTAAGCTTGAAAAGATTACTAGTGTAGTTCAAGAGTCATCATTCATAAAACTATTTTTTTTAAAAAAAGTTCTTTACTATCACAAATGTTACTATTACAAATGTTATTGCTATTGTTACATATCATTAATCAAATACTCATGTCACTCAAGCATCAATTTTTCAAGAGTAATACCTCTACTGTTTATTAGTCACTCTTTTAATAATAGCTATTCATTCATTCATTGTTACTTAGCTTTTGATTTTTGAAGAGCTTTATGTGACTTTTGTTCTGCATACACAGATTACTTAGACATCCACAGTGGAAAACAGGAGATTATTGAGGTTGCTAAAATTGCTCTTCCAGTCTATTTAAAAGACTAAAAATGGAGATGTGTTTTGGGGATCAGTATTCATTACAATGTGAATGTAAAGCAAGGAACATTTATGGATACCAAGAAAAATTAATGGGTTGAAATGAATGTTATGGTAGACATTTGGCAGCAAGCAGCATCAATAAATTACTATTGAAGTAAAATCTACAGTTCCTAATGGAAGGAGGTCAGAAGCCCTAAAAATTAATCAATAAACATAGGGATCTGTTACATTAACAATTTTACCGTTATTACCAAGAGGAAAAAAAATTCTTAAAAAACATTAACATAAAAAGTAGATGATATCACATGATTGGCAAGATAAAGACTTACCTTGGAAGGCTGGTGGCTGATTGCTCACTTCTTTTAAATCATGAATGATTTGTGACTTTTATAGCTTCTTCTGGAATGAAGTTTCGCCATTTGTGATTTTAAAGGTCCTCCAATTTTAAAAAGTGGTTTAGTTTGAGGCTTGGGGACTGATATTTGAAAAATATACATAGTCTTAACGATGGACTTTATGTATGAAGTGGATGAATACAGGTAGTTCTTGACTTATAACGGTTCATTTAGTAAAGATCAAAGATACAACACCACTGAAAAAGTGACTTATGACCATTTTTCACACTTATGACCGTTGCAACATCCCCATGGTCACGTGGTTAAAATTCCAATGCTTGGCAATTGGCTCATTAGTCGTGAAGTCGTGTCTGATCCATCGAAACCCCATGGACAACGTTCCTCCAGGCCTTCCTGTCCTCTACCATACCCCGGAGTCCATTTAAGCTCACGCCGACTGCTTCAGTGACTCCATCCAGCCTCCTCATTCTCTGACATCCCCTTTTTCTTTTGCCCTCAATCATTCCCAGCATTAGGCTCTTTTCCAGTGAGTCATAGTTATGACAATTTCAGTGTCCTGGGATCATATGTTCACCTTTTGCGACCTTCTGACAAGAAAAGTCAATGGGGAAGGGCAGATTCACTTAACAACTATGGTCCTAACTTAACAACTGCAGTGATTCGCTTAACAACCGTGGCAAAAGAGGACGTAAAATGAGGCAAAATTAACTGTCTTACTCAACAACAGAAATTTTGAGCTCAGGTGTGGTCATAAGTCAAGGACTACTTGTACTCCTCTGTATAGTATAATTCAAATTTGGTGTATTTAAATTTTTTCCAATATTTTTATTTATAATTCATCCCATTTATGGTAATAAGATTGCCTATATTTATTTTTCTGTGGACATTGTTAAATCCATGATATTCTGCTTTAATAAGAAGCAAATAAAGATGTGTAGAACAGTATGTTTTATTACTTAGATTATATAGTTTCTTTGGAACTCTCAATTACACCCATGGAAACGAGAACACAAAGGATTAGTTCCATAACTTTATGAACAAATCTTCTATGATAAATATTTCATTAAAATTGGAAGATTGTGGTCTTTAAAAGATTTCACACATAAGGTAAGATATATTGGAAAGCAGAATATTGCCAGAGGCAATTATTTTAGTTATTTCAACAATTTAACAAAATGTTCATTTAAAATGCAGTTTAAAAAAAGAGGCAATGTTATTATATTTCTTTTTTATATGATTTTTTCTCCATAATGTGATTATTTCTCCATTTGCAACATTATATAAATGAATTTTGAATTGGATTAATCAGCGCTGTACAAATGCTGTCTAACTATCAGCAGATAACTGAGAAATATCCCTTTCTATGGCATGCAATAGATGAATTGTAACATCCTTTATGGTACAGTACAGTAACACATGACAAGGAACAGAACAGAAGTTCTCACCGAAATAGTATTCTACATAATACTGTAAATATTTTTCAAGCAGATGGAAGCCAACCATGCACAATAAAATGAAGGGGAAATGGGATTACTGAGGGCTCTTTTCTGAACGTGTTAAGCAGACAATAAAGTATGTTATGGGGGGGAAATCATCATAGAATTAGTGAATTATAATGGGTTACATTTATTCCCATGATACATCCTCATCTGAGAAGTGTTATATTTTAATACTCCATTTCTTCTTTCCCTGGAATTCATATGTATATACAATAAAAAAAAATCAAACCGTAGGACTTCCAGGGAAGAACTGGCATACTAGTGAACCTGGTGAGATGAAGAATGAGTGAATAGACTGGAATGTTATAATTTCTCTCTGGACAAGGAGAGGATTTGCAATTATCCACAAGTACTCCAGGCAGTTGCTCCTCACAAGAAGACTGCAAGACATAGTAGCAGTCTCTGGCACGTTTAGGGCTCTGGTAGACAAAGGGAGCGGCCATGCTGCTCAAACCATAGTTGGTGCATTTGAAAAGATATTAAGTTTCTATATTCCACATTCCATTTTCTAACTATGTTCAGAAATTGCTTGTTAACTGCTTTTCAGCCATTGGGAACCTTTCGATTGATAAGTCTCCTTAAACTTTTAGCAAAAGAAATTTTAAAGAAAAGTTGAAGAACTTTTAAAAAATTGAAAAGGCAAAAACAACAAAAGAATTGTTAGAACTTTAATTTCAGAAAGTTACAAAGAGACTAAGAGTCCAGATAGATTTGAAATAAGATTTTGGAATTAATAATAATCCTTCTCATGGGAAAATGCTTTTGTTTTAAATTATTATTATTATTATTATTATTATTATTATTATTATTATGAGACTTCGAAGGTTGGACACTAGAGAAAACTACTGTAGAGTGAACTAAAGATTACAATTAAAAGAGACGAACTCTTAAATTTGACTTACAAATACAGAAAGAAGCAAAATATTTTATAATTGGACATATTGTAAGATAGTTTTGAACAATGGACTCTGAAGTTAATTTTAAGAGAGTCTGCCTCAATAGATACACTGTGTTTAAAAGATATGTGGAAGACAAACAAATTTTATCTGATCAGATTGAGGTTGATCTGAAAGTGGGCTTAAAAATTACAGGCCACAAGAACGATCTGAAAAAAAAAAATGCTGTTGGACTGCAGATACAAAAAAAAACTGGCTGATGTTTTAACAAATAACTTCAATGATCTTGTGTGATTCACTTAATGATCACAATAGGAACTGTCGGAACTGCCATATACATTGATACAATCATATGATTTTGTGCTTTACTACTTTGTCACTTAGTAATGGAGTTTCCATTCCTAATTATGATTATTAACTGAGGACTACCTGTATAATAAGCAATGTTTCTCAACCTTGGCAACTTTAGGTTGCATGAACTTCAACTCCCAGCCAGCATGTGAACAGCTAAAAGAAGAAGAAGAGAAGGAAGAGAAGGAATAATAACAATATGCTGTATGTACTGGAGGGAAATATTGCTCCTGGCTGGTGGATACAGAACAGGTTTTTAACCTTAGCAACTTTAAGATGTGTGGCTTTTCCACATCTCAGAATTGCCATAGTTAAAGAACATTGAGCTAAAGAATGAGCTACAAATACTGGCCTGTGTTTTTTTTAAATTCTCTATTACTCAGAAAAGGGCAAACAGGGAACTAATAAATACAATCGAAACAACTGTATGTTGCTACCCTCACTTGTTCTAGCAGAAAGGAAGCATAATTAAACAGATTAGGATTTACGGACATGCTGCTTTAGGGGAAGAATTCTAAGGAACTTTTACTCCTGTTTAGCCTCACTCTCTTATTTAAATGTGCCCAGTGCAATTGATAGACAGAGGGACCATAACCAGATTGAAAAGGAAGCCATTAGCAATATACAGCACATTAGAGACTGTGGTAATGAATAGATTTTTCTTATACACAAGCCAGCGATTTAGTTTTTTTATACTTGCATACTTTTTGTATATTTGATACTTGAAGCTGGGCAAGCTTAAGAAATCAGAAGGAAAGGAGTTGGAATCTCATCAGGAATTATTCTGAACTGTTTCTTCTATATAGAAAAGATTTCTGGAATTTATGGAAACAGGCGTCTCTTCCTGTGACTGCATGCTGACAAGAAAGGATGCAGCTGCTTTTAAGAGTCATAAATAAGGGCTGTACTTGTGGCTGTGTCTATTCCAGGGCTGTCAAACTCCCACACGCCCACACCTGGTTTAGCGAAGGGGAAAAAAGTCCTAATACATCACATGATGCGAGTTTGACAGCCCTGGTCTATTCCAAAGCATTTTTTCCTAAAGCATTGCACGACTCTATTAGGGTGCATATCAGTCACTTTGAGCACAAGCTTGCTTAATGCTTCTAATATCATGTACAGACAAAAAATGTTGGGAATTGTCTCCTTGACAAATAAGTTTGGAAAGCTTTATTTGTGAAATCACAAGGTAACACAAGTAGCTAAGCTTTCAAGGGGAAACTTAAGTTTAAACAGCTCAGCAACACAGGAAATAAAAAAGAGAAACGGTGGCAAAATAAAGATATTTATTTCCTTTGAAAGGAAACAGAAGCTGAACAATTTCACTTTCTGGTGAATCTTGGATATCGCAAGAGTTTCCAGAGAGTATACATTATCCCCTGTGCCTCACAGGAGTTTCTGATATAGAAACAGCTTTCCTGGAATATTTAATTTTACTGTATTGGAAGTTTTATTTTCATTCTGAAAACATATGTAGTCTTAGCTTGCATCTCTCCTCATGGATATTTCGAGAATCATTGCTACTCACAAGTGCTGAGCATTACTTTGAAAAGCAGTGCTATGCATTGGTTTCCTGCTCTGGTAGGTATGTAGGAAACTGTCTGCTTGTTTTGAAAGAGAATGTTAGTTAATTGCTAATAACAACAAAAAAAGAATCCATACTGTCAGATAGAGAGCAAAGTTTGTTTGAGGTTAATAGCAGCAAGATTTGCATCTCTTTGTGTAAAACAGGGTTGGTGGGTGGTGGGGGAGGGATCTTTGTTTCTTTCTTAATCTTGGACAACAGACAATGTGCCTTTTACATGCTTGTATAATTTGTGGCTAAATAATCCAGAAAGCAAGTGAAGCTTGGGCAACATGATTACAGGATGTTTACTAGATGTGGAAAAACTCTGCTTGTAAAATTCATGGTTTCTTTGGCACTTCCAGAGCGTGGCAACAAAGCAATAGCAATGGATCACAGACCATTGTACATATGTTCTCAGTCTTGTTTTTTTTTAAAAGTATTCCTTATCTAAGAAACACTGAAAATCAATTTTCAAATTGACCTGATAAGATTGTCCCAGAGGCCAGTTTTGTTTTCCTTTGGCCTTGGCATAAGCCCCCCTATAATTTGTGGTGTGATAGGATTTACTCTGGTTGAAAGATCCCATTAATCTTTCCTTGAAGTTCAAGAAGAGTCTGGCTTACCTCAAGGATTTCTGGAAATATATCACTGGAGAAAGACAAATCCAAATATGAAGAGACACAAATTTGGGACTGAAAATCACATGTATAGAACCTGCAGTCCTTCATATTTTATTCAAGTTTCTATTTGTTTCAGAGACGCAATCATTCAGGCAGATAATACTTTAAATTTCTGCTTCATATTTAATTATATTGTTGCAGGTAGGCCTCTGGATCATCTCCAGCAATTGTATAGAACAGGATAAAGTAAAACTTTAAGCTGTCTGATACCTTGAGCAGCTTGCTTATTGGCTACTACCAGGCTGATATTTGAGGGGAAGTGCCTTGGACAAGGTGCTTGCAAGTTTGTCTTGTATCATCTGTACTGAATCATTGGAACAGTGATGTTGAACAGATTGTGTACATCACTACATATTGATAGCTCAGGTGGATCCTTCCTTCCTTCCTCCCTTCCCCGAGAAAGGGAACCAGACAGCAAAGTTTCTAATTATGTCGTTCTGTGCCAGGAAAAGGAAAGAAAACGAAGAAGATCTGAGGACATAATATTTTAGAACCTCAGTGATTGTTCTTCTAAATTGGATTGCTGTTCTTTTAGTAGTATTTCATGATTAAGTAAGGAATATTAAGGAACACGCCTTTAATAAATTAGGTTAATTAATAAGGAGCCCCGTGGTTTAATACTGATCATTTTCATTAAACAGAAGGAGAGATGAAATGCCAAGTTATCTGTATAGTTAAATATGAATAAAAATGCTTAGATAGGAGTTCATTATAAAGTAAAAGTAAAGGTTTCCCTGTCCAGTCGTGCCTGACTCTAAAGAGTGATGCACATCTTTTGTTTCTTAGCTGAGGAAGCCAGCATTATATGAAGATTCTTTCTGTGGTCATTTGGCCAGCATGACTACACACTGAGGTGCAATGAACACTGTTACCTTCTAACCAAACTGGTTACCTATGTATGCTCATTTGCATGCTTTCAAACTGGTAGGTGGGCAAGTAATGGGAGTTCCTCCCATCACGCTTTGGTCTTAAGCCCAAAGATATAACATAGCAACTGATTGGAAATATTACAATTGATATTTCTCATATGTGAATTTCAGAAACTTGCTCTTGGGATCTTAGCACCCTTTTGCCTCACCAATGTTTATAGAACTTGGTAAAGTAGTCATTACTAAAAGCCAAACTGAGCAATTGGATAATATTAATTTGATCTCTTAGGAGTAATTTGAGATGCAAAATCCTCTTTTACCATTTACTGGGTCTGTTTTTATGGCATTTTAGCCTCTGGATTGTGCCGATCTCTGGTGAATTATGGTAATAGTGAGTGTAGCAGGAGAGGGAAGTTGTGTTAGCAGCAGGCAGTGGCCTAAATGCCTTTCGGCTGTACAACTGAATGGAATCATTCTAGTAGTTCTGATTAATAGTCCTACCCTCCTGACTTAGGGGTATGAATTATTAAAATCAATGAGTTGAGTTTTTGAGTTCAATTCCTTCCAAGAAAGCCTTTAGCTAACATTTATGTTACTTTGTATTCAAACCAAACAAGCAAAACCTACCACGGTTTACCAGAATCATACAAGAGAGTCTAAGAGTAATGGTGTGTGTGAATGACCTTGAGAGACAGAAGGAAGAGCCGCAGCCTAGACAACCATCATTTAAAAGGTATCGCAGCCTAGAGAAGGCAAATGAGTGTGGGAAGTACTGTATATCAGAAGGGATCCTCCCTAGTTTTATGGACAATAAAAGTAAGGAAGGGAAAAAATGCTTTCAGACTTGTAAGATTCTCTTACATCTTACAATAAAGGTAGTATTGTAGTCATGGTTTGTGTTTCTTGCCCAGACTTCCTTGAAGCCCGAGAGTAAGCATGTAAGGGATTATATATACAGAGTGTTCTATTTCAAATCAGTGCAACAGAGAAAAGCACATTTTTTATTATGAAATAAAATATATTTGTATTAATATATCAAATATGTTTAATACATAAGAGGTAGTCCTTATGTATGTGGTCCTTTAATACATAAGAGGTAGACTTACAACCATTTGTTTGGTGACTGTTTAAGTTACAAGAACACTAAAAAGGTTATTTATGACCATTTTTCACCCTTATGTCCATCCCTAGGGCCACATGGTCAAAATTCGGATGCTTGGCAACTGGTTCCAATTTATGATGGTTGCAGTTTCCTGAAGTCATGTGATCATCTTTTGTGACCTAAGTCAATGGGGGAAACCAGAATGACTTAACAAGCATGTTACTAACTTAATTACCACAGTGATTCAGTTAGCAACTGCGGTAAGAAAGGTCATAAAATGGGGCAGAACCAGTGGTGGGCTGCTGCCATTTCGTACCAGCTCGTACTGGTAATTATGACCACCAGCTGGGCCCACTCACCTGCCCAGGCACTATCCCGTCCTATAAATCTCACGTTTTTGCTTGCTCGCCCCGCCCTCACAGCCCAGCTGCTTTGCGCGTCTCGCCTAATCTACTCACCCTGGCTTCCATGTGCAGGAAATCCTCTTAGTTTCCCTGTATGCACTCACAGTTTCGGTTCTGCACTAGGCGAACCAGTTGTTAGAATATGTGCAGCTCACCTCTGGGTGGAACTCGCTTTAGCAACTGTCTTGCTTAGTAACAGAAATATTGGGCTCAATTGTTATCATTAGTTGAAGACTACCTGTATTCATTCATTCATTCATTCATTCATTCACTAATTTATTATCCTCAGTGTTAGGGATAACATTGTTTTACCCTAACTGTTTTGGGTAAAGATAATAAAATGATGAATCATGGTTTGTCAGATAAAGTGTATGTGACTTTAAGCTAAAGGAATGTAATTAAGGGTGCAGCTGTAAAAGTACTATATAAGCAGCAAGGCACTCTCTGGCTCTTACTGGCTGGCTTATTGAAGACTGCATTCTTGCTGGATCGGGGAGAAGAAGTGTTGGATTACTTTGAAGATATTTCTCAATGGAGAGAAGATAAGTTTTGGACAGATTTATTATATGTGTACTGACACTGGCTATTCGACACGGATTTTGCAATTAGAGTATCCTCGACAAGACTTGACTGAATTTGGTATTTGACTAATGGACTGTTTATAATGACTATGCTATAATTCTTAAATGGAATAAATTATATTTTTGATAGCACAAGCGTATCTGTATTTTTACTGCGTGTTAACTAGAAAACTTATCTCACACATTTACCTGTCTTCCTATCTGACTTCGCTGCACATTCTGTTTAGTTTGTTTTCCTTAACACCCGTTGGGGAATCCAGGCTTAACACTGGTTATGGGCCCAGAGAGACTGCAAAGTCAGTTTAACTAGGATAATAACAGGTTTATGTAAAAAGTGAGATTTTGTATTGTTACACGTTACAGTAAACAGACAGCTGTGTTTTATCAATTATAGTTTTATATCCATATAGTGAAACATGGCACAAGTCAGTCTACAAAGTTTGTCCCTTATATCCAAGCTGGATGGAACAAACTATGTTTCATGGTCTATGAAATGTAGTCTACTTCTACGAAGAGAAGGTCTGTGGAACATAATTGAAAATCCACCAAACGTAGAAGAATGGGATCCTGCAGATGAGGAAGATAGTCAAAAGATAGAAGAATTTAAACAGAAAAATGAACAAGCACTTTGCATCATAGGACTAACATTAACTGATCAGCAACTGGTTCATATACGCGGAGAGCAAACTGCTGTTGGGTGTTGGCAAAAACTGAGGAGGATTTATGTCAGAGATAACGTTGGTGCTCACATAAATCTAACACGGAAGCTTTTCCGCACGTATCTTCAAAAGAATGGGGATATGCTGAGTCATTTGAATACTATGAAAAGCATTTTTCAAGAACTTCATGAGAAGGAGTTAATTTTCTCTGAGCTACACCAGGTCTACATAATTCTATCTTCATTAGACGAAAGTTTTGATGACTACGTAACTTCCCTTGAAATATTGCCTAAAGAAAGCCTAACTTTAACTGATATCACTGGCAGATTGATTGAAGAGGCCAGAAGAAGACTTGAAAGAGATCAGTTAAGGAGGGAGCAACCTCAAAAGGAAAGTAATGAATCTCCTACTGCATTCGCAATTAAAAAGTGCTTTAATTGTGGAGGGAGAGGACATTTATCAAGATTTTGTAAGAAACCAAAGCGCAAGAATGCAAGCCAGAATGCTGGAAACCAACAAAGAAGAAATAAGAATTATGAGTTAGCAATGTATAGTAATGGAGTTGTAAAAAATAATTTATGGGTGGTTGACAGTGGTGCATCCCACTGTATTGCAAATGATAACAAAAAATTTGTAAAAATGTCCATGAGTTCACAGCATATCTCATTGGCAAACGGATGGAAATTGAAGGCAAAAGGTGAAGGTATAGCTCATTGTTCTAGTATAAATGAGAACATAAAAATGTTATATGTACCTCAACTTAAATTTAATTTGCTTTCAGTTAGAATGTTGGTTAGATTAGGATACATAATTACCTTTAGGGGAGATACTTGTTTAATTGAAAAAGAAGGTAAGAAAATTACTGCATCTTTAAGAGGTGACTTATATGTGTTAAATGATAATGGTTTAGAGATGGCTAACACGATTTATGATAATAGAAAACCTCATGATGAATGTATTCACTTGTTACACCGACGGCTAGGTCATTTAAATTTTAAAATGATTAAGAGAACTGTT
This sequence comes from Notechis scutatus, assembly GCF_049901735.1. NCBI lineage: Eukaryota > Metazoa > Chordata > Lepidosauria > Squamata > Elapidae > Notechis > Notechis scutatus. The sequence goes on along the minus strand of NC_142012.1, from coordinate 95,916,260 downwards.
CAACTATCTAAAGGAATAAGTTTGAAACCTTGCAATAAGTATTTGCAATGTTCTGCTTGTAATCAAAACAAAAGCAAAATTATACCGGCAAATAGAGTTGATGGATTTACTACCAAAGAGCCTTTAGAGGTAGTATTTGCCGATATAATAGGTCCTAAAAGGCCAAGTGTAGGTGGTGCTAGATACATATTAAGCATAATGGACCACTATTCTAGGTATGGTTTCTGTTTTCTAATGAAGAGAAAAACTGAAACGTATACAAATTTCTTTAATTGGTTAAAATTTGCAGAGAGAAAAACTAAAAAGAAATTAGTAACTCTTATAACAGATAATGGTGCGGAATTTACAAATAATAAATTCCAGAATAGACTTAGAATGGCAGGTATTCAACATAAAAAGTCTGCACCATATAGACCTCAACATAATGTATTTATAGAGAGAAGAGGCCAAACACTGCAATCAATGGGAAGAACTATGTTATCTGATTCTGGATTACCTGACAATTTATGGGGAGAAGCTATAATGTGTGGGAATCACATATTAAACAATGTTGTTAATTCAACAACAGGTGAATTACCATTCACTCTCTGGCATGGTAGAAAACCTGATTTGAGTTATATTCACACATTTGGTGCACCAGCATGGGTGCATATCCCTACACAACTCAGGCACAAAGGACAACGTAGAGCTAAAAGATTAATTTTTGTTGGATATCAAGCAAACCATAGATCTTATAGATTCTGGGAACCAGGTACATCTAGAGTATACTGCAGTGCTAGTGCACAATTCCTAGAACATATAGGATGGAATAGATTAGAACAAGATTCAGATAATGATGTTATTATAGAACCTTATAAGAGGCAGAAAGAAAAGACTAGTTATAAGAAAAGTCCAATTAAAGAAGAAGTCCATGAAGAGCAAGTAGAATCCGATCAAGAGGAGATAATTGATCAAGAAGAGATAGATAGTCAAGAACAGGAAATAAAGGAAAGTCCACCTGTAAGTCCTGTTATACCTAGACGCACAACGCGTATAACTAAACCACCTGATAGATATCAGGCAAGTATTGTTTGCCAAGTAAATAAAGTTCCTACTAGCATAGATGAACTTAAGATGTATCCTGCTAAGGATCAGGAGAATTGGAAAAAGGCAATGGAAAAAGAGTTAAATTCATTAAAGGAAATGAAGGTTTATGAAGAAACCAAATTACCTCCAGGAGAAAAATCCATTGGGTGCAAATGGATATTTAAAGTAAAGACTGGAAATAATGGGAAAGTAACTTATAAGGCTAGGTTAGTAGCACAAGGATTTAACCAAAATGTATTTGATTATGATGAGGTATTTGCACCAAATCTTAAGGCTACAACTTTAAGAGCAGCTTTAGTGTGGGCAGCTAAGAAGAATTATATAGTTAACCATTTAGACGTAGAAACTGCATATCTGCATGCACCATTGCAGCATACAATATATTTGAAAAAACCAGTTGGTATAAATGATAATAAAGTAAATAGCAATGATTGTTGGAAACTCAAGAAGAGTTTATATGGTTTGAAACAATCTGGCTATAAATGGAACCAATATATTGTGAAAGAATTAAACAATATAGGGTTTAAATCTGGTTTAGCAGATCCATGTATGTTTAAAAGAGAAAATAATGGAACGGTGTCATTATTGTTATTATTTACAGATGATATTGCTTTGATTACTAAGACCAATAATGAAGCTACTGAGATTATTTCATTATTAGCCAAAAGGATAAAATTAAAACATTTAGGTGAAATCAAAAAGTATCTAGGATTGACTATTAACAAAACCACAAAAGGATTTAAGATATCTCAAGAGGATAAAATTTGTCAATTAATTAAATTGTATAAAATGGAACTTTGTAAGCCTGCAAAGACTCCAATGAGTCAGGAAATTTGCAAAATTGATGCTCAAAGTCCCAAATTTGATAAGACCATATATCAATCTTTGATTGGTAGCTTATCATATATAAGCAATTGGTCAAGGCCAGATATAGCTTATAGTATTAATCAGCTGGCACGATTTAATAATGATCCACATCAATGTCATTGGCAAGCATTAAAGAGAATTTTAAGATATCTTAAAGGAACAATGCAACAAGCATTGTATCTAGAGCCAAAAGGTGATTTGATTCTTAGTGCCTATGCAGATGCAAGTTTTGCAAATGACACAAATACTAGAAAATCAACATCTGGGATGTCTATATTACTTGGTAAGACACTAATAGGGTGGAGGTCAATCAGACAACAGCATATTAGCTTATCAATGATGGAAGCAGAATTTTCATGTCTGTCATTACTATGCACTGACTTAATTCTGTACAAACAGCTATTATTAGACATGGGTATAACTGTTAAAGATTCTATTATTGTGTACGAGGACAACCAGGCAGCTATACAATTAGCTACTAATATTGCTGTAAAGACTAGATCAAAGCATACTGATTTAAGATACTTAAATGTTAGAGAATCTGTTAAAAATGGTCTAATTAAACTTGAGTACTGCATGACGGAAGAAAATATTGCAGACCAGTTTACAAAAGCACAAGGTGTTGTAAAATTTAAAGAGAGTTGTGATAATTATGATTTGAAAGTGTAAATGGATATATTATTGTAATATTTATTATTATTACCCAAAAGGGGAGAATGTTAGGGATAACATTGTTTTACCCTAACTGTTTTGGGTAAAGATAATAAAATGATGAATCATGGTTTGTCAGATAAAGTGTATGTGACTTTAAGCTAAAGGAATGTAATTAAGGGTGCAGCTGTAAAAGTACTATATAAGCAGCAAGGCACTCTCTGGCTCTTACTGGCTGGCTTATTGAAGACTGCATTCTTGCTGGATCGGGGAGAAGAAGTGTTGGATTACTTTGAAGATATTTCTCAACGGAGAGAAGATAAGTTTTGGACAGATTTATTATATGTGTACTGACACTGGCTATTCGACACGGATTTTGCAATTAGAGTATCCTCGACAAGACTTGACTGAATTTGGTATTTGACTAATGGACTGTTTATAATGACTATGCTATAATTCTTAAATGGAATAAATTATATTTTTGATAGCACAAGCGTATCTGTATTTTTACTGCGTGTTAACTAGAAAACTTATCTCACACATTTACCTGTCTTCCTATCTGACTTCGCTGCACATTCTGTTTAGTTTGTTTTCCTTAACACCCGTTGGGGAATCCAGGCTTAACACTCAGAATACAATAAAGAGAAAGCTAAACACAGCTTTCCAGCTGTTGCCAATTGTCGTGCAGTGGTTTTGGTCCTTCCTATTAGGATGCATGCAGGACGTATTGCTCGAGAGATTACCATTTGTCCCCAAGGTCATTAAACTAGTATGTCCCATGTTGTCCCAAATGCTGCTTAATATTTACATGAAACTGCTGTGGGAGGTCATTTGAAGCTAAGGAGTAGGGCACCATCAGTATGCTTAAGGCATTTTGCATTGCTACTCCACACAGCCCAGCTCCAAAAGAGAACTCATTAATTCTGAACATTCCCTAATTTTGTTAATGAGCTGAACAATGAACCAGCAGAACTAGCAGAAATTTACTGCACCTGTAATCATTTTAATGTCCTGTGTTGTTTTTAATGGTTGTTGCAGGGTTCTTTTAATATATATATATTAAGTGGCCACGAGTCTTATGGGAGTAGGTAGTATAAAAATGTAGCAAATAAATCAATACTCAAGTTATATGGTGGTGATGTTGCTAAGGAAAAAGGTCATCCAAGGATTATGGAGAAGATGGTTTTGTGATAGTTTATCTTCCTCAGAAAAAAAAACCAACCAGATAAATGTTGCGTCTCTCATTGATCTGCAGGTGGGAGTTCTGAAAAGGAATTTGATTATATAGTGACAGGTCTCTTCCTCCCAGAACCAGAAGACACCACTGGGTTTGATGAACTGAGGCCCTCTTTTTCTCTCTTTGGGGTCCCTGCCACCTTTCTGTCACATCACCTGTGCTTTTCTTTCCACTCATTGCCATTTGAATTTGATCATGCCTATTCCATGAAGCACCATGGACAGCTCAACTACCAAAACTCAGTGCTTCTCCTGAGTGCCAGCTGATGGGGAGAGAGAGCAAAGATTTGCCAAAACCAAATCTAGATTCTCATCTTTAAACAGAAATAAATTTCCTTTCCTGGAAAAGGGACATTAGATAAGAGACTGATAATTGTCTGATTAGATTTGAGATTAGAGAACCAGATTGGTCTAGTGGTTAAGACATCAGGCTAGAAAACAGAGACTGTGAGTTCAAGTCCTGTTTTAGCTACAAAAGCCAGTTGGGAGATTTCAGGCCAATCTCTCAGTCCAACACGCCTTTCAGGGCTGTTGCTGTTGGGTGGGGGAGGGGGGGGGAAGGAGGAGGAAGATGTGTTCACTGCCTTGCATTGTTTATAAAATGAATGGAGGTGAGATATAAATAAAATATAGTTATTCAAATACTTTACAAAGAATCTGTATACATGTCAGAAAGCTAGGACTGGTTTGATTTCTGAGGATGGACAAACTTTCTTTTGATGTCATGTAATCTATGAAAATTCTCAAAAAAAGTATGCTCAGGTTAAGAGCAGCAGCACCTTGAAAATTGTTGCTACGTAGATACGGATCTGCTTATTCCCAGTAATCTTGTGCAGCCTGCAAGATGGGAATAAGTTATTTGATGTTCTAATAAAACAGCCTCTAGAAGCAATGAAAGCCCTTTACAAGAATGAAGAAGCTGAACAACAGAGAGACAGGGCATCCGATAATGTGAACAGAATTGCTACATTAGAGATGCAGATGGAAGATGCAGATGCTACCCGCGCACACACCACACACACAGTTCTAATGAAATTTGCTGTGCTCTGGAAAATTACAGGTCTCATTTTTTTTGTTCCTAGGGAAGGAAGTGCGAGTTTTCTCTCCACAGGATATTAATTAGCAAATTAAATCTGATCATTGAGTAATGTATTGTTGGTGTCATATTCAGATCCTTCTGGGAATGCATCTTTTCTTTGTATTAATATGTTGGCTTTTTGACTTTTGTCTTTGATGCTTCAATGGACATTAATCATGAATAGTAATATTAATTAGTTATTTAAATATGTGCACTACACGATGCTTGAAGTAATAAGGCAAGCAAATTACAATGTGAACGTTACATCTCCAATACCATTGTGCCTCGGCAAGAAACTTAAGACATATACCTGAGGGAACAAAGAACTGAAAATAAAGTGGGAAGGTTGCTCTTCATAAAAAATGGAGTACATGGATTTACAACTACACTGCAGATACAGCCCTTTCCCATTAAACTGCTGTATAAAAATTCAGTTGACAGCACAGCCTATTCTGACCAGTTTTTGAAAAAGGCATATTAAAATAATGGCCAATTATTTTTCTATCAATAGAGTTAGCATTATTTTCTATCAGAGTAGGTGGAAGGGGCTTTTGTGGCTTAAGAATTGTGTTTGGCATCCATCTGGAATCTGAAGGCTATTCTGCTACCTTTCCTTATTTCTTTTCTGAGTATTTTGGGTCAAAGAAACCTTTCTCTTTTAAATTATGTTTAGCCTATCTTAATGGTTGTGATTAATTAATTAATGGTTGCGAATGTTCTTCCTGTGTCAATGCAGGAAATTTGAACTACCTCAGGAACTACTCATTGAGTTTTATAGAAGAATTATTCAACCTGAACTTGCACATCTGTAACTGTTTCAGGGGTGGGCTGCTGGGGGTTTGCGAGGGTTCAAGAGGCCCCCTAGCTAAGATTCTGTGCAGTTCCGAGAACCCCCAAATCCCACTCCTGGATGGCCCCACCTACCCTTCCCCTCCCTGGAGTCCTCACACAGCCCATTTTGGATGCAGCTAAATGCAGGGCGCGCACGGAGGCTTGGGAAGGCCAGAAATGGGCCTGTTTCCAACTCCCAGAGAGCCCCTGGAGCCCAGGGAGGCCATTTTTGCCCTCACGGAGGCTCGAGGAAAGCCCTTTGGAGGCCGGGGAGGGCAAAAACCCCCCCCGTAGTGCAGGAGGCCGACTAGGCCACACCCACCATGGCTACACCCACCCAGCAACTGGGCAGAAAACCCTTTGCTAAAATTTTTGAAGCCCACCCCTGAACTGTTTGGTTTGGTACAGCAACCAAAGAAGGAGAGATACAGATTCCAACAGATAGATAAGACTGCAGAAAAAAATGATTGCAATGATAGCAGTGTTGCAGGGCTGCCAGAAAGAAGAAGGAGTCAACCTATTCCCCAAAGCTCCTGAAGGCACGGGAAAAAAGGAAATGGATTGAAACTAATCAAGGAGAGAAGCAACCTAGGACAAATTTCCTGACAGAACAATTAATCAGTGGAGTGACTTGCTTCCAGAAGTTGTTGGTGCTCTAACACTAGAAATTTTTAGAAGAGATTGGACAACCTTTTGTCTGAAATGGTATAGGGTTTCCTGCCTGAGCAGATGGGTTGGACTAGAAGACCTCCAAGGTCCCTTCCAACTCTGTTATTCTGTTTTTCCTTCCCTCAGGATGGCACTATAGGCCATTGTATGCCAAGACAACTAGACACAGGGTCAGTTTCTTCCCTTATACCTGTGATGGTGAACCTATGGCACCTGTGCCACAGGTGGCACGCAAAGCCATTTGTGCTGGCACGCGAGCTACAGGCAAACTTACTTCACTGTACATGTGCACACCTCACAGCTGATTTTCGGCTGGTTTGAGACCTTTTTCGACCTCCCAAAGACTTGAGGAAGGCTTCTGCAGGCTTCTAGAGGCTTTGCAGGCCAAAAACTAACCCCATTTTGTCACTTCCGTTTTTTTCCGGAAAAACAGGAAGTGATGAAACGAGGCCAGATTTCAGCCTACAAAGCTTGTAGAAGCCTGCAGAAGCCTTCCTCAAGCCTTTGGGAGGCCGAAAAAGGCCTCAAACTTCCCAAAAACCAGCTGTGAAGCGCAGTGCAGGTAAGGAGGCGACGGAGGTGGAGGGCATGCATTGCCTTCTGGGTGCTGGTACGCGAGTGCGAGCATGCAAGCATGCACACAATTTTTGGCACAGGAGCCCAAAAAGGTTAGCCACCACTGCCTTATACCATCACTCTGCTGAATACCCAGTTGTTGCAATTCACAAAATACAGTGACCACTAAGTGGTTTTTTTTTTCTAATGTAAAAAAACAATAGGGTATTGCCACTGTATTGTTATTTGTCCCCTTTATTATTTTTTACTTCCCCTTTTATTGGCTGTACACTGGAGTATTATTTTTATTATATTATGTTGCTTTTCAAGTACATTGACCTCTATTGGAGATAAATTCCTTGTGTATCTACTTGGCCAAATAAATAAAGTATTTAGTAAGAATATATAATATATACTATTTTCTTCAGCTAGCAAGCTGAAATTAAATAACACAACCATAGGAATGTTAGGGCTGCAAAACATGGGAGCCAGAAGGGGCCCTGGGGCTGCAGGTATCCCCAGGTAAGGATGATTTTTAAATGTGGAAAAGATGTTTGATTGTAAACATCAGCAAACAGCATTATTTATTTTGAGATGGGGTGAAAGAGGAGAAGAGGAGGTAGTGCACATGGGTGCACATTGTAAAAAAGTAAGCAATGAATCTCTTTTAATCTCTCTCTAGCAATAAGGTCTATGTGCTTGGTAAACTGAAATTATTGATCTTTTTATGGCACACACTATCTTTTGTTACATACATAAGATCATATGCTTAGCAAATCTTCATGAATATACAATTTGTATGTTTTTCATAATATATAGTATCTTGTAAAAACTCCAGTATTGCCTAAGCTTGGAGTAATTAATTGCAAAGGGACCTGGCATTCCTCTTGCCAAAAGTTGCAAGCAATTGTAAATAGCTGCACTACATTCTATAATTAAATGGAGAATTATGGCATTAAGTACATAACGCCAAAATAAAGTTTCTGATTTATCATCACAGCATTGTCTCCTTTAAAAAAATAATAATCAGAGGATATAGTAAATAATAGAATAGCATATTTTATTCCATAGTTTCCTTTACAATCATTTTTTATCTTGGGTAGCTTTTTTTTTTGAAAGCTATATGTGGAAGTGAACACAGAGAGACCTATGTATATTTTGAATTCAATAATTGCTACAACCACAGATAGAACATATTTTTCATTGTGCTGCAGAACCTCTTGACTAGTGAAATGGATTTGAAAAATATTGTTTGCTATTGCATTTCCCCTTAAGCCGAAGAATTTGAAATGTTATTGGACAGCTAAACTTTTCAAGAGTAAGTAAAGGAAAATAAAATTGGAATTTACTGTTGGTTCCTTTTGATTTTTTAACCCTTTGCAATTTTTATCATTTAAAAAAACGCTTTCCTAGATTTTTAAATGGATCCCTCCAATTCATTGTTTACTTTACTAGATTTTTTTTTTTAAAATAGGGCATTTAAAAAAAAAACATTTCCACCATTTTCTGAAAAAGTCACCTTTTAAGGAAAGGGTTATAACTTATTTATGGAGGTTGTTTTTAAAGTTAACTCTACATAAATTATATTATAAAAGATCTTGAAATCCAGAAAATATGTAAAGTAATAATATTATTAACTAAGGAATACTATTATTGATAATATTTTTGAAGACCAAGTTGGTATAAATTATGGGAGTCACATTTTAAGGGGAACCAACATTGAAATGACTTCTGAAACAGCGAAAAGAAGTAACAGTGCACCCTATGAGCCGGCTCAACTGATCAAGGGTTAAATACAATTTTTCAGAATTGTTGCGACATGACAACCATGAATGCTGTTATAATTAAAATTACTTTCTGTGTAAATAGGATGAAAATATTCAAAAAAGGAAAAAACGGGGCTGAAAATCCTAAGTGTGTAAAGCTCAAAAACTCAAAGAAAAAAGGGTACTGTTTTAAAATTCATAACAGAATAGGTTGATCCCCTCTTCTCTGTGCCAGTTCTTCAAATATTACACTTGTCAGACGCACCAAAGTTTCTATGGTGAAAGGATTAACCGGTGAAATTACGGTTGTCCAAGGGATGCCAGTTAGGGCCTCCTTTCATGTTCAAATTAATGAGTCCACTGAAGTGATACCTATTTATCTACTTGAATTGCTATGTTGGGAGGAGCTGGAGTGAATGATGGTAGCTCGACCCATCACACAGCAGCACTTGGGCTTTGAACATGGGCTTGCAATCAGCAATTGTCAACCAGCATCCTAACCATGTGAACCACTATGCTTCACTCCTCAAATATTGGAACACTGCTATCATGTCACTTCTAGTCATTATATTCATTAGATAGACATATCCAGTTCCTGCAACTATTCATTATATGTTTTAACCTCTAGCCTCCTAATCATTTTGTTGCTCCTCTCTGCACTTCTTCTAGAATCTTAACAACTCTCTTGTATTGTGGTGACCAAAACTGGATTCAGTATTCCAAGTGTGGTCTTAACAAAGCAATATAAAGCGGGACTAACATTTCATGTGACCTAGATAACAAAAGATAGCAAAATCAGAAGATCCTATCAAGATAACAAAATCAGATGAGCCAAACCATTGGATGCGCCATAATATGAACTTGCTTAGAGCACCAAAATGTTTGCAGCTGGCATCAAGCAGAGGTGAAGTCTCTAATTTATTTGCATACCCCATGTGTAATATATAAAACTTTTTGGGGGGTGAGGTTGTCTTCAAGTTAGTGTTGCATTCTGGTGACTGTCTGGAGAAGTCCTACAGCTTTCTTGACAAGATTTTGAAAGAGGTTTGGCCTTGCCTGCTTCTTAGGCAATGGTGAGATTCAAATTTTTTTACTATATGCTTGGTAGGCATGGCATGGCTTGGTGGGCATGGCAGGGGAAGGATATTGAAAAATCTCCATTCCCTCCCCACCCCACTAACCTGCTCTCCAGCTCCGTTCTCCTGTGCAGCCCAACAAAAGAAGACCCAGCCAATCAGCTGGGGCTCAGGAGGCAGAGAATAGATGGGGTGGGGCCAGTCAGAAGTGGTATTTGCTGGTTCTTCAAACTACTCAAAATTTCTGCTACCGGTTCTCTAGAACTGGTCAGAACCAACTGAATACCATCTCTGTTTCCTAGGGCTAAAAGATAGTCAATGGTTTAGGGTTGCCCACCTGCCTTTGTGCCTAAGGCCGGACTAGAGCTCACAGTCTCCCAGTTTCTTGCTTGATGCCTTAATCAAACTTGCTGTCACCTCCATATTGCATCATGAGACGATAGACTGACTACAAAATGGCCAGCACCTGGACTGTTCTTGCCAGAGGTGGTATTCAGCAGGTTCTGACCAGTTCTGGAGAACCGGTAGCGGAAATTTTGAGTAGTTCGAAGAACCGGCAAATACCACCTCTGACTGAAGATTTTACAGTATCCTTCTCCTGCCACGCCCACCAAGCCACGTCCACAGAACCAGTAGTAAAAAAAATTGAATCCTACCACTGGTTCTTGCCCTATTCCTTTTGAGGCCTCTCCATAACCAGCTGAGCAACTGCTGGTCATAAAAACTGAGCAGAAAGGTAGATGGGAGTAGAGGGTGTTTGGGAGAGAGAGAGAGAAGGAGGTATGTATATTTTGGTAAAGCAGTATAAAGCAGTTTCAAAGAAGTATTGTTCTCCAGTGTTAGAACTCATAAAAAATAATAGTTGGAGGAGCAGGTAGAAGAGAGCAAGCATGGAGTTCTGGTTAGTAAGTACTAACCTTTGAGTGCTTGTGCGGCTGCCTAAGGGCCTGTGTGGTTTGTGTTGGCTCTCCTGGATTCTGGAAGATAATTAGAGAAGGGAGAACATTAGAGATTCCATGCTGGAGTCTGGTCTCACCACATCATCGATATTTTGCCAGGGAGAAAGGAAGATTTGAGGGCACAGTGTGGAAAAAGAGTTTTCCAGCCTTATCAAATTGGTTGAGTACACGGGAAACGTGGCATTGTTTTATGAACTGATGTTATTCATGGGCCCTTTAGAATAGTATATGTCCAGGGCTTTGCTGTGATTTGTGGGAATTGTTATTCTGTTCTCAAGCATGGAATTACTGCTGAAGCACTGTACACAAGAACAGCTAAAGGGATATCAGAAGAAATATAAATCATGTGCTTTAAGTTCCTGCCCAGGGAATTGGGACTAGCCAGCTCCACAATTGAGTTCCTGACCAGGGAATTGGGACTAGCCAGCTCCACAATTCCTTTATAAAACACAAACATGTATATTTCCAAGTATGTTTGTACTGTTTACTGCAGCTTTTAGTCCGATCAACTCTGTTGTTTTTTTACTTTTTCTCTGGGGGAAACAGAATGCAATCTGATATTTATTTGCTTTGCTTGATTAGCAGTGCATTCATATGAACTGGATTGTCTAAAGACTTTACTTTCAGAAAAAGGTCTTAGGGTGGGGGCAAAACTAGATTTCCAAATGTTACGGAGGAAGAACTTTGTCTCCATTGTCCAGACTGCAAATCCTTTTCCTCTTTGTTTGTGGAAACCAGAACTAGCTGTCTCTACATCATAGTTACATGCTGTTTTAGAAAATGTGAATTCATATGGCTTTTGTTTCTTCAGTATGTCCTCGGAACGTATTTGTATGAGTGATTTATCTGCACAGACAAGTAGTCTCAACTTATAGCCATTCGTTTAGTGACTGTTCGAAGTTACAGAGGCACTGAAAAAAGTGACTTACAACTGTTTTTCATACTTATAACAGCATCCCCATGGTCATGTGATCTGTCATGCCCCTGGTGGAGACTGACTCTGAGGGAGAGGAGGAACAGCCTACAAGGAGTGGAAGTGTGGCTCCGGAGGTTGTGGAGGAGGCTGAGAAAGGGCAGAGGCCAGCTGAGCAGTCAGAGGAGGACCCAGGCCCATTCCTCTCCATTCTAAGGCACGCAGGGAGGAGAGGATAAGGGAGAGACATGGTCTACTCAGGAGGAGAGGGCCTTGATCCTCTTCATGGGCTGCAGCTGTGACAACTGAATAAAAGAAAAGACATGCGTACAGGCGAGCACTGGAAACAAAGCGTGGAAATATCACCAGTTTATGGTTCCTCTCTGAGTTTGGCATCCTTCCCAGTGTGTGTTATCTGTGGACGTCCTCCAGCCCTTATCTTGCCTGGTTTGTGTTGCTTTTTTCTTTCTTCTTGTAACTGTTTGTGTGGGAGTTTTTTGTCTTCCGTCAAGAATATTCGGAGCTTGGAAGCAAAGTGAAGGAATAAAACCTGTTTTCTGTGACTGTGTTAGTTTTGTATCCCACCCTGCATCATCACATGATCAAAATTTGGATGCTTGGAAACTGGTTCATATTTATGATGGTTGCAGTGTCCTGGGATGTTCCCCTTTTGACAAGCAAAGTTAATGAGGAAGCCAGATTCACTTAACAACCGTGTGATTCACTTAACAATTGTGGCAGGAAAGGTTGTAAAATGGGGCAAAACTCACTTAACTATCTCACTTTGGAATGGAAATTTGGGGCTAAATTGTAATTGTAAGTCGAGGACTACCTGTATCACAAATGTTTTTCTGGACATGAAGGCTTGTCCCGTACTGTGCATAATCCTTGGCAAAGCTTTCCTTCTCTCCTCAGCAGTGTTGTTATTATTATTAGGCTCCTTTTCTTTATTTTCAATTTTCCATTCCTCTTTTCTGTCTCTGTTTTGCCATTGTGAATCGAGCATTTTCTTTTTCCTATCATCTTTTCTACAGTGTTTTGATCTCCTTTCCAGAAACGTTGAAAGGTGGGCAGCAAGCTGGTATGGATTGATGTATCACACACCTCTTTTGTTTTGACAAAAGCCACCTGGTTGATTTGTCCCACCAGTAAAAGCTTTTGAGATAGATGGATAGAATCAATTTATTTGCCTCTGCAGCAAAGCATTTCTCAGAACCAATCAAGCCAGTCTGTGTTCATAGATCCTTGGATTAAACTGTGCTGCTTAATACTGGCACCTGCTCCTTATATATCAACACCTGCAACCATGCACCACATTAGGTTACTCCCGTAATGTTTCTTTCAGAGAGAGAGAAAAAAAACTCCTATCCCAAACATTTTCTCTCTTTCATCTGAATAGGAGAGAGAGGCATGTGCATAATGTAAAAAAAATAATCCCTTGACTCATGCCTGCTCCTTACTGAACTGTATGAAGAACTATTCTCGTTTTGCCATCTTATCTCCATCAGTGTCTGTTAATTGAGTTGAATTTAGAATATGGATGCCTCAGTCGGGTTTGCTTTCACAATGGCTTGCCAAGCTAGAAAATTTTATGCATTCGTGCAAGATTATGCATTCCACTATCTTGCATTAGAGTAAATTTAAGAGTTTCATTTCATTCCTAAAATGATATTCGATTCTCACGTAGCTTGCTGTTGTACCAGCTTTCTTTCATCAACTAGCAATCTTATCAGAATGCATGATGTAATTAAGATGGACTGGGGCCCTCAATTAACACCCCCTCCTAAATCTTGGAAACGTACTAAGTGATTCTGAACTAGTCACATTTGATTAGACCAACTCAACTCTTGATTTCTGTCTTGGAATAAAATTAGGGAAATCTGTATATAAGCTGCTTTAAGTTCTTAGAAGAAAAGCAGGATATAAATCAAATAATTAAATGGTTGTTACAAACCCTGGCTTTTTTATAGGCAGGACTGAACCTTTTGTTCCCAAAGCATTTTTTTTTTGCTTGAGCCTGAAAGAGGTCTTTGTTCTTTTCAACAATTTGCTCATTGCATTTGGGATGTCATCTTTAATCTTTTGAAGTGTCAGGGCTAGATATTTCATTATAGGACAGAATACAACAAGAACAATAATTTTAATGTCTACTTATTTTTTTCATGATATTTGGTTCTGGACTTTTGTAAGACCTATTTTATATGCATTACTACTAATAGTGGCTATATCATCTCATAGTAACTTGCTAGTCAGCTATATGTGTAACAGAAATGAAAAATGGATTGCAAATAGTCATCTGCACCTTTTCCCAATTCATTTTCCTCCCTTTTTTTAGATGTCTGCCAGGATGGATATCTGTGGTTCCCAAACTGTTTCGTGCCCAAGAAAATGTGCAGGGCAAACCATACTTTCTGTCCAAATTCTTTTCAACTACAGAAGGTTCTCTAACGTGGCTTTATGCATGGAAACTCCCCATTGATTTACAGGTGATATAGTTAGAAACATAGAAAACATAGAAAAAGACTTAGTGGCCCATTTAGTCTGCCCTTTGAGTTTTTGTATTTTATGTTTTTTTTTTAATTTAAGTTACCAATAAACACCTTACTCTTCCAAGAAAGATTTAAAAAGTCCCTTCTTCCAGGATGGATCAGTGTTACATTAATTTCTAATTTGGCCTGAAAGTGGAGAAATAAACAGACACAGATAATTTAACTTAGAACTGCAGTTGCTCATATATACTGTCAAAGAAGTATGCTGTGGTGGTGCAGTGGTTAGAGTGCAGTATTGCAGGCTAACTCTGCATTCCCACTGCCAGCAGTTTGATCCTGACCAGCTCAAGGTTAGCCTTCCATCCTTCTGAGGTTGGTAAAATGAGGACCTAGATTGTTAGGGGCAATCTTCTAACTCTATAAATCACCTAGATTAAAGGACTATATATATATGTCTAAGTGCTATTGCCAAGTACTATTTGAAAAAAAAAAGTAGATTTTTTACCAAATCATTTACCTTCAAAATAAAAATAAAAGGTAAAATAATCACCATTTTCTTAGTTGAACTGAGAATAAGGTTCTAGAGGCAAGTGAACTAGTGTGTGTGTGTGTGTGTGTGTGTGTGTGTGTGTGTGTGTATGTTTGTATGTAAGCTTCTGGTATGATGGATATTTTTTTAAATTCAAAGTCACCTTGCTTTTGGTTAAATTCAATATTTTATGAACAACAACACACTCCCCTCCCCTCCCCACCTTTTTTTTGCTTAGTTGTCAGGGTTCCAGAAAAACTCAACTCCAATTAAAAACTCCGAGACAGGCATTTTCTCAAAGTTTCCTTTTATACTGGCACATCTGGGAAAACCCGGGACTCTCAGATTCGGGTTTTCCATTAGTAATTCAAAAGTCAAAACTCAACCCTTGCACCCATCAGTCCATCACATAGTCCAATCACCAACCGTCCCAACTTGACACGTGCCTTCAGCCACTCCTCCTCCAGGTGCAGGAATAACATGACCTTGACCGAAAAGAAGAATGCTATTATGTCTAACTACCAACACTCTAAAAATCCCCCCCTCCTACTTTCCTAGGCACAGGAGTGTGGCAGTGTGGAAGCTTCTGGTATTAATATGGCTTCCAAAGCTGACATTAATTTCTGCCTGGAATTCATTTCTTATGTTTGATTGGAAGCAAAAGACTAATACCATATTCTAGGACTCAGGGGTGTCCAACCTTGGCAACTTTAAGCCTGGAGGACTTCAACTCCCAGAATTCCCCAGCCAGCTTTGCTGGCTGGGGAATTCTGGGAGTTGAAGTCCTCCAGGCTTAAAGTTGCCAAGGTTGGACACCCCTGTTCTAGGTAGAAAACTCAAATAAAAACAGAAATTCTCTTTTATCGCTTCTTCTTTTACAGCATCCAGGCACTGGAGACATAAACACATGCAGAAGTTTCACCAACATGCAAAGACACAGAGTGATTCACTGACAGAAGCCAAGCATGACAGGAAATATACACCCACCCAAACATTTTTGCTCCCTGAAGTGAACCAACAAATGCCTCTATTTCTCCAGAGATGGCTTTGTGTCAGTATTGTTCAGCCTAACCTACCTCACCATCTTGCAGGAATAAAAAAACATAATCAATGCTTGGCGGGACAAATTCCATGCCTTAAATGAAATAACATGATTTTTAGAAAGAGAGATGCTTCAACAAAACTGGCCTGCCTTTCTTTGCTAAAATATTAAATAAACCTGGCTAACTCTGGATCCTAGCTGATTTCTAAACTGCTAGAGCGGAATCAGGCTTGTTTAGTACTTAGGTAAAATATAATAAGGAAATATTAAAAAATGGGGAATAAATTTGGAACGTTTTCTGAAAAGAAAAGAAAAAAGAATATGACAGTAGCAAAGTTCTATTTTGTTCCCAAGAAAACATTAATGTAGGTATCCATGAAAGGCAGGCTGTCATGCCCCTGTTGGAATCTGATTCCGAGGGGGAGGCCTAGCAGCTGACAGGGAGTGGGAGTGTGGCTCTATTGGCTGTGGAAGAAACTGGGGAAGGGCACAGTCTGGCTGGGCTGAGCAGGGGAGAGGTAAAGCAAGGCAGAGGGAATTCAGAGGAAGACCCAGCCCCACCCCTTCTTCGTCCTAGGGCACACAGGGAGGAACGGAGAAGGGAACAATGTGAGTTGCATGGCTAACGGTGGAGGAAAGGGCCCTGATTCCCTTCATTAGCTGCAGCTGGGAACACAGTGTTTAAAAAGGGAGTTTGCGCGCAGCAACTTGTTGGAAACAAATAGTGTATTATCTTGTTTTGTCGAGGCTTATCTGGGTTCCTGATGTCTTCCCAACGGTGTGTATTTTGTTGGCCTTTGAAGTCTACAATTCCTTATCCTGCCCTGTTCGGTTAATTGCTGCAGTGAGGTTTGTGTGGATTTTTATTCACAGTTTATATGTACTTTGTTTTCGGACTGAATTTCCTCCACTTAAAGACTGTTCTTGGGAGAGTTTTTTCTCCAGCCAAAGGCAACTGTACATTGGGAGCAAAGTTAGAGGTATTAAAGGGACTTTTCTTCCTTATGTGACTGTGTTGCCTTTGTGCCATGCCCCGGTTCATCACTCAGGCTTTCAAACCTGAGAAAAGCTTTTACCTTCAAAATGTGAATTGATCAGATATTTACTGCTTGGTGCCTTATTGTGTTTTATTTACATTTATATGCAACAGAAATAAGATACATCTATTTGAGGAAAGAATGAATCCAAGAGACTGGGACCGTCTCTTAATATATACCAAAAGTTCAAGACTTGAAAATATCTTGTTTTGCCGTATCGAAGGAAAAGAATGTTAGTCTGATCACAAGAATCATGCATTTTAGGGGAAAGCTGACATGGCATTTGAATACACCAGCTCTCTGACTGACGTTTTTTTTGAAATTCTCAGAAGAGGCAAAGGTAGCATTTTTCTGCTCTGATTTTTTACTTTCTTTCTTTCTTTTTCTGGCAGCCAGAGTTAAGCTAAGAAAGAAAATAGATAATGGTATCAGTGCTACTTGTTCCCATTTATGCAGTGACTCAGGACATGTAGAAACAAATGCAGGTTTGGAAATTTGTTTACTTTCTGAACTAAAAGCTTCATCACATGCTCACATAAACATCTTCAGCTCAAAATTCAGTAGCACTACTCTGTTGATTGGTACAAAACCGTATGATCTCATTGCGAAGATCTGCTGGCTATTTAAAGTATTTTTTATTCCTATTTACAGCCACACAGGCTTAGGGCTACTTTTCTGTTTATGAACTTCCACGTCAAGTAAGAGCTTCAGAAGATGCCCGAGATGTCTTTTATGCAGGCGCTTTTGAAGATACCTGTGCTTTCTGTGCTGTTTCCCCTGTGGCATCAGAAGAAGGCAAAGCAATCCACATTCTAGGGAATTGCATTTGGTACTTAGTCTCTTAGCATTTAGTAAAAAGACATCTCATGTTAATTGGTAATGCAACTATTTGTTTGTTTGTTTTGCTCTGCTATATTCCATAGATTTTTGGTAGTTTCTAATGAATACACTAAAATGACAATTTAAACAACAGTATTGTTTAATATTGTGGGTGCTTCCATCAGTGGGGGCTTTTAAGTAATGGGACAACCACTTTGTCTAAAATGGTAAAGGACATGGGTGTCAAACTCGTGGCATCACGTTGCCATCACGTAACATTTCGTGATGTTTTTCCCATTCATGGAGCTCGGGTGGGCGTGGCCTGTGCATGATGCATCTGGCCCGCGGACTGCCAATTTGACATCCCTGGTATAGGGTCTGCTGCTTGAGAAGGAGATTGTATTAGAAGACTGCAAGGTCTCTTCCAGATCTGTTCTGAATATATACTGGTATTAGACTATACTTTCAGGGATCATTTCTATAGTATCCAACTAGAGAAATGCATTCAAACACTGGAGGCTTTCAAGAAGAGATTGGACTGCCTTCTGTCAGAAATGGTATAGAATCTCCTGCTTGGGCAAGGGGTTGGACTAGATGATCTACAAGGTCCCTTCCAACTCTGTTAATCTAAAGAGATTACCAATGTAAATGACAAAAATAGTGAGCGAAATGGTAAAAGTGGTACAAGAATTAAGATTACCAGGGACATTATTGTGCTTTTTGGATTATAGCAGTACAACATTTAGTAGCAATAGTATTTTATTTTCTAATCTTTTAATTGTTATGTTTTTGAATTTTAAGGTATATAAATAAGTATAAATAAATAAGGGATATAAATACCAGGCTTCTTTGAATTTGATGTAGAAAGATCCTTGGGGAAAAAAATCAATTTTTACTGTTCTGGACACTATTTTGTTAAAAAAAAAGCAAACCTTCTAACTTTGTACAAAAGGAATTCATCTTTAATTAAGTAATTAATTAATTAATTAATTAATTAGAACAAACTAAGAAAATGCTTAAATAAGTCTAAAGGACAGCTTCCTGAAATAAAAGACTTCTTCATAATAAAGAAGCAGTCCTAACTTTTCCAGATTGGGGGCCTGGCATGGGAGGCGGGAGAGGAGATGGTTTTATGGAAGTGATAGGTGCCACTCATACATGTGGAGCTTCACACATGAGCACAAGTTCCACCGCTTTTGCAGGTAGAGCTATGTGGCCCAGTTGCAAAAAGGCTGAGGCCGACTAGTGGTCACAGCCCAGGGGTTGGGAACCCAATAAAGGATAATAATATGATGTTCCAAGCAATGAACAATGAGCAATGCTGAGCCAGTTGCTATCATTATCAGTTTAGTATTCCACCTTTCTTTTTTCTTTCCTTTATAGTGTTTTCCTGCAAATGCAGAATCTTTTTTTTTTACCCTCAGATCAATCAAGCATTGATCCATTGGTCGTGACAGGAACTGACCTTCTAGGGCTTGTTGCCTGAGCTGATCTTGTGGTCTTGGAGAGAGTAACTGATTTAAAGACACCTAACTGGCTCTCTTCTACCATTTTGTGACATACAGTAGCAGGAAATTGAAATGAGGGCTATACATTGTCAATCATTCCTCAGTTTGCAAGATTGGAAGAACCAGTTTAAAGGAAAGTTCAAGACATGCATTAATGGAAGGTCCCCCAGGTATACTGAGACCTTGATAGCTGCCCAGTTGATGATCCAGATACTCTTGCTATTATAGCTATTTAATAGTTTGTGAAATACACTCCATATATGCAAGCCATTTCCCAGTCTTTTCTATTTTATAGGAAAAGCTTACAGAGCTCATTTAGGTCCCAGAGGAACTTTTGGAAACAATGGAGTAAGAGGATGACTTTTCAGCCCACCACCTTCTCAATTTAATTTAATTTAATTTAATTAATTTAATGGTAAGTGTAAAGAAGAGTCAGGTGAGACATGGAATCTGGTGGGAATTAAAGTAAGTGTTCATGCCTACAGAACCTGGGTTTATCCAGGAAAAACACAGCCTGTTTATGATGCATGTGTCTACCATCTATTATAATTGCTTTTTTATAGGGGGCTAATGAAGAATATGCATTGAATATAAACTAACAGGATCATTCATGGTTCATTAAGAAATTATTATGAAGGTGGAAGAAATGGTGCATCTAGTAATGTTAATGTTCATACAACCTCTGATTTAATGTTTGTAAGGAAGATAAGGGGAAAGTGCTATTATGAGCTCATCTGTGACTCAGAAATAAACACCATTATGCTATAAAACCAGGTAATAAAAAAAGAAAAGCATCTGTTACCGTATTTTTTAAAAAATAGCAAAAGGCAGAGGTGGTATTCAGCAGGTTCTGACCAGTTCTGGAGAACCGGTAGCGAAAATTTTGAGTAGTTCGGAGAACCGTCAAATACCACCTCTGACTGGAGATTTTACAGCATCCTTCTCCTGTCACGCCCATCAAGCCACGCCCACAGAACCGGTAGTAAAAAAAATTTGAATCCCACCACTGGCCAATGGGATGCTACTACTGCTTGTCACATAATTGTCTTGGAACGTAGTCCCAAAGGTCCTTTTTCAAAAAACAGCTGGACTTTGTTCTTGGATGAGAAGTGAAATGTCTTCAAGAAAAAACAGTTGCCTTTTGAAAATGTACCTCTGGGACAACCATGACCTGGATGATTGAGAATAACCATAGACTTTGGAACTTAGCAAGCTAAAATGTTGCTAAAATCATGCAACTATCTGATTAATCTGTTAGGCAATTCTCCTCATACACAAGATTTGAGACTTTTGTGGACTTCAGGATTTCATCCTAGGATCTCTGCTCTTGATGCAGTATGAGTTTGGCTATTCCTAATTGCCATTCATGTTCACAGCAAGTCTTGAAAAAAGTCTTTAGTTTCATGGCTTGTTATGATGGGAATCAAAAAGGCTCAAAAATGCCCAGTCTAGTTATTGTCTAAACTTGCCAATGTGAGGATTAGCCTGCTTTCTTTATTTTCCTGCTTGTGTTGTGTGGGTGGAAAGAAAATAATTATGATGCTTAAATTTAGAAAAACGTATAATTAACCAAAGAAGTGTTTGTTGATGGTATGGGAGGGGGGAAAAAAAGTCTTATATATGTTTTCATTTTTAGGATGTCATTTAAGCCATGAATAACTCTACTAGCAGTGGTTTTCAGAATATATCCATATTGACATTTTTTTTAAAGTCAGAAACACCACCACCCCCCATAACAATTCATATTAGCAGCATATCACAGTGTTAGGATTTAAATGTCGTTTCCTAGTGTTAAACGGCTAAATCCTAGCACTGTGTCCCATTTCAATATGGTAGGAACATCTTGTCTAACCATACACACCCACTTCCCTGCTGTTTTTCCTACTGATTTCTGAGTGCTCTGAAGCTCAGTGTAAGATTTGTAACAAGTCTTCCTTGAAGAAAAAAACAAACAAACCAGTCCTTGACAAGGTTAAAAAGGCAGATTTTGACACTTTTTTCCCCCAAAACCATCAAGGTAAATTTTAAATGAACAGTTTTAAAAAGGGATCAAATATCAATCATCCACAGCATAAAAAATGAAAAAATGAAAATATAAATGACTAAGTTTATTCTAGTTATTAACCCATATATCAGCTTGAGGTGAACTTTCAAAAAGCAATGAAAGATTTTGCAAAATATTGTGTGGGTTAAATGCAAATGAGGCACACTTCCTTATGAAAAAGAATAGATACAGATAATCAGAGTTGGAAGGGACCTTGTAGGTCATCTAGTCCAACCCCCCCCCCCGCCCAAGCCGGAGACCCTATACCATTTCTGACAAATGGCAGTCCAATCTCTTCTTGAAGGTCTCAAGTGATGATGCTCCCACAACTTCTGAGGGCAAGCTGTTCCATTGGTTGATTGTTCTCACTGTCAGAAAATGTCTCCTTATTTGCAGGTTAAATCTCTCCTTGTTCAGTTTCTATCCATTATTCCTTGTCTGGCCTACAGGCACTTTAGAAAATAGTTCCCGATTTTCTTTCCATATGTTTTTTTCTCGGTAAATCCTCAGCAATCATTATTTATTCTTCTGAAATGAAAAAGGACTGAGCCAGAAGTATTTTTTTATTTTTATTTTTTAATTTAATGCCAAAATAGCTCACCTTCTGTTAGCCAGATTCAGAAGATATCAGAACTCCTGCAGTGAGATTAAAGTTGTCATGATTGTAATCGGAAATAAGAGTTTGGCAAAAAGAAAAATAATAAAGTGAGGAAACCGGATGTTAGAATTTGAAATGTTCTTATCATACTTCCCATTGCCTTCCAAGTGAATTCTAGACTTAATTAAACTTATTGTCCTAGTTAATTAATACCAATCATGATTCTCCTAGTTACTGTTATTCATCATCAGATATTTTAACAGGGCCACTGTTATTTCTAGAACATATTTATTTATTTTTGTCAATCGCTTACAAGATAATTGTAAGCAGCAGGGCTCCTCACTAATGGGAGTCGTATAGCTAAATCTCACACACCCTTTGAAAACATAAGCATTACCAAATTTCTTTTTTATCAAGACAAGAGATTATTTCTTCCCCCTTTCCCCCTCACTTTAATCCTCAGAACCTGTCAGCACAGAGACAAAGGATTGCAATGATAGAGGTAGGTTGTTAGTTAATATGCTTTGCATTTAACTGCATTTTTGTAATAAAGGGGAAATACAACCTGATTTTTTCTTTCAGAATGTTGTTCCTTGTAGAACTCTAATTGGCAATGTACTAGTAACTATACATACTGAGGGGAAAAAAAGAAAGAAGGAGGGGGATCTGGTCAGTGTTTACATTAAAAACTGCTATGGGGACTTAAAATATTTTCTAATAAAGCTTACTAAAATTTACCAAACTATTAGGTAGTATTAGGATACATTTTTGTAAAATAGCACAAGAACCTCTCCATTTGCATAAAACTGTCATTAATACATCAACAGCCCCTAATATTGCAATCCTATATTTACACTGAATAAGTCATACTGAGTTTAATGGGACTGTCATGCCCCTGGTGGAGACTGACTCTGAGGGAGAGGAGGAACAGCCGACAGGGAGTGGAAGTGTGGCTCTGAAGGTTGTGGAAGAGGTTGGGGAAGGGCAGAGGCTGGCAGGGAGGACAGGATAAGGGAGAGACGTGGTCTACTGGGGATGAGAGGGCCTTGATTCTCTTCATGAGCTGCAGCTGTGACAACTGGATAAGAGGACAGACATGTGTACAGGCAAGTGCTGGAAACAAAGCGTGGAAATATCTCTAGTTTATTGTTCCTCTCTGAGTTTGGTGTCCTTCCCAGTGTGTGTTCTAATATCTGTGGACGTTGTTAAGCCCTTATCTTGCC